>NC_142688.1:38713823-39031176 GCF_056320005.1 Nelumbo lutea
TTCTTCAGTTTTGCTTGATATATATCAAGCATCACCATGTGTATCTGTGTGTTTAAATGACTAACTTGGTTTCAAGTTTAGCCGGCGAACCTTTTCATTTAACCTCCCTGTGTACGTGAGCAAATTATTTTATCCCTTCGATGTTCGTTTTCTTGTATTTGTCAATATTTATGGTCCGTTTGGTTCGCAGTTGGAATCAGAATCGGAATGGTTCTGTTTGGTTCAGATGGGAATCGAAATGGGAATTGGAATAAACTAGAATGGGATTTTATTTCCAAGGGAGGGGAGGGAATGGCCATTCCCTCAAATACAACGGGAATGAGTTTCGATTCCCTCAACCAAACACAACCAAACAGTATGAATCGGATTCCAGACCTCTATTCCCTTGAACCAAACAGGTCCTTAATTGATCTTTCTTTGTCATTTTGTAAGATTGAAGAATCAGCTTTTGGTTAAATTTACTTGAAAAGAATATGGGTACTTTGTCATTTAGAACTTACATGCCTTTGTCATTGCTATTTAACTACCGAGCCTGGTATACGTTTACAGTAACTGTGCTTATGCTATAGTTTCCATTCCCCTTCCAAAACACCATTCATTCTCGTTTTTTGTTTTGAGGCTTCTGTTTGTGTGTTGTGGTTGCTTATTTTTAGTTCGTCTTTTTTGTTTCCCAAGCATTTGTACCCTGTGGCCAAAACAAAAAACTAACAACCATCTTTGTAAAATCTTCCTGTAATGTGTACAATTACATGGTTTCAAACTGTTGTACTGAATGGTTGAATCACTATCATTTGATCCACCAGACTTAATGGTTCACTTAGGGAGCACATGTCAAAAGCTTGCCATAGAAACTACCTTTAAGATGTCCAAATTTCTGATGTAGGGTGGGCAGGTCTTCTTGGCACTCTGGCATTGGGGTTTTGTGAAAGATTAGAGATCAGGTTAAGTTATTGTATGAAACCATCAAAATGGTGTTTTATTATTGGGCCTTTGTTTTAGCTTGGTTCTTTTGTGTCTGCTAGTTGGATTTTGTTGATTCTTCCCATGCACTAACAATTAATATTTTTCTGCCTTCTATGTAAGATGAGTCTGCCTTTTGTTCTGGTTTAATCTGTGCTTAGGATTATTAGGTTTTGTTAGACCTTTCAGGTGCATGTTGGATGTCTAGTTGCCTAGGTAGGTGCGTAGTTGCTGTAAATCAAGGCATTAAGGTGAGGTACCCGGCCAACAACTTGACAACTTTGCTATAAGTTATTAGGTTTAATGTCTATAAAAGATTAGGTCTGCTAGGTTGTATTTTTATCAGAGTTTTCAAGGTGTATAGATGACTTTTGGAGACAGTGGGTGGTTAGTTGCATAGGTGATAAGAATTTTATTAAATGAGAAACTAAATTTTGGTTAGTTCCCTAGTTTTGTATGCCAATGAGCATGCATATTAATTGAAAATAGCAATTCTGTTTATAAAATCGTTAAGTTTCTTCTAAAAACATGGCAAATCGTCATATCTTAAAAATGCAATAGTATTTTAAATATATTTTCCCACTTATTACCTATCCACCTTTAAAATCCCAATAAAAAAGCTAAGCAGCTAGAAAAAAATGATGAGGGATTTTTTGTTGGAGCCAGGTGAGGAAAAGAAAGATGATTTAGTGAAGTGGGAACCCGTGTGTAAATCTTAGGAGCAAGGAGTTTGGGTATTAGGTATTTGATTAAAAGGAAAGCAACTCTTCTAGGAATGTGGCTTTGGATATTTCCCTTAGAGGGAGATAGACTATGGCACAAGGTCATTGGAAGCATTCATGGTGTAGCGGACAGTGGCTGGAATACAAAACTTGCGTCTTACATTGCTTCAAATTCCCCTTGGAAAGCAATCTCTGAGGTATTGTATTGCCTACCTTTCTCAACTTTATCTGTTTTGGTGTGGGTTGTGGGAATAGAGCCTTATTTTGGGAAGACCTTTGGCTTGGGGATTTGCCACTCAAAGTGCAATTCCCTATACTTTATTCATTAACAAACCTTAGGCTGTGTTTGGAAGTGATGTAAATACAAAAGTCGATTGATGTAAATTTAGAATGGTTAGATGTGTCAGCGTAAAAGGCGAATAGGCCGAATGCACCTTTTACACTCTTCTACGTTTGGAAGAACTATGCAAAACATCGGTGGATATTTTATATGCATTTGGAGTGAACAATGGGGTGGACTGGTGTAGGAGGCGAAAGCATCTTTGGTCGACGACTACATAAGGCCAATGGTGGATCTGTTAGAGGAATGGTGGTCGAAGCCCAACCTGTCGACGAGTTTGGTCATCTCTCAGTGGTCTAGATTAGGGTTAGAAGAGTTGGACTTTAGAGAAGGGAAGCCACTACACATGGGTCCTCTTGCAAGTGAAATATATTGCCTGTTTTTGCTGATTATTGGCAACATAAACAATGTGAGGGTTCTGGTGTCTATTCCGGAGAGTGTGGTAGACAAGTTTGAGTATTACATGAAAGGACTAGCAGTAGAGAGAGACGGAGGGAGGGAGGGAGGGAAGAAGTACAACGTTGATGGAGTAGTTTCTCGGAGGAAGAGAGACATTAGTTTTATATCAATGGAAAGCTTGATAGATTTTTACATTGATTTTTTCGATGTAATTTTCACATCGATTCTCGATGTAAAAGTATGTTAAAATGATCATTTACATCGATAACCGTTATTAGTTTACATCCCAACCAAACATGTACAAAAGTGATCCAGAGTGTAAAACTACACCGAATCGGGTTTTACACCGCAAAAAACGCAGCCTTAAGAATGAACCTGCTTTTAAACAGTGATTTAAAAGCCTCCTATTTGCTAATGTTGCTCATTCATTCATCTTAATAAAATATCTTCTTAAAAGGTAATAAAAATTATAAAATCATTATTTACATGTTATGTTCATGTATTTTAATTTTAGATGATAGGTTTTTGAAATGTTTATTTTAAAATTTAAGTTTATATTTTTTATTAATGTTATATTAATATTTTATTATTCTTTTTGAAAATTTGG
The DNA here is from genome assembly GCF_056320005.1 of Nelumbo lutea. Classification (NCBI taxonomy): domain Eukaryota; kingdom Viridiplantae; phylum Streptophyta; class Magnoliopsida; order Proteales; family Nelumbonaceae; genus Nelumbo; species Nelumbo lutea. Next base: position 38,716,852 of record NC_142688.1, read on the forward strand.
CTTTTTTTTTGAAATTTCTGACTTTTTTTTTTTATCTATTAGCTTTTCTTTTGTATTTTTGGACCTTGCTTCAAAATGGCATGCACCTCACCTTGTGCCTTGCGCCTCGGGCGCAAATTGGCCCCTACGCCTTTTTTGCGCCTTGTGCTTTTAAAGCACTGCTTCTAGATGTGGCTTACCCTAAGAACATGGCTTAAATTGGGTCTTTAGGTTTAGAAGGGGTTTGAGAGATATTGAGTGTGAATCACTTATCATTCCTAATCTCGCTTTTGGAAAAGGTCTTTTTGTATCAAAATCTCTTGGATGGTACAGTTTGGTGCCCCTCACCTGATGGCCTCTTCTCTTGCTCTTCCTTCTTTAACCTTTTCATCAATTCAAAATCTTTGGGGTGAATTTCCCATAGAGAGGAATTTAGTGCAAACCAATTCCTCCTAAAGTCTAGTCTCTTTGTTGAGAAATATTCCTTGGAAAGATTCACACCTATGACATGCTATAGAAAAGAAGGTGAAACAATTGTCTTTCTCCTCATGTGTGTTTCCTTTGTAAGTCTAGTGGTAAGATCCTTCCCCATTTACTAATCTCTTGTTCTTTTGTGACTCATATTTGGGATTACTTCTAGCCTCTCTTTGGTTGTAGATGAGTTCCCCCACAAGATGCGGTTAGTTTGTTCAAGTCTAATTTCTTGAGGCAATAAAAGAAAAGAGGAAGATGCTTGTGGAGAACAACAAGAGCAGTCCTGGTATGGATTACTTGGGAAGAATGAAGATTTTCTAGGAGGACTAAATCTGAGTAAGTGGTTGAAGCCAATGTTTAGAAAACTGGACCAGATTGGCTAGTTGGATCAATTAAATCGTGACTTGGGGAAATTTGGCTGATCGGTCGATTTAACTAAAAAACCAGTGAACTGTTGCCAGTTTCATGAAACCGCTCGAGCCATTAAATTCTTGAAATTTTAAAATGAGTTTGAGAAGAATTGAACTCATGATCTCTTATTTTCATATATTGCTTAGTTAGCACTAGTCCACCTCTTTACTTGTGCTATTTAATGACTCTTTTTTGTATCAATTACTTTATTAGACACGGGAAAATGTAAATTATGAGACTTGAACTCATTTGCTTTAAAAAATAAGGAATTTGCCATGCATCCACCATATTTAAGTAGGGGTGCTCATAGTTTGGTTAATTGAACTGTGGGCTTGTTGAAACCGAATCGAGGTTACCAGTTTTTGGAAAACCGGTAATTGAAACCAAACCAAAGCCAATCGGTTAACTGGTTGACCGGTTCAGTTCATTGGTTTTTTTATTATTTTCAATATATATTATAAAAAATATATAAATATATAATAAAACACTAGAATTATATATATAAAATATTATATTTTAAATAATAAATAATATATTATATATTATAAATATATATTTATATATAATTCATATTTATTAATTGATAGTATAGAAAATATAAAATATCTATAATATACATAAATATACATATATATATATATATATATGTATACTGGTCGGTTCGGCTAACTGCTAGTTTTCTGTTTTGGTTAACCGAAACCGAACTGGTATCTTTGGTTTTTTTAAAATATCGAACTGAAACTGAAACGACCGGTTTGGTTAACCAAATTTTTGATTCGGTTCCGGTCGGTTTGGTTTTTCGGTTTTTCTTGCCCACTCCTATATTTAAGTATATTAAAAGTTGTAAAATATATTATATATAGTATTTATATAACCCATAGCATATATACATAATTACATATATGCCATGTCATCACGGTTTGACCTCTGGTTTGAGCCCGGTTGAACCTCTTACCTGTGAACCTCTCCCTTCTCTGGTTCTATGCCCGGTCTGGTTCTTTGAACATTGATTGAAACCATAAAGGTTAGATCTGCACATGGGGCAACAATAATGGAAATCTTCAGAGATGTCTCTACAAATGACTTATTATGGAAATGGGCTGAAGTGGTACAAACAGATACATACAAAGAAGCAATGAGAATGGAATGGAAACCTCCCGGGCCAAATAAGCTGAAACTAAATTTTGATGGCACATCTTTTGGGAATCAGGGAAGGTCAGGTATAGGGGAGTCTTCAGAAACCATCAAGGAGCAGTACTGGCCTCATTCTTGGGGCCAGTTGGATTTGGAGACTCGGTTAAGGATGAAATAATGGCTCTCTTACAAGGAGTAAAACTAGCAATACAGAAGTAGAGGGAGACTCTTTGTTGGCCATTTCTTGGGCAAAGAAAGTCAAACAAGGAGCAGATATATCCATATTATGTTGGGCAATATTGTAATCTGTAATAGCAAAAAGGGGATGACAAACCCAAATAGTGTGGGCAAGCTGCTTTTCTGATGGTTTTTTTGGTCTATTGTGTAGCTAAAACCATGCATTTATCTCGGGCATTATTTAGTAAATTTAGCTAAAACCATATATTTATATCAGACATTAATTAGTAAATTTATTTGCTGTTAAAAAAAGGTTACGGAACTTAGATGATGCAGAGGGATGTGGTACCTATTTGGAAATTTTTAGTCCATAACATAACTGCACACTAATTTCTTTTCTTGATTAGCCTTGTTGGTTGCCCTTCTCTTATTTTTGTTCTTTTTACCTGTTTTTGCATTCTTGGTTTCCTTGAGCATCTGCCTTTTCTTTGTATGGATTCTGTTTGTCCTGTTACGTTTTTATTTAAAATGCAAACAATTATGATGTTATAATAGCATTAGGTTTTTATAGCACCCTGATACATTGTTAATTTGCAGATGAATCGCGAAAAGCTTATGAAGATGGCCGGTGCAGTTCGCACCGGTGGAAAGGGTAGCATGCGAAGGTGTGTTGCATACTATTTTGTTTCTTACTATTCTTTTAAAATATGTTTGATGATCCTTAGAGTTTAAAATGCACCTTGTAATCTTTTAAAATGTGGCCAGAACATAGATTCTGCACTTTCATAACAAGAGTTTCTAGAGCAAACCAATTTGGTTAGCTAATTTCTTTTCTTGTGGAAGTTTAGTAACTTTTAGGATTTTATACTGCACAACTACAAACGGATTTGTGCTCTTCAATGAATAGGCCACATCATGGATGGGTTGGTTATCTTGAATTTGGTTACTTATCCTACTTTTAATGCAGGCTATTTGTGAAATGTTGCCTCTTGTCATATTACTTGATTGTATGGTGCTATTTAAAAACAACAAACTTTCGGAGTCTTGTTTCTTCCTTGTTAAGGGATGCATTTTATATAACTTTTGGATGTAAATGTTTCTGACAGCTATTAACAGTGCTGTGCAACCCATTGTATGCACAACAGTTTGATGATGTGCTCATCTTCTTGACCTGCCGGTATTATAATGGGAAAATAGTTTCTTCCATAGAGGCATTGAATGCAAAGTTTCCTTGAAGAATTCAATGAGTGGTGCAAAGTTTCTTTGGCTGGGTGTCTCACTGGAAAGCCATGACTTATGGCAACAACACACCTGTCTAGGTAACTAGGCTTCTGCCTAGGCAATAAAGTGCTGGCCTAGGTGACAAATGACAAAGCATGCACCTTATTATAATATTATTGATAATGCCACACCTTACTGATATGTCTGTTAATACATTTATAAAGAAGTTGCTTTGATTTTGTCTGATAATACATTTAAAAGAACCATGGGTGTTGAGTAGAGAAAAAGAAAGAAGGGAAGTATAAAGAAATTGCTTTGTTTTTGTTTGTTCTGTTTTCTTCCTCTGCCTTATATTAGATAAATCAACGGGTCCACCCTTGTTCCTTTTTTTTTTTCGTTTACTTTTTATCTTATAAAATTATAGCCTTCTTTAGTTGCTAATTTGATATGAAATTGCTCTATTTAATACTTATTATATTAGTATTATTTTTGAAAATATTGAAACTAATATATTTGAAATACTGTTGTCCTAGATATGATGATTTGCCATGTTTAGTCATTGGTTGGTTGAAAAAAGAAGGGGTATATAGTCAAGATGGGTTACCTAAGCAAGGAGTATATAGACATCATTTGTTTTGGCCTCAATGTTAAAAGGGTGGTGGGTCTTTTTGTTGTGAAGGGTTCTATTCCTAACAACTTGTTGTATTCTCTTTGTCTCTAAGTTTTAATAAAATTCTTTGAGTTGCTGATAAAAAAGTTGCTTTGCCATGTTATGAAAGGAAATCTAATTTTATTAATAAGGAGAATTGGTACTTTTTCAATTAATATGCATGCTCAATGGTAAATAAACTAGGGAACTAGCCATGGTTTGGATTTTTATCTTATTAAATTCTCATCACCTACGCTTGCCTAGGTACCTGCTAGTTGACTAGGCAACTAGGTGCCACACTGTGCCCAGAATCGCCTAGACACCTTGACAACTATGTCCCCAGCTACCTCCTCCAAGAATTGGCTGCATAGTTGGAAGTTTACATATCTTCTTTAAAATCTATTGCAATTGTCTGTCAGCTGTCATTGATGGAAATGAATTTGGTTTAATGAAGGCTCTATGGTATTTGAATATTTGTCTTGGAAACCGAAACTGGTTCTTTTTTGTTTTTAACTCTTGGTTTCTGTTCTTTAGTTTTTGCAATTATCAGTTTATCTGTTGTAGACCTGTATCTAGTTTTCAAACTTGTCTGTTGTGTTTATGAACCATGTATTATGCTTTTGATTACAGAAAAAAGAAGGCGATTCATAAGACTACAACCACAGATGACAAAAGGCTTCAAAGTACCCTGAAAAGAATAGGGGTGAATGCTATCCCTGCTATCGAGGAAGTCAACATTTTTAAGGATGATATAGTCATCCAGTTTTTGAACCCTAAAGGTAATACTTAATGTTCAAGAATATGCTATATATTTTCAGTTGTAGGCCTCAAGGCGTTTTTCTTGAGCCATTCCTTGATATAAGCCTCACGGCATGTTTTCAGTTCTGTGGTTTTTAAAATACTGGTGAATACCCACCATGAAGAGGACCCTAAAACATTTATCAATCATTGCCAACTTTGTGTTTTCTCATTCTAATACTTACTTTTCTCCTATTTCAGTTCAAGCCTCAATTGCTGCCAACACTTGGGTTGTCAGTGGCTCTCCTCAGACAAAAAGTATTCTTTACTACTCTCTTTATTTAGAGCAATGCAGTTTTGTCTTTTTTTGAATTTCAGTATGTGCAAATATGTCATGAATTGCTTCACAAGAATGGTGGTCATTCTTGGATTTATGTGCTAAGCCTAGTATTTTAGGTTGTTTAATTTTTTTACCGTACCCTGAAAATTATGTTTGTAATGTTCATGTCTGGTTAATGTGATATATATTTATTGGGAAGATCAGGTACCATTCGTTTAAAAAGGCTTTACACAAAAGATTCACTAGGCAAAGTCACCTATAGAGTGAGTCGTATTAGATGACCTATGCAAAAGCAAACTACTTAATAGGTATTGAAAAAAAAACTCTCTTAAAATTAGGCCCAGGTCATCAAGAGGATATCTGCAAACTCTGCCCTCATGGAGAACGACCATCTAATACTAATATTGTTCCTTATCATTTCTTCTTTCTGAGGGAGTATCTGTGGAAGATAATTGCATTGCAGTCCATCCAAAAGGACCAAATTATACCAGTGAAAATGGTCTTCCATAGAGGCCTGCCCTTCTTGAAGAAATCAACTTGCCAATGGAAGAGAACTTCCAATATTGTGTGTTGATAACACCGACACAACTTGAGAGCATTTAAAAAGCACCACTGGGATCTATTACTGACTCAATGATGTAGAAGCAGATGGTTACCTGATTCAAGCTCACCATTACAGAAATCACAGCCTTTTGTGTTAGATTCCATGCCCCTCTTTATCAGCTTATTCTTGGTGTGACATTTGACAAATGCTGTTGTCCACACCAAGAAAGCGAGTTTTTATGGTACATTTGCTTTCCATTCAATTCTACTAGGGAAATGAGAATGTTTAGGTTCTATAGTCTGCCTCCTGATCGAGAAACATCAACTGTGCTCCCATATCCAGATGCTGTCAGTTGTCATCATAATGTTTCAGGTTGCTGACCTCGTCCAGCTTCCATTGCAGTGGCTGCCAATCAGGAAGCATCATTTGATCAGCGTTACAAAGATCTGCTGATAGAGCGCTCTGGGTACCCAAATTTCACAGAAACATTCAATACTCTTCCAAGATGAGCAACCAAGGTTGTTTGTCTGAATTTGGATTCCATCCTCTTTAACTAGAGCCGAACTTGGACTTTTTTGATTCCCTTTCCAAGGTCAGCTTTTAGGAAAGCTTACCTTGATTCCCTTTCCAACTGGAGCCTGATTCACTTCTTGGAATGTCCTAGTTCCCAACCCAACAGCAGATTTAGGAAAGCACACCTTACTCCAATCAACAAGGTTAAACTTGGGCTCCTCTTTTCAAGCTGAGCTTTTTACCTCCCTTTGGCCAGTATGGGAAAGAGAAAAAAGTATTAAATTGGATGGTTAGCTAAAGTGCTTGTGATTAGGGTGAGCCTCCTTTAGACAGGTAAGGGAAAGGTATTTCCTAGAGTTCTCTAACACTGGATCCCAAATTGAGCAAGATGATTCTTTAGCTCCCAATGGTATGCATAAATATTTAATGGGAATTTTGTCTTTTGCTATTACTCACTTAATTCCAGAATACGATCTGCTTGTACAATAAAATGGTTGTAATAATGCTTGCTGTTGGCTATGGTTGCATAAGTTTATTATTTATCCTTCTGTGAGTGAGAGGAGGGACCACCATTCTTACTTGTGGGCAAGCCATTATATATTCTCTGTTTATTTTATATAGCTGCAGTAGCTATAATTTGATCTTTTCTATTACAGAATTGCAAGATCTTCTCCCAGGGATCATCAACCATTTGGGTATGTGCCTTTTTTATCTTTTGTATTCCAAATTCATGTGTTATTTGTCCAATGTTCTTTATGTCATGACTGTATTGAAAGGTGCCTTTATTTGATTGATAACATTTGATTACAACCTTTCATGGTTCTACCCTTTGACATCCAGATACTGAATGTGTATTACAGGATACATACCTGTATGACACTGGCACTGCTTGGAACCTTCTATAGTATAAAGCATTAACTCTTAGAGTATATTTTATAGTATTGAACTTTTTTAAATATGTACATTTTTTGTGTTTTAACAAATCATTGTAAAAAAATCGTACGTTTTAAGAAATTTGATTAATTTGTACAAGTTACAAGTTTTGAGAAATGACATCGTTGACCGGTTTTGTACATGAAATGTGAAACACAACAATGGAAATAGAAAATGTATTTTTTATTGATATAAAATAAAAGCAAATGAGATAAAACTTTTTTCTTTCTTCTCTTGAGTATAATTCCTCTTATTAATTTGTACAAGTTACAAGTATTGGGAAATGACATCATTGACCGATTTTGTACATGAAATGTGAAACACAACAATTCGAATAATATAAAAGCAAATGAGATAAAACCTTTTTATTTCTTCTCTTGAGTATAATTCCATTGATTTTGTTGTCAATGCAGTCGGGATCCTTGGTGTCTTTCCAACTCAATAATTTGGATGTGAAATCTAAAATGTGGTTTCTCTTGTACTAGGGCTTCAAGCTTTGATCTAAAATGAGAACCATGTTCTTGCATTGTTGGTTGCTGCCCCTGGTGTAGTATGCAAAAAGTAGTAAACTCATGTAAAATATTTGAGGCTTCAATATGAACTAACCTCTCATATATTGTTTAAGCATGTTGTGTGTGGAGCCATTCTTCTTATATGCTTTAACTTACAGCAAGCAAAGAGACGATTTTGGACACTTGGACCAGTGTTTGAATGTCCTTTTTTTCAATAGGTATCTTTTTTTGTGCCCCTTTCAGTAACACTTCTGTACTTCAATGGGTGCTTGCACATATGAGGCAAGAAATGAAAGAGTGATAGCTCATCCAAAAGCTCTACCTTCAGGCAACAATGATGTTGATAACTTGTGGAAACCAGATTTTGCTTTCTTCACATGCCTAGATGGTCCCCACTTTGGAGGTTGAATTGCGTTTCAAGTGGTTTTGCTTAGGTGGGGAAGAATCAAGAATGCACAAAGGAATGCATTTAGTTTAGAGGGGTTCATTTTCATGACATTTTAACTTTCAAGAAGTCTATTTTTGTGAGAAATGAATTGTTAGAAAAATAGGTGTGCTAGTGATATAGGATGGAAGGAGAAAGTGTCTCATGATCTTCATGTTGTGAGAAAGAGGGAATTCAAATCCTAAATGGGACAAGGGAAAGAAAAGTAAAAGGGTTTCAGATCAAACATATTGGTGGGGGGAGTGAGTTAGCACTTTTACAAAGGAAAAAAAGGAGAAAGGGAGAGGCACATTACGAAATAACTCCTTTAAAATTCTTATATAATAGAAAAAACATATTTGTAGACTTTAGAGGGATTGACTACACCACTTGTTCACAAGCTCCTGGTTTCTGATCACAGTTGCCAACTGATTTGCTGATCTCCTTTCCATTGGACTCTCACCTTTAAATTTGAAGTTTGCCACTTGAATTTTCTCATGCCCCCCTAAAAGGACCAAACTACAGTCTCTAGTTCCTTCAGCTGTCTGATTACCAATTTTCAATCAGCAATCTCCCAACATTCTGTTCTCTAGCAATCTGTACTTCCTGTAAAACTGCTTGGACCTCCACACTCACAACATCCCCCACTCCAATAGGACCATAGAATAAGGCAACGATCCGATCCTCTTCATTCTTGAAGACTTCCCCCTATACCAGAAGGTCCAGGATTACCTAGGCTGTTACTATTAAAGTTTAGCTTGATAAAATCTTCTTCATGGCCCTTCCAATCTACAACAGGCTTGTTCTTAATAGTAGAGCCTTTTGCAATCAATTCCCAATTTCACTAAATGTCTGCATAAGAGACTTGTGAGAAAAGGTCCAATGCTTTAGCTCAAATAATAGCCATGTTAAGTAAGTAATCCCAAGCAGTAGACTCGTCCTTTTCTTTTCTTTTGTCATTAAAAATTTTAGCATTTCTTTCCTCCACACCAAAGCAACCTTAGCGCACCTCCATAAAACTCTACCTCTTTTCTTAGGTCATCTGAAGGTCATAGGGTCAAAAAGGCAACCAATCTGCAAAGGCACAATCCACGTGCAACCAAAAAGGCCAAAAAGCTTTTCCTGAAGTCCTACAACCAAAGGGTAGAAGATTAGAAGGTGATAATAACTTTCACCATTAGCTTTGCAAAGGATATACCAGTTTGGGGAAATATTAAGACCAAGTCTTCTCTTTTGCAGATTGTCCAAAGCGTTTAGTTTTCTAAGATTTCCCAACAAAGAGCTTCCAACTTGGGAGGGATGGGTTTGATCCAGATTTCCTTACAATAAAAAGGCTGAGGGTGAGGGTTAGAGCACAACATGAAGAAAAAGAAGCACAATAAAATAGTCTTGGAGGGTATTGATCAAAAAAGAAAATAGTCCTGGAGGGTTAGGAGTCTAGATTCGAGCATCAAATTTAGAGGGGTCTGAATAAACATAATCAAGAATTTTGAGGAGCAATGGTGCCTTGTCAACCTCAAAATTTCTCGAGTTTTCTAAAACCAAATTTCAAACTAAAACCTAAAGACTAGGAGAAAAATACAAAAGAATTGGTTCATTTCTCCTCATGTTTGTATCCTTTGCTTGAAGAGTGGGGGGAGTACCAATCACCTTTTGCTTTCATTGTTCCTTTGCTTCCTCTGTGTGGCAGCACTTTTTTCCTTGGAAGGCCCTGGCTGAGTTTGCAGACCTTTTAAACCAAAGCTGGTTGAGATATACTACTAGGAGGCAAAAGATTTTTTGGCAGTGTGTAAGAGTGATGCAGTGGGGCTGGAACAAACTATCAGAAGACAGAAATGTGTGTGTGTGTGTGAGAGAGAGAGAGAGAGAGAGAGAGAGAGAGAGAGAGAGAGATGCGACTCCTTGTCTTGTGCATCAAGAAACACAACTTTTTATCTACTAATGCAAATAAACTGAAAATTGAAAGACAAGCACTATTAAGCTAGAGGAACAAGATGCTATAGCCCAAGCCCACATGGGGCTAGTCAAAATGACGAAAATACCCCTGACCAGATCAGTTCAGCTCCCAAGAGTCTTCTCCATGCCAAATCAGAACCTGTTTGTTGGCCTTCTTATGAGAACTGGTCTTGTAGTGCCTGGACTGATCCCCATCATCTCTCCCTGGCTTGAAAGAACTCAACCCTGGCGAGTTAAAGGCATGATGTTGCTCATAAAGTTCTGGATTAAGATGATACAAGTCTTCAGCTGTAATCCATGAACATTCTGAAAGAGATAGGTTCTTCCACTTCACAAGAGACTTTGATAACCCGCACTTGTTGTAGAAATTAACTTCTCATCAAGGATGTCTTCAAGCACATCAAAGCCCCACCACGCATCACTGCTACCTGGTTGAGGACATGATCGGTTCCAAAGGTTGAACGGAAATCTGACTATTCTGTTGACAAAACTTCCCTCACTGACATCTACTTCATTACATGAAGGGTTCCTGTTTTCTATCACTGTCTTTCTGAACCTGGTATTCACTATGAAAATCTCATCTTGAGTTCCTCCAGAGCTGAGGATGGAAGCTTTCAGCTGGAATGGAAACAGAAACCCCTGTTCATTGGTAGGAAAATTCTTCATCACATCATCCAATTCCCCTTGCCAATCTGCCACTTTTCTTCCTGGTTTCACAACATTCCTACTTTTCCGGTCCTCTATATTGCCTTCTGCCATTAGCTCAAAAGTAGAGAAGTCCAGCCATTCCCCTCACCGGTTGTTCGTTTTCTTCCTGTCTTCAAGACTCCAACCTTTGTTTAGCTTCCCCTTCTTCTACTTGGTTACTGTTCTCTACTATCCATCTTCTCTGCGCAAGCTCTTCCAATGTTTCTGCGATCAGTCTCCCCCCCTGTTTCAGGGAAACAGACAATTGGTGCCTGCCATTTTCAAATCTCACTCAGCTCGACGACAAGGCCTTTGTTGTTACACTTTTTCTCCATGAAGAATATATTCGCTACACTCGTCATCTCACCCTTCCATCCAGTTGCAGTGACCACCTGAACAGCGTCATCAATGAATCCTATGACCCAGTCTGTTGTCAATCTGCTTAGAATCCCAGTTGCTCGTTTGTCCTCTCTGATTTTAAGTGCCAGATCTCCTCCTGTTTTCCCAAAGAGGAATCTCTTTCTTTCAAAAACCACCTCCTCCTCCTTCCTCACTGGCACAAAACACCCTCCAAGTTCTGGACTCACCATTTCTTCCGTTATTGAGAGCTGCTCAGTTCCAGTGGAAGTCTGTTCTCATATAAATCATATCAGAAAGGGTTATGCCCGATCAGATTTTTCCAACTTTCTTTTTTTTTCTTTGTCTTCCTCTTTGTAAGTAAAATCTTATGTTTTATGATTCAATTCGCAATTTGAACTATTTACTCCCAAGGGTTTTGTCTAGAAATCTATATCAGAATCTGGAGTGGACTCATCCCTCTTTTAATTGGAATAGTGTGAGGGACTGAAGTGGTTGAGGTGGCAGATTCAGAAAAAGAAATGCAAGTGCAATCCTAAGATTTCCGTTCACAATTTGAACCATTTACTAAGGGTTTTGGCTTGAACTTTTGTATCTGAATCCTTTTTATTTGAATCTTATCATTCTTCTATCATGAATCTTAGAATTTATATGATTCATGCAGTTTAAGTCGGTTCTTTTTAAGACTTGTTCTTTACTCAGCTTCCTTGTATTTTTTTTCATGAGACTCTTGTTTGAAATAGTCTTTGCTAGAAAATGATTTATTTGGGTCTTTTAGAAACCATATAGAATTTATTTTCGGTCATATGTTGGTTAAAGAGTATGTGGATTAGTTGATTTTTCAAGTTGAACTTAATTACATCTTTTTTGGCTTCCTGTGTACAAGTTGCAAACTCTGTATGTGGATTAGCTGAAATGTTTCATCCTGAATTCTCACATCCATTTTGCGGTGAAACAAATGGATTGCAGTGCAAATTTCATTAGCACTGGTTTAAACATAGGAGTGCAAATAGGTTGAGTGTAAATTTCTATAAAAAAATAGGTTAGAGTGTAAATTCATGGTAGCTTACATACCCTGAAACAATGATAAACTGTGGAATATGCACATTTGAATTTCCTGATGCTAACTTTTTTTTTTTTTTGTGGAGAATTTTAGATTTAAATCATGGTTCTACAGCAGCATATGGTTCCCAGTTTATTAATCTTGCTCCTATTTGAATATTGGTGTCAGATGTTATCATTCTGGGGAGATGGTCAATGTATTCACTTTGTACTCGTGTGAATTTGCCTTTTTGATGGTTCCTTGTTTAACTTACAGGGCCAGATAACCTGGACAATTTGAGGCGGCTTGCAGAGCAGTTTCAGAAGCAGGTACCGGGAGCAGTTGCAACACAGGAAGATGATGATGACGTCCCAGAACTTGTTGCTGGAGAGACATTTGAAGCTGCTGCTAATGAGGCTCCTCCCTCTTAGAGATGTCTTTCAGAAGCCTTTTGTTTGTTTTTAGTAGTCTTACTAGCAGTGACCCGTGCGATGCACGGGATGCTGTATTTCTACCTTTTTACATGTAGAATAGTAGAATAATTTTCTTTTCTTTTTTATTTATTAAGCTTCAAACCTTCCTTTTTATTCCTTTTTATATAGTTTATATGTTATGAAAAACATATAAACCAACTATGGTGGCTCAGTTGATACCTTATCTAATTAGTTATAGCAGAGACCTGGGTTGGGGCAATGGGTTACCTCCCATTTGTAGCCCTCTAAAGCAAAAAAAAAAAGTGCTTAGAATGAGATTAACAACCAAGTTAAAAAAAAAAAGAAAAACAAATCCAAAACTGAACTGATGAATATAACCAGAAACTCCCACAAAGTTATTTCTTACTGAACCAGAATAATTCATTAATCAAATCTATATTAAATTAAATTAACAAAATTAAATGGAAAAACCTAAAGCCAAGGAAGGAAGCAAATTAATTAGAGGGAAAAACTTGATAACCCAAGGGAAGGTGCAATGATTTATTTAGATTGGGGTTGGGTTTTTAGACATTAATTTGGGTCTATGCTAAGATTAGGTTGACCCTTAACCCTACCCAACCCATCTAATTTATACTTTATTAGAGAGTGCCATAAGGGATTAAGATATATTTAAGAGGAAAATAAAAATTTAATGGGGAGGGGAATTGTTACAATTTACAAACATTGACTATTAGGCCATGTTCTTTTTACAAACAAGAGGAAAATAAAGATTTAAAGTAACTAACAAGAGTAGGAACCCCTAGATATTTAGCGTTACCGTTGCTCCTTGTCTGAGCCCCTTCGAAGGTTTGATTTTGTCCCTCTGAGTTCTATTTATATTTATTGTGTATTCAACCGAGGAAATGTAGTGCTGGATTAGCTTCTACTAATGCTTAAGAAAGGCAATCATTGTCAATATTTTATTCATAAAACTTAACTCGAGCCTATCATAGGCTTTGTTAAAATCAATTCTAATTGCCATGAAAAAGACTTACCCTTCTTCCTCGTATGTCGTTTATGAAAGGCCTAATGAGCTATCATAATATTGTTGGAGATGTACATGTTTTTGAGGAAGGCACACTACATTTAATCCATGATCCTGGGCATGATTTCTTTAAGTCTATTTACCAAGCAATATGTGACATTTGTTAAGTTGATTGGATGATATTGGGTCATATCCTTGCTACTTGCACTTTGGGATTAACGCAATGCTTTTGAAGTTTACACTACTAGGGAACTCTGCTACTTCAAACCACTATTGAATTGTAATTATTACTCTGACCCCCACTATGTTCTAGAGTTTCTGGTAAAAAAGGCCTAAAAATCTATCTAGCTTGGGTCTTTTGAAAGAGCCTACGTTAGAAACAACCTTTTTAATTTCCTCCCCCCCTAAGAGGCTGATCCAACCTCCTTTTCGTGTCTTCATCCAAGGTGGATTACAAAACTGCCAAAATGTTTGATCCATCTAGAAGGGAGCTTGTTGTATAAAGATTTTGAAAAGATCTAATAAATATCTCTTGGACTTCCTCTTTTGAATGCACCCAAACATTCTGTTCGTTATGAATTCTCAACAATATGTTCCCATTTCTTATGAGGATCACACTTTGGTGGAAGAAACACATATTCCTGTCCCAATTTTTAAGCTAGGATATTCAAAATTTTTTCCTCTAAAGGGCTTCTTCTCTTCATTCATTGCCTTGGTGATTTCCTTCTTTCTGAGTGGGTCTATACGAGTCATTAGATTACCTATGGTTTCCTTTTATTTGTTTCTGAAGCAAGCAATATTTCTTTGGACTTTACTAAATCTGACTCTGTTCCACTTTTTTAGACCAATTTGACAGCTTCCAAGGTGGTGACCTAGGTTAGCACCTGACTATGAAGCAGATTCCCAATCCCTTCTAATAACTTCCTCACACTCTGGGTGTGAAAGCCTCATTGGCTCAAACTAAAACCCTCCCAACAGTGGGGCTGAAATCCAGAATTATTGGCCCATGATTCGAGCCCACCGTTGGGTCATTGAGAGTTACTACTTTTGGGAAAGCCGTCCACCATTCTAAATTGACCAAAACTTTATAAAGATGCTATTTGATTAGACCATTACTATACCTCTTGTTTGACCAAGTGAAAATAGGGCCATGGCTGTCAATCTCCATGAGATGGCAAGAGGCAAACATGTTTCAGATTTGTAGCATATATTCCTATATTAACCTTTGTTTTCCACTTGACTTCTCAAAGAGACTAGTGACCTAATTAAAATAGCCAAAGACTACTAACAAGGATTGGGTTGTTGCATTAGACTCTTACCTTATCTGTCCTTCGGAGAGGGTCACCACCTTCTTCAATTTCATTGGGCTGGCCCATATGTGTGTCTGGCCCATTAAATTCCCTTTTAAACCTTTTCTTGGGTTCCTCCATGGTTATTCGTAAGATCCATTTTTTCTTTGGTTCCTAGATTCTCACCGTACCCGAGATGATCTCTACTTTTGGGTCCACCACTTGGGCTTGTATGATAGGAGCATAAATATTTATAGTTGGTTGGTTGTCCCTTAGTAGGCTACCCTCGTGATTTTTGTAATTTCCTTGGGATTGCAACGTTACTTGAAGGGCTGGATGATGAGAGACAACCAACCCTTCGTTTAAAGTGGCATTTATATGAGAGAATTGAGGTAGGAGGAAGTAATGCAAATTTTGTATCAATTTTAGTTGCAAAATTTGCAATGCTAATGGATGGAAATGAGGCAAAAGTACAAATTTTATATTAGGTAAGAGTGCAAATCATAATCAAACAAACGAATGCAGAACTTGTATCCAGAATTCATAGGATAAATGTGCTCATCAAGTGATATGAGCCATTAGATGTGATTTTCATGCAAGATCAACCATTGGATCTCATTTTCAGCCTTTACAGACATGTATGAGCAATCTAGATCATAAGATCAACTTGATGACACTCTAACATAAAGCAAGAATGTCATACTAGATCATTTATGGGAATTATGTTTGAGTAAGGTGCAAATTTTGTTTCTTAAATTACTCCTAAGGTTTAGGAAATTAACTAACTATACCCCTACTGTTTTAGTATTATGTTTTTGACAAGTGTGATCATGATTAACATGAAAAGTCGTTTTGCCCTTACATTAAGAAAAATTGCCAAATAGTAAAATACTATCTTGACCCTATATTTAACACAAAAGTCGTAAGGATGTTCTCAAGTAGAGAACATCCGCCACTACTCGAGTGGAGAAGAACATCGTCGCTTGCAATAACAACCATTGCAACTTCTGTCCAACGACGCGACAGTGAGTCATCACCTTCATCTCTCCAAATTAGAATTTAGAAATCATGCAGTCAATATTGCCAGATTATTAAAATAGAAGGTGTCGTTGCCCTCTTCTCTTTTCTGGCATTTCGACAACCGTCCTACGACAAACACTATACTCCACCATGTGTATGAGCCTCTACGATGTCGTGAATAAAAAATGGTTCGACTTTAATTTGGGAAATATGCCCATTGTGCACAAGATAGTGGCTGGCTTGATAGCCGGTAGAATTGGTGCAGCTGTCGTCGGCAACCCAGTCGACGATAAGATTCACCTTCAATATTTCCACCAAATCAGACTCAACAACAAAAATTAAGAAAATAAATGGAGAGAGGTTACAAAAACCTTTATAAACAACAAAGTACAGGATCAAAAGCTTTAACAAGAGAGTGAATATATAATTTGCCCTCTCGATCAAGAATTTCTACCAAAAATCAAAACCCACAAATTAAATTTAACAAATATGAAATAATAATGGATAATTCTGGTTAGAAGTTAACAAATTAAATTTGACCCGCCCCAAACGGGACGGTACGGATCGGGTTTGGGATTTTCTTTTGCCCTGGACCGGGGACGGGAACGTGGGTCTGCATATAAATCCCGAACCCGTATATTAAATTACGATAATACCCTTTTATATATGAGTTAGGTTTTGGCGTTTGGAACTTCCCGTTTCTCTCTTCTTAGCTCGAAACTTTCAGTTCGGCAGATCCGACTTCCGGTTCGTCTTCGCCTCTTCTTCTTCAGTCTTCGCAGATCACAGTTCGCCCGCCGGCCGCCGACCACCGGGCCCCGTAGCAGCAGGGATACCGGTGAGGCGGTGACTCCGTTCTGGCGTTCTCTGTTTTTCCTTCTCTCTTTTGATTCGACACTTCGAGCAGCAGTTTGCCCAGAATAGTTCTTTGCCGTATGTATTCTCTGTAACTGTGTTTCTCATTTGAGAGGTTAGAGATTACTGAGTAGACCCAAAGATTAAACATCAGAGTTTCCACTCTGTTTTCTTAAAAGGAATGAGAAACGATGGCTCTATTCTGCTTCTACATGTGCGAATATGACTAGTAACTTGACACAAAGGAACATTGATTAGAATGTTTAAATCCTGGTTTTACTATCGATTCTAAGATAAAGTTCTTAAGCTACAAACTTCCAAAGTTTTTCTCATAGCTGTAGCCATTCATGATGTGCATATCTATGACGTGTATGGGGTTTTTCTTTTCTTTTTTTCCCACCTATAAACAATGTAATACAATATAGCGAAGTGTTTTAAGTGCAGGAGCAATGTAACTTGTAGGTGATGCATTTGCTGGCCTTCCTCCTGTATAACCAAAATCCTTGTACCAAAGCGTATTGGTTGGATTGGTGTGGATATTAAGTCGAGACCCTCTACAAAGAAGAAACTCATTTCAAAAACATACATTACCAACGTCGGTCAAACAGTTCTAATAATAATTGAATTTTGTATAGCAGCAAGAACCATTAAACTGATTCATTTTTTCAAAACATTACTTAACAACGAAGCATTATTTTGTATGGAAGTATACTAGTTTGTATTATAATTCAGTAAATTTGCTTCATCAACAAATTATTTCATTAGAACTGAGTTAAATAAAAAACAGTTGGTAACCCTTTTCAACTGTAATAGGTCTCATCTTTTTAATCAATTATCAACTCCACTAGCTTCTTTCTCACAAATCAGTGAAACAGTTGAATATTTAAAGTTTTAAACAGAAATTGACTGTTTCTATTTCTGATATATATGTATTTATAATGAGTTCGACTATGGTCATAAAAGTAGTAACCAATTTGGCTGTCCCACAGACCTTATTCTCATGGATTTGCATATGACAGCAATATGTTAGCTAGTTTCTCACATCCTTTTCCATTCATTTTCTCATTTGATTTAATACTTGTTGGATGGGTATTTTATTTTTATTATTTTAATTCAATTTATCATTGAAGAATAGCCCGACCCATCACCACCTCCACCTGGTTGTTCTCCAAAACCATAAAGAAATAAGAAAAAAGAAAGCTTAAAGATGATTTCTTCAGTAGCTAATTCCATCTTTGTTAATGCCCAATCTCTCTAGTTCTTACCTTTATAGTAACCTAGTTATCTTGTCACTATTTTCTATCTTATTTTTTATTTGTCTGACCTTTTTAACTACTTGTAAAATATTTTTTTTTCCTTCAAGTTAATCTTGGTGTCTGGACAAAGAGATAATACAGACTCTCTACCAATACCAGTTAGCCAAAGTGCTATTCCATCTCTTGCTTCAACTCCAAATGATACAACCATAGTTCCATCTTCAAGCTCTTGAAACTTTATAATTCTAACTTCTTAAGGAACCGTTACTGAACCTAATTCACTTAAGCCCATGGGGGTTTAGATGTGGTTTCCTTTGTACTTGTCCTAGTCACGTTGCTTAATTCGATGCAAAGAGAATTTTTCTATAGCTTGATGTTGCAGAATGCTCTTGTTATTGCTTCACTTGGAAAAAATGGCGTCCTCAAGTGAGAAGAAGATGAAGAAGAAACACTAATGAAATCAAATGATTTCTTATAAATGGTTTTTGCCTTTGGCTGAAATTTGAAGAAAGAGAAGCATGCAAATCTCTTCTTAATGGCACCGAAAGAAGAAGAAAACAAAACAATGAAGAATGTTGGAAAACGATTTCTGCCCCTTGACTTGACCAAAGAACGGTTTGCACCTATAAATCGCTTGTTAATGGCATCTGTTCATCTAGGGTTTGGAAAGCAAGTCCTTGGATTGAATCTCCTGTTTGTTTTGTTTAGTTGACACTCGAGTGCTCAACAGTCAAATTTCCTTTGTTTTTCACTTTTTCTTTTTTTTTTTGGCAAATTTCTTAAACTACACCTAAGGTTTAGGAAATTGACTAACTATACCCCTACTGTTTCAGTATTGTCTTAAAATACTCCTATTGTTTCTGACAACTGTCGCACAGCTCCTTTCCCGTTAACTCTCCGTTACAGACCGTTTACATGTGAGATTTGATTTGCATGAATTCAAAATTATGTTGTATATTTGCACATTCCTATTTATTAAAGAAATTAGAAGTATCATTGTTTTATTCAATTTTGGAGGTATGAATTCAGTCAATCCAAGAACTAGTTATATTATATTAATGCAAACATGAATTTAGTGTTCAAGAATAATAGAACTACATCCTGGCAACTGCTGCTGAATGACCTTGGACCGGAGGGCTTCTACTTCAGGCAAATGGCACACTATCTTGAGAAGAAAGAGTATTAAGAGATGGTTCTTTATACTCTCAAATTGAAGCTTTCTTCCTCAGACATGTGTTTACCCACTCTTAGTAAAAAGTGCTAACTTCAGACATGTGGTTACCTATAAAAGAATAAAAGATGTGATGCCCATATTAATATTTTTTATTCAATTTCCTAATTCAAATAAAAGACTATTATCATGACTTTCAATGATGTGGGTCTCATTCTTTTAGATGAAATAGGTTGGCAATTACAAATTAAACCTGATTTAATCTTTTAAAATTAATTAAAGAACCCAGATTAGATATACTTGATAAATAATGAATCTCAAATAAAATGGATTATTGTTTACAAGTAAAACCTGATTTGATCTCTTAAATCAAATAAGAAACCTTTATATGTATCAAAAGAAAAAAAATCAAATAAGAAGCCTAACGTAAATTGTTAATAAGGTCAAACAAAGTAGATCAGAAAAGTGACCCAATACTTAGTATAAGGTAGTCGTTATCTAGTTAAGACAAAATGTGAACACCTTATCTTTCTTTTTTTTTTTGTGCTTCATATTAATTGTCTTTTTCTTTATTGACTTTACTCACCATATGAAGTTCTAGGTTCATTCCCGAGTTAGTTTGCTAATATGTACAAAATTACTTAGTTTGAGTATTCCTATTTCCTACTATCTTTACATATGCTATGTGCATTTGAAGCATTGTATTATATGCCATTGACATGTGATAGATTTTGAGATGTTCTTTTTTCTCCAACTAGGCATAAAATGTTAGACAGGTAAAACATTTCCTTGAATGAGTTAAAAAATAGCAACACTTAAGCGTTCAATGAAGTGTTTGTATCTAGGGTTGATGGTTGCCTTATCAACTTCAGTAATCAATATAAAACTTGGATTTTGTAGTTCTATCTAAATAATGAGTTCTAATATCTTGCTTTTATCCCCTGAAAATTTACAGCATACTTTGAAAGTTTCATTTTGCAAAAAGCTTGAAAATTTCGGCCTGCAAAGGGAAGACCCCTCATTCTTGACCTCCCAATTGAAAGTTGATCTTTAATGTCATCATTAAGAAATGCTATCAATAGACGGGCTCACAAAGAACGAGCTCAGCCGTGAGTGACCATGCTTCTCTTCCAATTGCATTTTCATTTCTACCTTTCTGGGCCTTTACATGATGATTTGTATAATCTCTCAGGCATTCGAGGAAAAAGTTTGGGCTTCTCGAGAAGCACAAAGACTATGTCATACGAGCAAGAGCATTCCATAAGAAAGAAGAAACATTACGGGTATCAATTTAAGTTTCTTTTGCCAAATTTTATTCTATTAATATTTTCTTCTATTTATATTAATATTCCCTGTCAACATATATGTAGGAATTGGTTCCTTGAATTTGGGTTTTATTAATTGGGTAACATTTGTTGGTTGTCTTACAGAAACTCAAGGAGAAGGCAACATCCAGGAACCCAGATGAATTTTACTTCAAGATGATAAAAACAAGGACTATTAATGGAGTCCATAAACCAGGGTAAAGTAGACATTAATTTCCTGCTCTCTTGTTGCACTTTTTCAACTTTTTGGCCTATGATACCCAGATACCTGTACAAGGGTGTTGTATCATGTTGGATACTTAAGTTTTTAGTGTAACTTTCATACTGGTACTGTATGCAGCCGTGTCCTTGCTGTATCTGTTAACATAGTTTTTGGCCCCCTCGCCCTCCTAATTTATACTAATATGTTTGTTTCAGGGTTGAGCCCAACAAGTACTCTCAAGAGGAGCTCATGCTAATGAAAACTCAAGATATGGGATATGTCCTTCAGAAAGTTCAAAGTGAAAAAAGGGTAAATAAGTATTTTTAAATAGGTATGAAAGGTTACTTGTTCCCATTGTTGGTTTTTTGACCCTTAAGAATCCTTTGTTTTCTGCAGAAAGTTGAAAAGCTAAGTGCTGAGTTACATTGCCTTGATGATCAACCATCAAACAAACATATTTACTATGCTGAAGATAGGTTTGAGCTTCTAAACTCTCACATTATACTTGGAAGAATTCTATCTTTTTTATTTATGTTAAATTGAAAGCAGGGTTATGGTTACTTGGTTTTATTTTTGTAACTCTTGCTTTTTTGTGTGATAACAGTAGTTAAAGAGATGTATCTCAAATTTATGTGCGTATGTTGCACCTTTTTTCACATATGAGATACAGTTTTATCTTATTTGGTAGCTATTCCTCAAGCTTTCTGGTGATTGTATTTTTTATTCTTTGGCTGCGCACTCATATATTTTATTTCTCAGGGTGTTACATTTGCTTCAATAAAACTTCATGCCACGGTAATAAATGATGATACAATTCTTCTTTTATAGGGTTTGGATCATTGAAGTAAGCAAGTATTTTTGCTGTTAAATTGTTCTTAGTCCTCTGAAACAAAGAAAGAGGTTGATGCTTGCAACATGGCTCACAGGAGATATAAATCATTGAAGCTTTCTCTTCATGCTTTGGCCATTTTAGACAATCAAAGATTATTAGCATAATCACAAAGAATTGCTAGCATTCACATGGACATGATATCATGAGCCATTTTCCTAGAGGGAAACAAACTTATTTGAAGAAGCTTGCTTTCTTGTAGTCATTGCTCTGAGGCCTCTGACTAGGGGAGCTTGTAGAATCATTTATGACAGTTACTCCAACATGGAGATAGAGGTCTTCTTGATTTCTGCTATTGCAAGAGATGGTTCTTATGCTTTTTTTTTATCAGTAAAGAGATGGTTCTTATGTTTCTAGGTTCCACCTTTTCTAGTTGAATATTTGCATGCTTGGCACCTTCTTGATACAAACTCTCAACAGATTGAAGTTTGATGGGTATTTGGTTGACAAATGACAACATTGTATGTTTTGGTATTGGCTGTGCTTTCATATATTCTTAGGACTTTTACATTTATTTTGGCCCTAGTGTTGGTGGAATAGGATTTAACAGGGCCTGGTGCTATGTGGAACAAAAATCTGAGAAAATCGAAGCCAAGTATGTAGAGATGGTATAAAAAAACGTAGATATGGTGTTTCCCACATCTTTGTTTTCATGTCCTGGAAATATTGGCCCTAGTGTTGGTGGAATAGGATTTAACAGGGCTGGGTGCTATGTGGAACCAAAAGCTGAGAAAAGCGAAGCCAAATATGTGGATATGGTGCAAAAAAATGTAGAGATGGTGTTTCCCACATCTTTGTTTTCATGTCCTGGAAATATTGGGGTGAGGTAGTGCTTTCTGCCATGGTTCAAAGTATCGATGCACCTTGTGTATCGGTACTTTAAACCATGCGCCTTTATTTTTTTTAGTTTTTTAAATTTCAGTTATATGTATATATATTATATTAATCATTAAAAAAGGGTTCCTGAAAACACCTATAAACAGGTGTACCGGACCCCTAAAGGAGGGGGATGGCAATAGCAAATTTTTCCACCTGTTGGCAAATGGGTGAAGGAAGAAAAATCTGATTTCTAGTGTGGTAGTTGATGGTGAAGAATTTAGGGATAAGGGAATATTGAGAGCATTTTAGTCTCTTGTTATAAGGATTTGTACTCACCAAGGTGTACACAAAGGCCTGTGGTGGAAGGGTTATAGTGAGAGAAGTTGCCCTCGGAGGTGGTGACAAGGCTTGAGGAACCTCTCTTTGGAGGAGATTAAGAGGGCTGTAATGGGTATGAGTGGTGATAAGGCCCTTGGTCCGGATGGTTTCACTATGGCTTTTTACCAAAAGTGTTGGGATCTAAAGAAAGTGTTTGATGAATTCTATGTTAGAGGAAACGCGGGAAAAGGAATGAATGCATCCTTTGTTTGATCCCAAAGCGTGTATGGGCTGCCTTTACAAATGCGTTCAGACCTATTAGCTTTGCTACAAGTCTTTACAAAATAGTGGCTAAGGTTCTTTCGGTGAGACTGAAAGAGGTTCTTCATTGGGTGGCTCCAAGGGAAAAGGAGCTTTCATTAAGCAAAGGATGACTTTGGGTCAGACCCTAATAGCTAATGACGCAATGGAGGATTTTAGAAATCAAGGAACAAAGATTTTTCTTCCAATTGGACTTGGAAAAGGCCTATGATCATGTGGACTAGAATTTTTCTTATGGTGGGTGATGGACCAAATGGGTTTTGGTTAGAGATGGATAGGCTGGATGATGGGGTATTTGGGGACAACTCACTTTTCAATACTGATCAATGTCTCTCCAAAAGATTTTTTCAAGGCTTCAAGAGGATTACGACAAGGGGACTCACTTTCACCAATGTTGTTTACTTTGGTGGCAGAGATTTTCAGTAAAGTTTTAAAGAGAGTGGATGAAAGGAGTATCTTCAGAGGTTTTAGAATTGGGAGGAGAAGCCAAGTTGTGTCTCTCCTTTAGTTTGCAGATGATACCTTAATTTTAGGTGAGTTCAAGGGGGTACAAGACATTAGGACTATAAAAAAGATTTTAGAACTAGTTGAAAGAGTCTCCAGTTTGAAAGCCAGTTTGAGGAAATAGAGAGTAGAGCTGTAGGAGTGTGCAGAAGTGTTGGGTTGTGAGATAAAGGAGTGGCCAATTAAATATCTAGGACTGCCCTTAGGAGGTAACCCAAGACAGGAGTCCTGGTAGAGTATTATTGAAAGGTTTGGGAAAAGGTTGGCATCTTGGAAAAAGAACTACATTTCCAAAGGGGGAAGAATCACTTTGGTCAAAACTACTTTATCTAATCTCCCAGTCAATTTTTTGTCTATGTTTAGGGCTCCAGGGAAGGTGGTGAGGAGGTTGGAGAAATTCATTAGAGATTTCTTGTGGGAACTGGGAGGTAGTAAGAGTAGTCATTTGTTGAATTGGGAAAAGGTGAGCATTTCTAAAGAGCAGGGAGGTTTAGGAATTGGCAGAATTCAAGAAAAAACATGGTTTTGTTAGGGAAATGGTTGTGGAGATTCCCAAAGGAAAGAGAGGCTTTAAGGCATTTGGTGATCAAAAGCATCTATTGGTTGCATCCAAATGGTTGGGACTCAGGGCCTTCCACGGGAGCAATTTTGAGAAGCCCCTAGAGGTCAATTCTGATTCTTTTGCCTACTTTCATGCAAGACATAAAATATGATGTGGTTTCAGGGCAAAGTGTAAGTTTTGGGAAGATACTTGGGGGGGGGGACTCTCGTTTTTTTTCAAACCTTTCTGGGAATTTATAGGCTGTCCAACTCTAAAAATAGTACAATTGCAGATTTGTTTTCCTTTGGAGAGAATGGTTTAGCTTGGGATTTGGGTCTAAGAAGGTCTTTAAGGGATTTTGAAATAAATGGGCTGGTCTCTTTTGTAACCCTTCTTGAAATCTTTGTTTTGTCTTCATCAGGGAATGATGAGAGAATTTGGACCCCTGATACAAATGGTTGTTTCATGCGTGCCTCCTTTTTTCAATGCTTATTTCCCATTTCAGAAGCTCAACCATTCCCTGTTAAAGAGGTATGGGGTTGCCTGATTCCCCCTAAAGTAAGGTTTTTTGTTGGGAGGCTGTTAACCAAATCATCAACACCCATGAGAGGCTCCAAAGGAAATGGAAACACTGGTCTCTCTCTCTCCTCATGTGTGTGCTCTTTGCTGGAAGAGTGGGGAAAATACTAATCATCTACTATTACAATGTCCCTATGTTTCTAGACTATGGCAGTTCTTCCTCTTTTTTTTTTTTTTGAAGAATCAAGAAAGAAATTTTATTAAAACCAAAGGTTACATCCTGTCACATTGGTTGTCTAGATGACAACACCAACAACATCAAGACTAAAGTACCTACTTTAAACTGGCAATGCGTCTACATTACAAGGCTGTAACACAAGTGAATTCCAGAAATTTCCAATAAATCAACAAGCCTTCTGAACTCCAAATTATCCCAACCCCTCCTGACCATCCCTAAGCTTGTAGGTCCACCCATTATGCACTCTCCTCTCCCCAAATATCCAGTTTCAATCTCAAGTCAAACTTTCCAGTTTTGTTTCCTCTAACAATACCAAACCTGGTTTGGTGTTTCTAGTTATAATTGTTATCTTTTCTGTCTTTTCCATGCCTCAAACCTCTCACATCCAGCTCTTCCTCTCACTGTTTGGAAAAACTTGGGTGGCACCAGATGCAGTAGTAGATCTATTCAAATCAGATGTTTTTAGTGGCTCCACTCGAAGACAAAAGGTTGTTTGGCAATGCATTTGTGATGCAGTGCTATGGGGTTTATGGTGTGAAAGAAATGCAAGGATTTTTGAAGAAAAGTGCAAAACTGTAGAGGAAGTGTTTGAACTTACCAAAGTAAAGGTATTGCACTGGGCGGTGATGTGTGGGGCTTTTCCAGGGGTTTTTATCAATGATCTGGTTAGGGAGTGGCAGGTGATGAGAGTTTCAGCATACTCGCCAACAAAGGATGGTAGATTGGTCTAGAGGTGCTCAAACTTAATTTTGACAGTTGGAGCCTTGGAAACCCAGGGCCCTCTGGGGTGGGAGGAGTTGTTAGAGACCATGAGGGCAGTATCATGCTAAGCTTCTCAGGCCCAGTGGGACAGGGAAATACTTCTAGAGTTGAACTTTTGGCCTTGGTTCAGGGCTTGAAGTTGTTGGTTAGTAGGAGTTGAGGAATGTGGAAGTTGAAGGTGACTTTCAAATGGTTATAGGCTGGATGGCAAGGCAAGACCAAACTCCTTGGAAGTTCAGACCTTTAGTCAGAATCAAGCTGTAGGTGCTGATTTGAACGCCTAATTCAAATGGGTGCCAAGGAATGCCAATATATTGGCTGATTCTCTTGCTAAGGCTGGGGTTGAGAAAACTTGTTTAGACTGGGGATGCCCAGGAATAGATGCTAATGTGTAAATTGTAATCAGTGCTGTTTTTGCTTTGTTGTATTTATTTTTCTCTGTTGTCAGATGTGGAGGGCCTCTTTGGAGGCCCAGCTTTGTATGCTTTTTTGGCTGTACTTTTCGTGTGCAGCTTGATGTTTAATTTATATTCTCCTTTTGTTGCTTATAAAAAAAAAAGAAAAGAAAATCCAAAAGATGGTTATATAACTAATGTAATTGCTGTTGTTGATAAAAAAAACTAATGTAATCCTTTTTCTAACAGCATTTTTAAGGCTAAAGTATATTTGTAATTACTTTATTCAATAAAAAAGCTACTTCTCCTGCCTGTACATAACATTTGAGAATTGCTACTTTGTTGCTCCTCCTCTTGCTTTGCGGTACTAAAGAGTATACATGAGACTACCTTCTTCAATTAGTGCCATATATTATTATCATATGAATTCTATAAGAATGATTGCCATTAAAAAAATACAGATAGTATACAATGATATTGCTGGAGAAGTATCTTAGGAGTGTTGTAATTTCTTTCAAATGTCTACATTATTTGCAAATTCTTTTTTGTTTATTATGAACTTAAAACTTATGACGACATGTTACATCTTTCTTTCTCTTCAACAGGGAAGAGGCCAAAGAAATACGATCTCGATCTTCACAAGGAGGAAAATTACCTGCCTTGGAGGATATTCCTGATCATATAAAAAGGTGAGAATGACATATTTATTGCATCTTTTGTGCTAACCAATCTAAACATCAGTTATAATATGAGCTTAGATGAGCATCATATAATTCTTTGACTGTTGAGTTTCAATAACGCTCAAGGTTAGTAGTTCACAGGTAGCCAGTCTTAATAACCAGAAGGTTGTAGCGCAAAAAGTAAACCCATTAACTTGTGATTTATTTGTCACCAAGAAAGATTGTGTAGGAAGCCTTAATCTCATTAACCAGTCATGGATTTGGGGTTTATGGAAGAAGGGAAAGCCTCAGTCAAGGTCCTGCAGTCTAGGGTGAGGATTTGTGTTATCAGTCAGGAAGCCAGAGAGAGAGCAGCGGGCCTTTATAGTTGTCTGATTGGAGAGGTGGCATGAGAAAGTGTCTCTTGTGAAGAAATTCAATGGTGGTTGGATAAAGGTGGGGGAGGTAAGACGAAATTCTAGATCAGATCTTTAGCTGGAGGAAGAGTGCTTCTTGTGCCAGAGCATGAGGTTGAAGCTGTAGTTATTGGAAAGGTCCCCGTTGTGGTGTAATGGTCGGTGTTTGGAGCTGGACCTTTGGACGCCAGGAGTGGAGAGGGTTTGCATTTTTGAGGGGTTTCAAAAATGGAGAGTTCGGTTCTATGGTGTTCCGCTCCATGCCTGGTGTTGGAGCACATTCAGAGAGCTGGGCAATGTCATTGGTGTCTTCGTGGAGGTAGCTCTCGAGAATCTTCAATGGAAAGATTTAGAGGCTGTTCAATTAGTGGTATGGGCTAAAGCTTCCTGTGACCTTCCTAAGATGATGTCGCTAGAGGTCTTAGGGGAGGTGTTTTCAACAAGGGTGGTCGTGGAAGTCCTAGTTCTTTAGGTGCATGTCAAAATCGTGGTCTAAGGTGGGCGGTGGTGGATGTGGAGGAGAAGGCTTCTGGTAGTTTTGTGGCTCATTCGGTGGCTGAAAGTGTCGGAGGGGTTGGGGGCCAATCTCAAGCTCCATTTGCTTCGTTTAGAAGAGTAAGGGTTAGAATTTTCCCTGGATTTCAGAGATGGAGGGGGGTTCATGGGATGAGAAAGCTGTCGTTTTGTCAGGGGGAGGCTTTGTTCCCAATGGTGAGATGGAGGTTCACCTTCCTGAATAGGGGAGAATAGAGGTGGTGGTGTTGGCGGTAATCCCATTAGCAGAGAAGATGGGCCCTACTGAACTGGAGGAGAGATTTTTCCCATCCTCTCCTCAATTTCAAATTCATTGTCATCGTTGGGGCCCAAGTCGTCACAGGGTATCTTGATCCGGGTTCTAGGTTTACAGTTAGCCGCATGTGGTGATGGCTCAAATTGGGGATCCGACCTGTTTAAGGTGCATTTGGTTGATGGATTTGGTGGCGTTTCACCTGGGCAAGCGGTGGTGCTTGCGACGTCCGCTTAGAGCATTTAATGAAAATGTAGTGAGGAACCTGAAGAGACTTATATCAGCTAAACTTGCATGTAAAAAGCAGGGCTAAGAGTTACGTGTAAATGTTCTGGCGAAAAAAAAAACATAATGTTTGTTGGATCTTGTTGGGTGTGTAAGTAGGGACGAACATGAACTGGAGGTAGTGGTGCAGAATTTGGGAGGGGTGGGGTTGCCTCTATTCACAGTGTCTGACACCCCAGAGATGGGGGACAATGTGGGGGCGGACTCAGTTCCATCTACGTTGCATTCAAGGAGTCATGGTGCAGAATTCAGGAGGGGTGGAGTTGCCTCTCTTCACAGTGTCCCACACCCCAGAGATGAGGGGCAATGTGGGGGCGGACTCAGCTCCATCTACGTCACATTCAAGGAGTGGTGGAGAAGATCATGTGGCTGGGGATGTGGAGGCAAGCAGCTCTGGAGATAGAGATAAAAGGAAAGTTGGTAGCGAGTCACAGAACAGTCGGTTAAGAGGTGATGAGAGGATGGACGTTTGGGTGAAGAAGGTTTCTTTTGTTGCGAAGAAATTAGGTTTATTTTTTCTTGGGAGGAGAAGATTTTGCAGGAGAGACTTTCAAGCAGTTGGAACAGGAGGTAGAGGCTGTGAAAACACAGGGTCAAGTGATGAGGACGAGGAAGAAGGAACTATTTCTTTGGATTAAACAGATGAAGGGTTTAACTTTGGGGGCATCCCAGTAAATAGGAAGCTGAAAAAGGTGGCAGATTCTGGTAGGGGAGGGAGGGGAAAGTCTTAAGTCTGGCTTGTGAGTCCTTTTCCGTGGGTGAAGAGGGCGTTGGGTATCGTGCTTTTTGCTTTTGCAGTTGTTGGTTGGTTTTTGGTTTTGGGTGCTGGGTTTGAGTTGTATGGTTTCATGTTTAGGTGTTGGTTTAGTTTTGGAAGGGTTGGCTAGTTTGTATTACGTATTTTCTTTTAATTATTTTTTTTATTTTATCTTAAAAAAGCCTTAGTTAGATTGGCAATCCTGTTATGGGCTAATTGCAGCAACATGTTATTTAATATTTTTTCATATTATCACATGAATGATATCATTTATATGGATTATATTGTGCCTGGCATGGCTCATTGACCTTTATAAGATTAATGTGGAGTTTCTTCCAAGGGAAGGTGGCCTTGAAATGGATTTTATGTGCGACTTTATTATAGGAAAATCAGGGAACTAATGCCTCTATGTGAATGGACAAAAGAAGTATGTCTAAGAGTGGGATAATCATTTATGGCATTTGACAGAGAAAGATCACCATTTTGATGATTCTAAACATCCAAGTGATGGCATGCACTTTTTCAGATGCATTCTTCGCATATATGTTCACATATATGCATGCAGCCATATTAAAAGTCAACTAGGGAAATAATTTAGGAGCTTTTGATACACCTATAAAACAATTATTTCTCTGTTTTCCAGCAACTCAACTACAGACAGGAT
Source organism: Nelumbo lutea (assembly GCF_056320005.1). Taxonomy (NCBI): domain Eukaryota; kingdom Viridiplantae; phylum Streptophyta; class Magnoliopsida; order Proteales; family Nelumbonaceae; genus Nelumbo; species Nelumbo lutea. Next base: position 38,746,393 of record NC_142688.1, read on the forward strand.
TTTCCACAAATTACTCGCTGCATAAAATATTTGACCTCCTTGGAGAAAAGTTGATGCAATGCAACAAGACAGCATTTTTTTTGGCAGTAAAAAGAAAAAAATGTTGAAGTGAAAAGAGAAAAAAGAGCAGAGTACACAACAAGGTGACAAGATATCTAGCCCCAATAACCTTCCCAGATAGCTTTCCCTTTCCAACTTTCCTCGCTCAATACATCTCCAATTCCTGGATCTTTCCTGCAAATCCCTCTTCTCCAATAACATATAATCCCAACACATGGACTTTAATTTCTGCATTGTCTAGGTCCGTACTCCCCTCCGCTTTGCTAACTCATCATTTGATCAGTCTCTATATCCTCATTATCCTCCTCATCTTCTTTCTCTTCCTCTGGTTCAACCTCAGCTCTCTGACTCTCTTCTATATTTGATATAGTTGTTTTCTTTTTGGATAGCTGAATCAGTTCCTTGTCTTTCCATCTTAATCCCTTTTTCTAGATGATCCACAATGCAACTGATTCTTTGGCTGTTCTTAGTTTTTGTTTTCTCCTTTATTGCCTCCCTTTTGTAGTACCTTTTCTATTTACTACAAGGACAGACTGCAATAAACCCTTCAAGTGGTGAAAAACCTTGTGTAACATGAACCAATTGATCACCATTAAATCCTTCCAGCCTTTTCAACTTCACTAAAGAAGCATCACTTCTGTTAAATTTTTCAGACGGAATTTTACCGTTTTTTTCTTCCTAAATCCTTCCCAATTTTCCTATGAATACTTCGGAAAACTACACATTGTCCGCCTTATCCTAGACATCACCAGTTCTTTTTGAATACTTAGACATTTCACTCTCCTCTATTGCCTCATAATGTTCATTCCTCCAGTCTTTCCCTGCTAATGATTTCGAATATCTGCCGGATTGCCCCTCAATATTCTTCTGGGAATTGATAGCTTCTGAATCAATCTCCTTTATGATCTCCTTCTTTCTCACTCCTTTCACACCCACCATCTTGCCTTCACAATTCTACCATGCAGCTCCCTGGATTCAACTGCATTTCAAACAGTGTTGCCCTCAAGGGAACAACTGCATTTCCAACATGTTCAGGATGTCATACCATTCACTACGATCAATCCATCTTCATGAGTGGAACTCATTAATACCCACTCCCATTTTTTAAGACTCCTCTTACCTGCTCCTTTGATCTTCCCTGAAGTAAACTTTTTGAAAGTTACACCCTTCCTCTTTTTTCTTTTTTTTTTTTGATATTTAGTATATTGTTTTATGTTTTTATGCATTTAAATTAGAGGGTCAAATGGGTGGTTTAGGGTGGGTCAGGGTCAAAGAGAGTTGTGGCCCACTCTGACCCTCTAACATGGGTGGCAAATGGGTTAGTGAGTCAATATCGGTGGGTAGTTACACCCTTCCTCTTGGCATCTTTGAATACAAATTCTTCTTGAAAAACTCTTCTAATTGTGAAACTCCACCAAGATGCACAAGGCTCTGTTAATTGCTTTGAGATAGATGATGATAGGCACACAAGTTATCATCCATCATCACACAACACTGCTCCCCTCTAATGTGTTCCAAATGCCCATCCTTAAAATTCATTGAGTTAAACATACCAAACTCATTTCCTTCTCCCTCACGTGACAATTTAAAATGTCACCTCTTCAGCCCTTCCTCCCACTTAACATTTTGGCACTTGGTGCATTGCTAGAAGTCGAAATACCACTGGTCAACATCTGAGCAAGGGACTAGGCACATGCCAACTCCCCTGGTTTTCTTGACCCTGAAGAAAACTCCCCTGTTTGGTTATCTTTTCCTTTACCCAAATTTTGTCTTTCCAAATTCATGTAAGTGCAAATCAAATTTGAACTATCCACTTGTTTCCTGCCATGTAGAGTTTCTTGTTCAATCCCTTTGTCTTCCTCTTTGTGAGCATCTTTCAATAAGGTAGCTTCAATGGCCGTTGCTAGCCACACAGAGAAGCTCATCTGGTCAGCAAGCACTTGTATCTTCCTTGGGACCTTTCTGGTTTTTCTCCAATCAAGCTAATGGCTGCCGAGTGTATTAGGGTGTCAATTGGACCAGATTTGGTCCAATATGAGTCCATTACAAAAGGACCGGGTCCAATCCAGTTTGGTGAACACTTTGGACCATTTTGGACTGGTCCAATTCAATGACTGGACTGTCCAATCTATTCAAATTGGTTTTAATTTAGATTTGTTCCAATTCAACCCCGGTCCATTGACACCTGTATTCTTATCGTCTATCAATGGGCTGGATATTGGTTCAACTGACCCATTCTAAATCCATTACAGATTGACCAGGTCAAGTCAACCCAATAAATAATTTGGACCATTAATTCTGGACTGGTCCAATACTCCAAAAGACCAATGATATGAACCAATGCACCACAAACTGTCCAATCTATCAATGGACCAGGTCCAGTCCAACCCATTACAGATGGACCAGGTCCAGTCAAACCAATGCACCATATATCTACTCATTTGAAAGTGGACCCCAATGATACAAACGAGAAGTTCATCCTCTGCTTCATATATCTACTCATTTGAAAGTGGACCCCATTTTGACGTCATAAAGTTTCCTTGATCGGAAGGGAATTTTACTGCATTCACTTCTACAATGTCCACCACATCAACCAAAGCCGCTTACTAAAAGGGGTAGTTATTATCGCCCCCTGAATCGTCAATCCCTTTATCATCTACTTTCTTCCAGTCCTGTGGTTGCTCAGTAGCTTATGTTGCCAAAATTCTTTCTCAAAACTTGTCACCATTTTAATAGAACCAATTGGTTTCCTTGTCCCTAGCAATTCTTCAGAAGAACCAGCATCTTCTACAGCAGCTTTGTTTGCCACTTTATTGTTTTTCTTCACTTCATCAGAGACATCACTTTTCTCTTTTCCTTCTTAAAGCTTCAATACCTCCTTCAGAACCCTAAGAACCTCCTCCATCCCTCACCTTTTCTACTCTCTGGAAAGCATGTTTCCTGTTTTTTTTTCATGGCAGAAGAATTCATACAGTATAATGTATCTCCCTTTTTACATTTTCCTTTCTTTCTGCACTATAACTTCTTCTTTTTACTTTTTCTGCCTCTAACTTGTAAATCTTTGACTGTAAAGCCCCTTCAATGAAAAGGGAAAACCAGTCCATTGCTTCCTTACAGCTTTAGTTAGTCGTATTGGATATATATATATTCCCATCTAGCAGGTTTCCCATACCAAAATTCACCATGACAAGTGAACATTAACCAGCTAATGTATTTTTTTGATCAGTCCTTAACGAGCTGATGTTGACAGAAATACTTGGCATTCTTTATTAGTAGATTAAATGGCATTAGTATAACAATCTATTGAAAGTAATTTTGACTGAACTAATATATTAGTTGGGGGTAGCAGGTAGCTCTATGGTAGGACCTTACTCTTAACATCCATGATACAAAACATGGCAAGTTATTATGGAGCTAGTATCATATGCTACAATACCTAAGTTTTTCCTTATTATTTTTATTTAAATCTTTTATTGATTTTATTGCCTTTCTTTAAGTGGGAAGTGAGGAGCAGAGGTTCATTGATCTCCCTATAACAGAAGTCTATGGGATGCAGGTAGGTTTTCACTATCAAAAATAAAGTTGATGGTAGATTTGATATAAGGCAAGACTAGTTGTTAAAGGTTTTACACAAACTCACGAAAGTGACTACTTGGAGATGTTTGCACCACTGGTGAAGATAAATCCAATTTGAGCGGTTTCTCCTTATTGCCAACTAATCTTGGTCCCTATATCACATTGTTGTAAAGAATAATTTCCTACATGAGAGCTTAAGGAAAAGTGTACATGACAATGCACTAGGGATCAGGCTATTAGGATAGGAGAGGCAGGTGTGAAAGCTAAAATATGCTATTTATGGACTCAAATAATCTCCTGGGGCTTAGTTTGAGAAGTTCAGTTTTGCTGTGCAGAAGTTGGGTCTTGTAATCAGGCTGATTAAATTGTTGTCAGAAGGATAATAAGTTTGACCACTATACATCATTTACATTGATTATCTAGTGGTTATAGGTGATTGTGCTAAGACGTAGAGCAGCTAAAAGGTTTTTTTGGCAAAAGAATTTGAGCTCAAGGACTTGAGTCCCTCAGGCTATATTTGGTTTGAAACAAAAGGTAGGGAAAGGTTGGGAAACCTATACAAACCTTTCCCTTCCTTTGACTTCTTTCTATTTTATCCAACACAAATATGTACTTGATTTACTACAATGATAATCTTGGATCAAAACCTGCAGATTCTCTAATGTAGCCTATTTTGAAACTGGATGGTTGCTCTGAACCTAATATAGCTGATGCTATTCAGGACTCCTTCTGCCGAGTGGAGATTATGTTGGAAATTAAACCATTCATTTCATGACATAATCCTTTAGTTCACATAATCCCTAAGTTCCACCTTGTTTTTGTATTGGTTATTTGTCTAACATATATTTCTCATCAAGGTTATACTTTTTAATATAAAGGGAAAATTTCCAACTATAAAAAATGACCAAATTGCCACTCAAGCCGAGGTTTTTGTTAATATGACAAGTCGTAGTCTTCCATATGCAGGAGAACAGCTGCTGCTTACAAGAAACTTGAGGATAGGAAGAAGAGAGCAAACGATTTGGAGAAACTATACATGGACATGGCCTTGCAGAAAGAATTGCAGGTAAAGTTGTCATTTGATTTCTGTTATGTCATTTCTAATAGTTGGGAATCATTAGTTTATATTTTCTAGTTCGTCATATTTTTCAAACAGAAAAAGGGTCGGAAACGCAAACTCCATGATGATGAAATTGTCAATCCAACCTCGAGACCTGTATATAAATGGCGAATGGAAAGGAAACGCTGATGAAGGTATGGCTTGGCAGCAATGCAGTATTTCATTGTATCTGTTAAGACGCTAATTTTTTACTCCTTTTGGTGACCACTGACCACTGCTAGTTCTGAAGTTGTATGAAAAAATGTTGTTACAGGGGAGTTTGGAGCTGGATGAAATCAAAACCCTGTCTATCCAAGGCCCATGATTTCTCGAGGCTTTATTTCATTTCCCTGGTTTGACCAAACTATGGAGCAGATAGAAAAATGAACCGACAGGATAACTCAGGATCCTCTCTCTCTCTCTCTGGTTTTTCTTTTTCTCGGAGTTCTTATAGTCGTATGAATATGATTGCTTGATGGCAATTGACAACAGTAGCAACAAATATAAATATGCATTATTAATTAAAGAGATTGTCGACTTGTATGAACTTGTCCAATAGGGTGCTAATGTTTCCAGCGTTGTCTTCGTCAATTCCTGCTCGCGTTCTATTTCAGTGGGCCAAAGTCTCCGGGGAGTCGGGGACTTCTGTTTTCATGGTCCCCATCTTCCTATTGTTGTGAGACATTTTTTGTTTTGTTTTGTGGATTAGTTTTATTGGCCCATAGATAGATGGATATTCAGCAGCCCCTCCACTCTTCTAACTAGGACCCTCTAAATTTTCTGTATATTTTGAATTTTTTAAATATAAAAAAATCAAATTACGAATTTGATTCTCATTGAAATGTCCATTAGTTATCTCCATTTAATCTTGTAGCAATTCAATATCTATTTTTTTGTTCTCATGAGATACCACTGAATTATTAATCAGATCAGAAGGAAAAGGAGTGTACATCAAAGATTCGAAGCAGGAGAGTCGAAGTAGGGAGGCTAGCCTTAGCTAACCTTCAAACAAAGAGAAAACATAAACCCCTAGTCAGTTTGGTCCCAATGCAATTGATCCCTTGTTCCAGTCCATTTGGCAGCCTTTTGAACCTATTTCATTGTAGGGAAGGAAAATTTGCAGGAAGTATTTGATATCTGACTCGTCTGGACTCTAATAGGGCCACTTTATCAAAGCTTTATGGGGTTTGGGATTTTAGATTAAAACCTATAGGGTTGGGGTTTTGACTCTAGGATATCTGATACCCAATATTTGGTTTCATTCGATGTAGGTACCCGTTCCCAATACCTGATTATAAACTCAATTATATATGTATATATATATATATATGCTGTAATATAACCTAATGTGATATATAGTATAAAATTATTAATAATATATAATATATGAAGAGAAATTAATTAAATAGAAGCTAGGAGGAGCCATATGGCCTATGGTATTCTTAATTGGTTAATTTGCAAATTTTGAAATTTAAATTTACTAATTAATTTTAAAATTTTTATTGACAATTATTATTAAATTTAAATGGACTTTAAATTATTATAATTGGGATGTAAGATAATTGTATCTATTTGTTTAAATTTAAATTAAGACCCAATTGGTTTGGGCAAGTTTAAGTCCAATCCAAGCAATATTTCTAGGTGAAATATTTACTATGAATTTAATTATTTCTAAATTTGAGTGGACTTTAAATTAATATTATTAGGATTTAGGATTGCAAATGGTATCTATTTGTCTAAATTTAGATAGAGACTCGATTGGTTTGGGTAAATTCAAGTCCAATCCAAGCATTATTTTTAGGTGACATACTTCTTAATGATTTTTAGATATTCATAATTTATATTTAAAATTTTATTGCTAGAATTAAGAATACAAATGATATTTATTTGTCAAAATTCAAATTCAAACTCAAATTGAAATGATAGTCTTAACTCTTAAGTGCTTTGGATCAAATACGACTCTCACGTGGGACAAGGTTGGGGGTTATGGGTAAACTTGTTCATGGGGGCTGAGTAGCTTGATGGGCCGATTCAGCCCTACCCGATCTAAGTCGGGCTTGGATAGGATTTTAGGCTCGGGCCTAAAACACTAGGCCTAACATTTTTTCGGGCCAAGTTCGGGCTTTCTAAAGAAAACCCAGCCTGAGCCTGACATGATAATATATTATATATAGTATGTTTTCTTTATTATTCTTTTCTTTTTTCAAGTAATAGTGATATCTTTCATTATTTTTTTAGGTTTTAAGGTCCTTTAATATAAATAAAACAGTTTTTATTGAATGAAAAATAAAAAAATCTTTTTTAATTTTTTGGCTGAGCTTGGGCCTAGGCCCGGACTTTAGGCTTTATATAAGGGTTGGGCTCAGGCTTCGGGCTTTGTATAAGGGCCAGGCTTGGGCTCGGGCCTAAGTATATTCTGTTAATATAGAGACAAAGCCCGACCCGAACCCAGTCCACCCGACCCATGAATAGGTCTAGTTATGACCTTATGGGTATGGAGGGATGATAATAGGTTATCCTCATCTCCAAGCCCCTAACACCTTATGATGTCAAAATAAAAAATAAAATAAAAAGAGAGAAAACAAGTGCTTTAGAATTTGGTAGGGGTGCTCTTAGTTTGGTTGACCAAACCATGGGCAAATTGTTGAAACCCAACCAGTTCCTCGGTTTTTGCAATATTGAAAAACAAAACTGAACCAAAGTTCAGTTTTTGATCGATTCTCTTCTTTGGCTTTTTGTATTTATAATATATATTATAGATGAATATATAAATATATGATATGTTAAAAAGGATTTTTCAGTTTGATTTTTTATAGATTAATTGAAACAAAAGGATTTTTCAGTTTGATTTTCTTGGTTTGGTTCATTTTCCGGTTTTTGATGAACATTTGATAGAGTTTTCTTATAAGACATAAGTTTCATGTATATTACATATTATAATATATGGTATTATAATTGGGTTGGACGGGTTGGAACGAGTGAGAAATTGAGAGGAAAAGTTAAATGAGTTTGGTATAAAGGATACTTAGGTGGGTTTGGGAATGGGTAGAGAAATTTGCACGAGCACCCTACCCGTTGTCATTCCTTATTTTTGCTTGCATATTCTCCATTAATCTTTTTACATCCCAGATTATATCTATGGCTCCAAGCTACCTTCTATCCATCTTTGAACCACACAATGATTATTCATGAATCTCCCTCAATTGCCACTTCCTTAAGGATATTTCTTGTCCCCAACAGTTCTGAAAAGAATTTTAAGATATTTCAATATTCATCCATGATTAGTCCACCTGAGGGTCTAAGATTGCCTAAGCCACAACTATCTATTTTGTTCTCTATTTATTATATTAGAAATTTCATTTAATATGAATTTAAATACAAATATTGATATATGACCACGTTGCCTAATGTAAATAAATAAATTAATTTGGTTGGTTCATTTCTAACCTAAATGTTCTATATGTTGGCCTATAAGGTTGATATGGAGAAAGCCTATAGAAAAAAAGCGCTAATTAAATTTGGAATCCACGACAAATGAGAAGGATGGGTTATGAAATGCATCACATCAGTTTCTTACCAGGTTCTGGTAAATGGTTGTCCCATGAGAGAATTACTCCTTCCAGGGGGATTAGACAAGGTAATCTTTTATCCCCTTACATTTTTGTCCATTGTGCTGAGCTTTTAACAAGAAAGCTTGAGAAAGAGTTAGTAAATTCAGAGATCCACACTGGGTGTAAAATAGCAAAAGATAGTCCTAAAATCCCAATTTTACAAATTACAGATGATTGTCTTATTTTTGTTGAAACCACAATTCTTGCTTGTCTAAAAATTAAAGAAAATTTCTCCAAGTTTGTATTTGCTTTAGGATAATGTCGAAATTTTACAAAGTCAACAATCCAATTCTCAAAAAAAAAAAAAAAAACCCAATAGATTTGGCAAAAAATTTGAGATTCTCAATTCAAACTAACACTGACACTTATTTTGGGTGCTCCTGTTATAAATGGCCGAGTCACAAAGAAAACTTTCACGAGTTTGAGATATAAAGTTTGTAACAAATTGGTTGGATGGAAGAAAGATACCCTATCTCTAGCTGATAGGATAACTTTGCTCAATGCCTCCGCCAATATGATGCCCCGATTTCTTATGAGATCCTTTAAACTGCCCCAAAACATCATTGATGAAGTTAACAAAAACCAAAGAGATTTTCTTTGGTCAAACTCAAATAATAAGAAACTCTTGCATCTTATTAAGTGGAAGAAGGTTTGCTCTCCAAAATGCTGGGGTGGGCTGGGATTAAAAAATCTTTAATGGGTCAATAAAGCCAACTTGGCAAAACTAGGTTCGAAAATTTTAAATGAAAAAGAAAACCTTTGGGTAAGAGTAATTAAAGGCAATGCCTTCAAAAGAGAATTTTTGGAATGCTAAGGAGAAAAAGACTGTTTCTTGGGCGTGGAGGGGAGTCCTTAAAGATAGAGAGATCCTAGTAGAGGAACAAGGTGGGAGCTAGGAAATGGTAGATCAATAATCCTGGAAAGATAGGTGGGCTAAAGATGTGGCTTTCAAGGAAACTATCCCACAAGAAAGAATAGATAATGATGAGCTATTAGTGACTAAGGTAATTCACAAGGAGAGAAATGTTTGGATGGAGAATAAAATTTGTAGCCTTATCCTCACAAACATTTGGGAAAAAATTAAACCCATATTTATTCTCTTAGATTCAAAAGAAGATAAATTTATATGGAGACCACATGCCCACGGGAAATTCTCTATCAGTTCGGCTTATAAAATGAAATGTAGCTTGATCCTTAATGAAAATAATCGCCTTAACAAGAATTCGATGGTGTGGAGCCTAAACTGTCCTCCAAAATTAAAAACTTTCATTTATCTTTTCCTTAAAAGGAAACTCCCAACTAAAACCTTTATTCGTAACAAAGGCTTTAATATTGGTGGGGGTTGTAGTTTCTAAAAGAATGGTAGGATCCATCTAATGGACGCCATGAAGGATGCGGAATGGGGGGCGAATTTCAAAAAAATTTCCTACCTTCTTCCAACTAGGAATCATATTCCCTAAATTTAGAATACATTATTCAAGGATCCTACTTGAACCATAAACAAACCAGATCTGAACCAAAAAGAAATAGGAAGGAATATACCTGATCCAGAGAAATAATATCTCCCAAAGTTGGTGTTCACGCCCAAAGAAAAAACCAAGATCCGCTCCTGCTGAAGATGACACAGTTGTGGATGGAACGGAACCAGCAGGATGCGTCATACACACTGGATTCTTCACAAGAACCCCCTAGAAACCTTGAATACCGAATCCTTTTGTCTTTTTTGCAAGACTATTGTCAAGAACTGATTTCTTGACTTCCTGTTGCTGCAAAGATCCAATCTTCCAACAGGGAGTGGTGGCGGCTAAAGGAGGAGAAGTCTAGGGACGAAAAGAGCAGAATTGTCTCTTCTCTCTGGAGTCTGTGAAAGATCAAATCTCAAATTGCAGGATGTGTTTTTTGCTTAGTCAAAACCCCTAGTTCGAAATCTGATATTTCTGTTAGGGTTTTCTCCTCTTTCTTCTTGATTAAGAAACCTCCCAATATTTTTGGGAGTTATCCCAATCCAAATCAGTATTTGGATATGGGTTAATCTTAATCCTATCTGCAGATTAAGTTAGTTAACTCCTGATCTTATCAGGAGGTTACCAGATTCAAATCTAATTTGAATTTGGTCTCTTAGAGTGGATAAGACTAAAGACCCAATCCTTTTACTAACATTAATCTCAGATTCGCCCCATGAACAGGAGGTGATCATATCAGCCTAGTTCGAAATGGGCTTTTGGCCCATTAAGTGTTTAATGTTTAACCAGTTTCTAATCTGCTGCCCAGTTAGGCTTCTTTGTATGGCGTGGGACCCAAGCATTGGTCTACACACCAACCACATGGGTTCGGCCCAGCCTTTATTACAAGGCCCAGCCGAATTCACTGAAAGACTCAGTGACCCCCTTGAGCCCATCACATGGACCCTATGGGCCCAACACTTACATTAAGTGGTCCCTAGGCCAAGCTATCTTATAAAAACTCAAGGACTGTGGGTAGGTGCAAGATTAGCCCATCAGGTATTATCCTAAATGGTCTTACACTTAACCTCTCAGCCCTTAATGATCAAGCACTGCCCGACAAGAGAAGACCTCTCCCTCGGCTGCAAGGAACAGTGCCGCACTCTCCACTCACATGGATCCCGGGAATTAAAACATTTTGCAAATCTTTTGAAACCGACACCTAGTGATGTGTTATAATTGAGTCTAGGGGTCAGGTGTAACTTTCCAGTTTTGCCCATTTGTCTCCAAGGTCTAGGGCAATACTAGAAATTTGGTCCGGTTCAATGGTTCAAGCAATCCCATACTGCATGTGCATTGGGTTTTACCCTGATAGCCGAAACAAGCCATTTCAACACTTAGTGGCACATCAGTATCAGCCTTGGCAGGATAAATCTCCCCAGATTTATCCAATGGCTGTGAACATTTAAAACTAACACAAGTTTTTATAAGTGTCAAATTTTAGGGTCTTACATAGAATTATACCAAACAACATGAATCAAACATGCACTTTAATTTATTACCAATAAATAATAAAAAATACATCAAATTTTATTGAAGCTAAGGGCATACAAGACTGTCTAATAGTTTCTGTGGGGAGGAGAAAGATATTGATCATATTTTTTAGAGCTATGGAATATCTAAACAAATTTGGAGAATAATATCCTCATGGACCTCATTTAGGAAAAATCTATGATGCAGAAAAGACATGGTATCGAAAAAATTTTGACCAATCAAAACCCACTCATGAATTTTGATAAACAATACATGATTGGCTATCACATTTTATAATTCTGGTTGATTGATCAGACATTTTTCGGATATCATATTTTTTCCATATCATAGTTGAACCCCCTCATTTATAGTAAACCCTAATGATTCTAATCCTTCTCTTGCATATTGGTGGGTTAAAGTCAGAAATAGTGATTTAGGTGGTGGTCTCAAAAATAAGGAGAAAGGTGCTTTCGTTTTGTGGAATTTGGAATAATAGAAACAAGAAAACTTTTATTAATGTTTGTACCCCCTCAAGTGATTTTGGAGAGAGCACTAAATGCTGAAAGGGAAAATGAAATTTTCATAAAAAAGAATTCTCTTATCCAACAGAAATCGTGGAAACTCATTATTTAGAAAGCTCAAAAATCCACTACCTTAGAGAGGTAGTGGATTACGAAGCTTACATCTTGGGGTTTACTTCCATCAATTTGGCTGAAACTTGGGTGGCTTGGAAGGCTCATAATTTAGTAGTGAACTTTATCAAAAACCCCATCATCATCGAGGGTGATTCAAAGATCGTTATTTCATGCCTAAAGCTCTTCACCACCCCAATGGAAGATAAGAAGCATTGTGCGGGATTGCTTGGAGCTGAAACTGCATTTAAATGAAGGTATTCATTACAAGCATGTGTACAGGGAGACAAATCAATCAGCGGATTGGTTAAGGCCCTTGGCTCAAGATCATGGTGGCATTGTTTGGTGGGTGGGTGGTGGCCAGTAGAGTACTTCCTTTGCTATTTTGGCTGAAGCCTTAGCCCTTTGTGAAGCAATGTAAGTTGCCTTTTTGTCTGAGAAAAGTGTCTTTATTTTTGAATTAGATAATTTACACATTGTGAATTGTCTTATCTCTAGGTTGATTGTCATCAAGACATTGTTATTGTGATCAAAGATATTCTGACTTCTGTATAGGGCATTCTATGAAGTTCTCCTACGTTCATTGTGCAGTAAACTCAGCTGCCCATAGGTTAGCAGCGTTGAATTTCTTTGCAAGCTTTTTGTATTAGGTGCGTTTTCCTTCTAGCTTCAGCTCTTTGCTTTAGTTTTTTTCCTGGTTATTGTAATTGTTTTCCTTTCTTTCTGGTTGGAGTAGAAATGCAAATATGTAGAATGCAAAACCTAGTATTTTGTAGTTGTACCCTTTCCAAATTAAGCCTTCTTCTTTCTATTTACAATACAAGTAAAGTTCAATGGGTTATGTGTTCTAATTTATTGGGTTCAATCTCCTTAGGCTGCATTTGGCATTCCTTATTTTAAGGATCTATGTCCCTATGAATTCTGGCTTTTGAACTGCAAAATGTAGGAAAGTCCTTAAAAATAAGGAATGTCAAATTCAGTCTTAGTCTCCTTTATCCTCTCAATGGGTTGCTCGTCTTAGATGAACCACTAATCAAATTGGTTTAGACTCCCTCTTTGGATTGGATTGGATCCTATGATCCGATCAGAAATTGGACTGGATTCAGATCACCCCTATCCAATCCGATGTGTTATATATATATATATGTGTGTGTGTGTGTTATTATTTATTTTTTATAAAAACATGTATATATATGATGAAAATAATTAAAAAGTACTTGTATTCTTTGTTTTTTATTTATTTAAATTTGTATATTTTATATTTTTAATAATTTATTAATTTTTAAAGAAAACAAGTCGGATCAAATCTGATCCAAAGATCTGATAAGATTTGAATTTAGATCGAATCCTATCAGTTTTGATCGGATCTTCGGATTGAATTAAATCTGACATAAACAGTGTTGGATCATATTCAAATATATCCTGATTCAAATTTGATCGCTCCGTTTGCATCCCTACAGCTGACAACACTAGATTTCAACTAATCTACTCTTACCCGCCCAGTCCTAGGGATGTCAATGATCTCGTTTAGCATGGTTTTACTCAATCAGACTCCTATCTAAGGTAACACCAACCCGGCCTGACTCTGACCCAATTAAAGTGTTGTTTGGTATTATGGATTCTCCATGTGTGGCTGCGATACTCCCGAGGATGACTGCAATAAACGTGGACAGAAGATCCGAACTCAAGAGATTATGCTTCATTGGTAAAAAAGCTATTTAGTTAGTTTTAAGTGATAAACGAGCAGAAACAAAAACACCTTAGAATCGGCATAATTCACAACCAAGATGCCGGTATTTTTTGCAACAACGAGGTGATATTCCCGACATTTCCTCCAGTGAGGAGGTATTGTGGCTCCTACGTGGCCACATATCGACGTTGACATTTCCTTCGGTAGGGGCACCATCCATACAATTGGAAGACGTGTCATCCAAAAGCAAGACAACACTCAGTAAAAACAGCCACGGTACCAAATACCTATTAAAATGCAAGGATCTAGCAAATCTGACCCAAACCCAACCTACACCTATACTCGATCAAACTTATTTTCGCGAGTATTTCAATGTGGCAATGAGAGTTAAGGCTGCAAGGCCCGAGCCCAACCTTAACTCAAAAGGCTGGGTTGGGTTGGGTTAGGGTTGAAATTCATGAATCGGATTTTATGGGTTGGGTTAGGGTTGAAATTCATGAATCGGATTTTATTTTGGGTTGGGTTAGGCTCTATAGTATATATTATATATAAATACATGTTATTTGTAATATATAACATACATTGATTTGTTTAGATTCATGATATTTGTATAAACCCCACCACATAGTATCATGTATTTCTTTTAAGATGATCACTTCACTTAATCCTAATCAGAAAGACTAAAACTTTAATAACATTATTTTGTGCTTTTTGAAAATTTTATTCTTCGTCTCCTCTATGTTGTTTGTTGCCCAAGAAAGATCTATCGTAAGCCATAACTCATAATAAAATACATTTATTTTTAACACTTGTTTTTTTTTTAATTTTGTACCAAAAGAACAAAAAAGAAACAAACATCAACAAACAAATAATAATGAAACATTGGATTAATATATGTAGTGAAAGTTAGGATCTAAAATCAAGAAATTTTATGAGGTTTTAAGGGATGGGGAGAAGGTTTGGTTGGGCCCAATCCGAATTTGACTTCGGATTGGATTAGGGTTGAAGGAATTTAGTTAGAATTAGGGTTAGGGTTAAGATTGGGTTGGTCGAGTTGAAGGTCGGATTGGGTTAAGGTTAGGGTTGGGGTTAAGATTGGGTTGGTCGAGTTGAAGGTCGGATTGGGTTAAGGTTAGGGCTGGGGTTTAGAACTTAGGATTGGGCTAGGAATGGACTCAACCCGACCTCACCCAGCCCAACTTGTAGCCCTAATGACAATAGGTGTAAGTCGGTTCGGCATGGGCCATCTCAACCCAAATCCGACCCAACATCTGGTTAAGGTTGACATGATTGTAACCCGATAGGACCGGTGTGGGTTTAGCACTTAGCCCGCTTAGCCCGATCCATTGACATCCTTACCGATCCCTTTTAGAGATCGTACGGACATAATCAGCCAAATGAACATAGGAAAGAGGATTGGATGCGAACTCGGGTCCTGGTGTCTTGTCTTGTCTATTTAATTTGCTACTAATTTGGGTCGGGTTTAATTTGCTACTATTAGTGTCTTGTCTTGTCTTTATTTATGGCAACGGTGAAGCTTCAGTCTATCACGTTTCTCTTTGGCAGATGAACCCGGATCTCTATTGGATGTCTTTATATTCATCTCTCTTCTAGCTTTTTATAATCTAACAAATATTTTGAAATTTGAAGGCAAAATGTATTTCATCGATTAATTCGGTATACGATATATAGTAGGAACTAAAATATCAGTTGCAGAAGACGAAGTATTTGGTCTATCGAGAGAGAGAAACCAAAACTGGTTATCTTGTACACAATGCTTTAAAACTTGGAATTGGAATCATTCTGGTTATTGGTTTTTGGATCGAAGGTTCAGCTATTCATTTTAAATAGATGGTTCATTTTGACAAAAAAGTTATAAATAATTAAAATAAAAAATGGTCAAAAACTATTGAACGGGTTAATGATTTGACTACCTAAATCAATGGATTATTAATTAATTTAATGGTTTTTGGCCAAGGATCAGGTTTAGGATAAAATGAAACCGGTTGTCTGGACATTTTCCAGGCTGAATGGTCCGACCATCCAGGTCAACAGTGGCTCAAAAACATTGCTTGTACATCTTAGCAGTTCTAGGTATAATCAAGCCATTAGAAGGTGGTTTCACGAGACTTCTGCAATATCTATAAACACTACATAGTCTCTGGGGTGGATTAAAATCTGCTATCAATAGAAAAAGTTGAACTGTGGAGTGAGTATCACTATTGCTAGAGAATAAATATCTATTCAGAGATCTCATTTAACAGTTTAAACTTTTAGGTTGAACAATTTATTGAGATGCTATCAAACCTTATTTGACAAAGTGGTTTATTGTTCGATCTTCATTCTTTTTCTTGAGAACCCTTGACAATGAAATTTGTGATATACAAATAACAAAAGACAAAAAAAAAAAAAATAGATTAGGAGTCACAACATTTGGAGAAATGACCCCAAGCATCAAAGAAACAAATAAAAGATAATAACATGTAAATATCTAATAAAATGAAGACCCTCCTAAACTGAACGGAAGTGACAATGTATTGAAATGCAAATTGTTTTTTTTAATAGTTTTATTTGTTCATAAGAATGAAAACAATGGGTCCCTGTGGACGATGGCATGTAAGAGAAAAGTTGTTTGGTTGTTTTTTTTTTTTTTTTTTAAAAGTAAGTCATCTCCTCCTATGAGAGAAAAAGGTGGTGAAAAGGTGTAGTACGTTATGTATCAATTATTTGGATGCAAAATTTGCATTATTAATGACTGCAAATGAGACAAAAATTGAAAATTTTATATCAGACAAGAATGCAGATTAAAGTCACAAACAAACATGTGAAAGCCTTTGGCTGTATTTCGATGGGAATTCTGAATTATTTTTGTTTCAAATTTTACTTTATTTTGTTTAATTGCAGTATAAATGAAATAAAGTAAGACATGAAACAGAAAAAAAATAAATTCAGAATAAAATTAAATCAGAATTTTTATTCTTTTTATTTGCACTCCCATGCATTTGTACTAGTGCAAATAAAATTGCACCGTAACCAAATACAGCATTTGAAGAAGAAAAAAAAAAAGAAAGAAAGAAAAACATGTGAAACTGATTCAGGTGCAAATTTTGCATTCAGCTAGGATTTAACAAAGCCTGAAAAACAAAATCGTAGGACTGGGTGGGATGGGATGCTAAGATTTATGAAGACTGGAAAATTGTTATTAAAATTTTAACAGTAATTAAAATATCAAAGGACTTGAATTTATCTTTTCTATCTTCCTCATAGACGATCGAATGGTGGATCCAAATCTTCTCTAGATACTTGGTCTTCTTCCTTTATCTCTTGGCTTGGTCTTCTTCCTTTATTTCTTGACTTTTCTTTTTCATGTTGGATGAAATCAGCCTTTAAATGTAAAGAAATAATGAAAATAAAAACAAATAGCAGAGAGAGAGAAGTTAACTAATTGCAATCTGAACTGAAGAGGGCACCCTCATTGTGGTACATGCCCTATTTATTGAACACAGGATGTCCCCAGGTAACCATAGGTTCCATATGAACGGAATAAGGTGGGAGATCCCCTCTAAGTCTCGGTTTGGAAGGAGTATAAATATAAATTTGTAGAATACAAAACCTTATATTTTGTATTATTTTGTATGTATTTACATTATACATATTTATATTTATACTGAACCTAAACTTTTGCAGTTTTGTTAGACTCCTCCCAAGAGAAAAACCCTGTCTCTGCCACTGATAAGAACTCTATATAAACTGTTTGTGAAAAAGATGGAGAGATAGGATATGAAGGTTAGATTAGGTCAAACGTTGGCAGTGTTAACTCCTTTACTAATTGAACCAGATGACTCATTCCTCTTGGAGTTGGTCAAAGTAAAACAAAGAGTTCAGGTTGAAGTTTGAGAGGGGTGGAGCTATAACTTGGTGTGAACACAGGTTGGAGTCTGAGAGGGTGTCACTTTGTCTGATATATGTCAAAGATTAGGATTTGAGACTGTATACATTCTGCGAGCGACTCCCTGGACTCGGTAGGACCAACGTTGGGTAATGGCCTTATCCTCTAGACGCTCCTAAAAATTCCGCTTCGATTATGTTACCCCACTTGACAATGACTATATTTATTGAATCAATCAAATATAAGAACCTCCCCTGGCGCTCATACAAATCTCTCCTTAGTTTTCACTTGAACAAAAATTCAAGCTTCAAGGAGGAAGACGGCAAAAAGAATGATAAACCCAGCCCGGTACGTTATAAGCTCTCTCGGTTTCGGTCTGGTCTTCTTTATTGCTTCCTCCTTCTCCGTTGCCCAATTGATTGTCAGCCTCACTCATTCTCTGTTTCTCTGAGTCCTTTTCTCCTCTTTTAAATTGGGATTAGGAGATGAATATGGGGTGAGGGGGAATGAACCACAAAATATTAATATATAGAAAACTTAGTGGCCAAGGATGTCCTTGTCCAAAGAAGTGACACCCTTTGACTACCTTCCCTTCCCTTAGTATGCCTAGAAACTAATCTCTAAGGCCTCATTTGGTTAATTTGCAAGAACAAGGGTCTGGAATTGGAATTAGTCTATTCCAATTGTTGGGTTGGGAAAAATTAGAATCATATGCCTATTCCTGGTGAAATGACATTTTCCCATTTGTAGAAATGGCCATTCCCTTCCCCTTCTTTGAGAATGAAATCCTATTCCTACTGATTCCAATTGCCATTCTCATACATTTTTGTCTGAACCAAACAGACTATGAGAATAGACCATTCCAATTTGGACACTAAAGGATTTTGATTCTGATTCCAATTCCAACTGTGAACCAAATAAGCCCTATAATTTGGGAGACATTTTGTCATTAATTTCAATATTTTCAAGGGAATTTCGAAATCCTTTATTAAAAAATAAAAATGAAATTCGCTAGAATTTGAATTCCACCGGCGTGAAACATTAAAAATTAATTGGTCCGCGGTCCCCTAGTCTTGCCCTTCTTTCCCAGCTTTGAAGAAATGGGGAAAACAGCTGGTCCACTTTCATAGATAGAGTCAATAAAGAAACATGAGTGGTGGCCTTGCATTTATTCTACTCGAATTTGGGTCCCATACATGCATCGGTCCCTTCATCTCTATCATTTAGAAAGGAAAGAAAAATAATTGTTTTGGAGTCTAGTCTGCAATCTGCATCCAATATTATATGTTGTTTTGACGAATAAACACAAATTTATTAGATGCGATGAATCTAAAACGTAGGGGATATGATAAACCCAAGTTAAAAGCAGATCGATGGAGACAAACCAGATCTCTGTAAATCCTTCCTGACTGTGACTTTCAAGCCCAACTACCCAAATGGCCAGGCTGCTGGTGTGTTAAAATCTTATAAGTAAAACTAGCCACTCTGGAAAATTATTGTTTTCGTCCACTTCTAATTAGTGGTTTTTAACTTTCTGAAAAATCCGGATCCCAAGTACCAAATATGCAGTTAAAAGTTCAGGCTCGAATCTACAGCTTTCTGGGCAAATATAATTCTGTAATTTAATGATACCAGGTGTTCACACTTCTCAGAAACTTGATAAATTGTGATCGGATGGCTTGAGTTTATTCTCCTCTTTAATCCATGGATGATTGGTAAGAACTCAAGAATAGCAGCAGCTGTTATTATCCACAATCTTGTAAGTGGGTCCATAATCTGGACGTTGAATGGTCATGAAAATAAAGTTCTGGGATGGTTGGACTTTGGAGTTTGGACCATCTGTTGTGTTCTACTGACAACCCAGTCACCCTCTCACTCGAATATCAGTTTCTAGAACAGAAATCGTCACCATCTCACTTTAATATTAGTTAATTTCTACTCTTTCTAGAACAGAACCTTACGCTTCTTCCAAGTTCAGACCATTTGAATATCGACTGATATGATGGAATCAGATATGGAACTGGTTGCTGGTTTCAACTTTCAACTCTCAACTCTCAAGTTATATGACTCAATCCAGAGCAACTCTTTCTGAAACTTTTGTGCTGTTGGCCAAAGTAACTGGCACAAGCACCAAAGCCTCAATTGATCGATCCGATTTATTTCAGAATTGGTGAGAGTGTTTGGCAGACTCCAATAACAAAAACAAAGAGCTCTCACCCTCAACGACAAATTAATGCATCGTTTTCTTTCTCTTTCACTTTCTTTTACTGTACATGCTTATAATCGTGAACGATCAACAGATCAAACAAGGGACATGAATTGTCAAGGAACCACGTCGATAAGTAAAAATTTAATTAATTATAATGAGGTGGTAAAGATGTAACCATGGTTTTTAAAACCGGATTGGACCGGATGGTTGGACCGAAAAACCAGGAACCGGTCCGTTTCCCCTCAAACCGTTGATTTTGATCAACAAACGACTGAATTGGCCGGTTAATCGTTCAAACGATTTTGACCGTTTTTCAATTTTTTTTTATTTTTCTATTTTTTGTCAAAACAGCCCGAGTGTTTGAGTAGAACGGTCAAACTATTCAAACCAGTAACCGAACCTCTGACCGATTCAATCACCGGTTCATTCTTAAAAACCATGGATGGAACAACAACTCCATTTCACCAAATTGACTATGACACCATTTCAGAAAGGGCTGTTGATGGATGGGGTCTATTTGACAGATTTGGAATTGATTATAATTTTGAAATGATAAATTTGATAAATAATATATAAAGTGGTATTAGTTAAAATAATTTAATTTATTAAAATATAAATAACTTACTAATTTTCTATTAATTTGTTAAGGCCATATTATCAAAATTTAAATATTAAATAAAAAAATATAATTTTCAGTATAATTGGATCTATCGGTCTGAATCCGATAGACCCAACTATTAACAGTCTATGATTTTATCTCGATTAATAATTAATTTAGGATTAATTCTACTTGAATCTAGCCCAATTTCAACCAATTAATAGTAGGCCCTCTCAATAAATCTTTACCATCCATCATGAATGTTTTATTTATTGGGTCTCTTTCATGTCCCTTTCATCGCCGTATTCGTGGGTTTGAGGCAAGGTTTAGGAATGGCCATAGATATTGGGTAAAATTATCAATTAGCAGTGAAGAGCCTTTTGACTGTCATAACCAAAATACCGATTCCCAATTGCTGGATTGGGGGCAAAAAGTAAAATAAAATAAAATAAGAGTGGATCGGGACCCAGAAAATGTAACTATCCAAAGATTGAATAGATTTCAAATGTATGGAGTTTGAGTAAAAAATTACTAGAATAACAGAAGAAGAAAAAAAATCTAATGAATACGATGTGTCTTAGCTAGATACGTTGCATTCGATCGTATTTGCTGCATAAGTGAGAAAACAATTTGATAGTCCTTGATTGGCTTTATTGTTTGCCTTCTAGTCATTTATTCATTTTTTCTAATCTTTGATCCCGAAGACTTTTTATTTTTTCTTTTCTATTAAAAAGATGAGATTGTCTTACATATTGCTTCCATTTTATAATATAATTACTACTACCATACCCATTAGTAGTAATTAATCATCATCAACATCTTGATATATATTATTCTTCTTTATTTGTATTTCTTCCTCGCTGAATCACATTTACATTTGTTCGGACCATGGTTGAATTGGTCCTATGAGACATGTGGCTGCCTAATTATCGTTTGATCACGTCTCAAAGCACGGCCTCGTCCTGTCAGGATATCATGGAAGAAATAGTAAATATATAATGGTTTAAATTAACACATGGAACACTTTGTTTTATGTATATACTCCAAAACAACTTTAGTTTTTCTAGGAAGGGACACTTTCTCAGGATACAACCAACACATGGAACCGGTCAAAGTTAACCTAAAGCTAGTAAAAGGGAGTCTTTTGTCTCGGTCTGACACCTAATCCGGGGGTTCCTTCCAATGCAGATGTACACCCCCATGACACATTGGCATGTGAGAGAGTGATCATGGGCCCTTTTTCTTTTCCTCATTTCTTTCAAGTGCCAAACAATTGGGAAGATAAAGGTTCCTTATCCAAATGTGGGCACAATACAAAGCATGTAGGGACTAACCAAATGTTTGGCCCAGCCGTACTGAACCAGGCCATATCCCCTATAGCAAGCTAAGCACCCAAACAAGTAAATCTGTGTGCTGGTCTGAACTTTTTTGGACGAACAAAAGCCTTCTTTTGAGCGCCCATGGCCCATGTGTGGATGGAAAACATATCAAAATGACTAATGAGATTTAGGCAAAGTTTGGGAGTGCTTTCTGGAAAAATTAATAACTAAAAATAAATGTTTAATTTACATGGGGTTTGAAAGCATGGGTGTTTTTTGAGACCAATTTTCAAGAGAAAATGTCCATGATTTTAAGACCCGTTTTCATAAAAAAGTGTGCTTCTGCTATGTAGGCAGTAAGCAACACTGTGCTATTTGGCAATGTGATTTTTATCATTGTTTTTTATGTATGTGCTGACAGATAAGTATCATATAGGATACATATCAGTCAACCGTTGGGGATCAATGGGGTCCTGATTTTCGAGGCATGTTCGATTTTTTAATAATCGGCTGAATCAAACAATGAGATACATGAGACGCCTATGTGGATCCGGTGGCACTGTTTTTTGAAAAACAGCTACGGTTTCAAACATCCCCTTATTTTAGTAACATTTGGTGAAAAAACACTTAACTTCAAACAAGGATAGTATAAGTATTTTAAAATGATATGATAGGCTAAAATAGGCCAAAAAAAAAAAAGAAATAAACACTTAAAAAAATAAGCGTTACATTTGAATTTCTTAAATAAGTCTTCATTCTCGGAATAGGCACTTACTTTGGATTTATTTTACATACAGGAATAAGTGCTTATACTGGATTTTATTTTACATACAGGAATAATTGCTTATGGGTGAAAACTGGATTCAGTGGATGCAAAGCTTTTTTGAACAGCCTTTATAGCCTTGCATTGAGAATAAGGGATACTTGTCGTCCTATGTTGTGTTCTCTTCTTGCCTCTCGGAAGAAGCTGAACGAAAAATATCCAGAGTACGTGGGTCTGGAATTGCTATGTTGAAATTGATCGATGTTGGGATCATTTACTTTTGCCAGCTGGCAAATCACTAGACCCTTTGTTTATAAATCTGTTCTATTAGTTGTTCATGGTAAAATCCACAAATTAAGATTGAAGAATTAAAGGCATGCTTTTTTCCCTGTAAAGAAAGTTAAAAAATGGTAAAAAACTCCATTTGAAAATAATGGAAAACAGGCTTCATCTGTTCGGGAATGTGACTAGATCTTTTGTCAATCAAACGAGAAAAAGAACAGATCGGGGGTTATTTGACTTCCAAAGAGCGACGGCCTATGCAAAAAGATAATGTGTCGGAGATTGGAAATGTGCTCATACAATTTTTCGACGGTGGCTCCGTGAAACCGGTGGTTAATTATTCAAGTTGGCCGAAGAAGCAAACCTGTTGCCGGATCGTCTTCGGCACCAACATGATCGGTCATCAGTGTTAGCATCTTCTTCTACTTGCACCTGATGGTTCATCTGTCGTTCTTTTTATTCCTGTCACTCGATCTTTCAAAAGCTGATTCCGACTATAGTCGTGGATGACCCTGATTGTCTTGCTCTCTGCAAACAAGGAGCTCGACAAATCCTCCATCGATCAGTTCGGACGGACAACTACAAAAACGCAAAACTACTGTAATAAGTTTTCTTTTTCTAATTTTGGCCATTTTATCTCGACTCTCTAGGCGCTCGGAAGGATGCATTCATCCGTCCAAAAAGCGAAATTAAATCCTACCGACTCAGTTCTGAAAAATCCGACAAAGAGTAGTTGTACTTTGCATCTAAGATGTCGATTACGAAAGGTATAGAGAAAGCCATGGACTTATTCGGATGAATTTCCCAAACCATCTCAACACTCAAAGGCCATACCAGATGTAATTAATATATATATATATATATATATATATATATATATATATATATATATATATAAAAGAGAGAGAGAGAGAGGAATTTACAGAAGAAAATATATTAAAACAAAAGCAAATTAATTACAACAAACTTGGATACCCGATACGATACATAATAACTGCATCCCGGAGAAGATGCAAGTACACAACGATCATAAGAAAAAAGCTACTAGTAGCAGAGCATCCCGACACATATTTACTCAAGAAATACTACCAGAAGAAGAAGTTGAACCACGACACAGTAAATTGGAGGACTTCTGAAACAATAATTGAACAATCTTTCTCTTCATCTCACCATTTCTGGGTTTCACCGCGTTGTGAAAGCTAGTAGTATTATTGGATCCGTTGGTACCACCACCACCACTGGTTCGCCCACCGTCTCTCACCCGATCGCCGGCGTCACCCATTCTCTCCAGCGTTCTCTCTAGGAATGCAAATTTGGTGGGGAGTAACTGTGAATTTATATTAAGGGTGAATGGGTGACGTTGAGGAGCTAGCGTCGGAGACTCAGAAAAGATAAGATCCAGGAGGGGTTTATTCAAGAGTGATAACGATGTTCATTCTTCTTCAATTAACAATCACAGGATTGGAGCATCTTTTGCTGTCTCAAATTGATTAGGAAGCCAGTCGCAAGGAGATAGCTGTGAGATTGGAATCCATGACCATCAATGCTCACATGCTAAAGATAGATTCCAATCTAAAGCTTCTAAGGCAGTGGACCCTTTCGCTTTTTGCTCTTATCAGTCAACACATCTACTGATGAATCAATTGTTTGGTTGCATGCTTTTAAGTTTAAGGCAGTGCTCCACGAGTTCAGATCTGCGCCGTTGTTGGATGTGAATTCGTGATCTCCACACATTTACGTTTACAGCAATATCTTTGGATGTGTTTGGAAGAGGTGTAAAACGTCATAGTCAATATATATGACCATTATATTTTGAAATCGATATAAAAAGATGTTTAAGTTTTACATCGATTTTATCGATCTAATTTTTAAAGGTGATGAGGTTTTATATCTATCATGGGTGCAAAACTACACTATCCAAACACATGCAAAACTGAACCGGAGTGTAGTTTTACATCGACAATAATTACACTCTTTTACCAAATGCGTACAAAAGCGAATCGATGTAAATTTTACATCGGTTCTTGATTTACATCGTATCCAAATACAGCCTTAAGGCTGTTTGGTTCAATTCTCATTCTTTCTCATTTTTACCCATGATGAAATTCTAAAATAGAAAAGAATTGGTAATAATAGGCAAAATTAGCAAATATTGCTATGAATCAAACACTTTTTTTTCCTAAAAATGAATTCTTTTTAGATTGACAAGTGTCCTATATTCCTCTTTTTTATTCTTAAAAAAAAATTATGTCGGTATTTACAAACTGCCAGCCTAGGTCTCCAATACTCAATGTTTACCAATTGGCATATATGTTTTATAAAAGTATTTTCGTAAAAATGCTTTTATAAAAGTGTTTTTACAAAAGTGTTTTCCTAAAAGTGCTTTTGTATTTCAGTAAAAGTATTTTCATAAAAGTACTTTTGTAAAAGTGCTTTCATAAAAATACTTTCATAGAAGTGCTTTTATAAATGTACTTCCATAAGTGTTTTCGTAAAAGTGCTATTATAAAGTACTTCCGTAAAAGTGTTTTCATAAAAGTGCTTTCATGTAAAAGTAATTTTATAAAAGCATTTTCGCAAAAGTATTTTTGTAAAAGTGATTTTTCAAAAGTAAACATATATGGCAACAGTTTTATAGGTAGATTTTCCTTAAAGAATGAAATGAGCAAGAAGGGGCATGATTATTTTTCATGTTGCAGGCTAGTCAATTTTTGTGCTATAGGGCTGATTTTTTATTCTAAAAAAATGTATCCCTTCGCAAAAATTTTGTAACCAAACACTCTAATATTATTCATTCTTGCCCATTATTACATAAAAAGAGCAAGAATTAAGAGAATGAAGCCCAAAGACGTAAACCAAACATAGCCTAAATGTCTTGGAATCGAAATTATTTTGGCCATCGGTTTTTGCGTTGATGTTTGACCGTATGATTCATTTTGAAAAAAAAAAATAATAAAAATAAAAAATGATTAAAAACCGTTAAACTAATCGAATGAATTGATGGTTCGACCAATTAAATGATTTTCGGCCAAAAATCAGGATTAAGTTAAAAACGGAATCAGTTATCTAAATGGTTCTTAGGCCAAATAGTCAGACCGTCCAAATCAACGGGGATTCAAAAACCATGATTTACAGAACAGATGAATCAGTTGATGAGGAACTATATATTAAGAGAAGAATCGAAACGCATCAGTAGAACAAGAAACAGATTAACATCCGAAAGCATAGATTAGATACCGATGATAATTAGGCTTCATTTTCACAAGCTTTTGATTTCAAGCCTGAGCTGTAGAAAACAAAATCAAGCTAAAAAGTGCTTTGAGTTTACACCAAAGCAGCATAAATTATTCAAATTGGGGCGTATTAAAATTAATTTAATCAAAGTCTAAAATTGGGACTTCGTCAAATCTTGAATCCCATCCAGACCCAACATATAAAAAGTTAAAAAAAAAACCCATAAATTATTGAAAAGCAAAAAAAAAAAAGAGAAAAAGGAAAAAAATTGTGGTGTTGAAGATTAATTTTTTTTTTGTAGGACCGAATTTTGCTTGGTTAGATAACAAGGGGCCATTTACCCGTGAAAATTTGTATTCATGTGGCCAACTTGGTGCATAGTGAAGTATAATTTGCAACAGCATTTATTCAATGGATTGAATATGTTGATTTGGTAAATACCAATATCAGTATTGCTTGATTCGTGATGCTCCTCTCGTTGATTCTGAGAGCGTGATTGGAATTTTGAGTTTGAAGTTAATTTACAAATTGATTCTGGGCTGTTTTCTAGTATGTTTTTGGCTCCGTTTATGTTTATTGATTGAATATTTGTATTTTATTTATTAGTAAAACTGAGAAATGTAATAATTGCAATTATTTATGATAATTAGGCACCATTTCAACTTAACAATGAATAAACGCCTGGCCATTTGTGGAAGCTTAAAAAAGTTTTGAATTTGAAGTTAACTTACAAGTTGATTGTGGGCTTTTTCTAGTATGTATTTGGTTCCATTTATGTTTATTGAATGAACATTTGGACTTTATTTATTGGTAAAACTGAGAAATGCAATAATTGCAATTGTTTATGACAATTAGGCGCCATTAAGCGCCACTTCAGTGTAACAATAAATAAACGCTTGGCCATTTGTAGAAGCTTCAAAAAATAACTTCATGCACATAAACCAAAGTTCACTTTTTACATTTTTGATGTATGCAGAAGAGCAAGATAGGGAAAATGTTGAGATGGCGCCTATGTGGCACCATCAATAAACATTTATTGAATAAATGTAAACAGAAACAAACATCCACCTAATCTCAATCGTTGTTTTCCTCTTTTTCTTTTCTTTTTTTGGCCTTTTTTTCGAACTTTAGGTTGTGTTTGGTTGCAATGCAAATAAATTTGCACTGATGCAAAATCATGACAGTCCAAATGAATTGAATGTAAATCTGACCTTTTTTTTGTTTCAAATTTTAGCTTATTTTATTTGATTACAGTACAAATGAAGTAATTAAGACATGAAACAGAATAAAGTAAAATTAAAAGCAAAATTAAACAAGAAATTGCATTTTTTTTTTACAATTGCACTCCCATACATTTACATTAATACAAATAAAATTGCACTGCAACCAAACACAGCATTAAAGTTTTCACATTTCGTTTGGAAAAGTTTATTTTTTAAAAGCCCAAAGGGTAGATGAATATAAGACATCTCACAACTAACACCTAATAACATAATCAATACATGACGGGAGAGATGACCAATAATTAAGTGTGAGATGACCATTAGTATCTCTTCTAACATGAGCTATAGTGTGAGAAGAAAGGCGAGAAAAGATCTTTCTGCAATCAGAAATGAGCATATGAATATACACTAAGATTTTAAAAGTTAAAAGCTGGACCGGACACGGAATTATTCGGGTCATCGATTTCAAGGTTGAACCTGTTTTAATCTAAAAAAAACAAAAAACAGCAAAAAACCGTTGTTTAGATCGATTACCTGGGTCAATGGATCACTGATCAAATCAACGATTTTTTGCGAGGAATAACTTATGGTAAACTAGTTACCTGTCTGATTTCCAAATCAACCGGTTCAACTGTCCGGTCAAGTCTGATTTTCAAAACCATAATAGAACACAACTGTTATCTAATAAAGTTAGCATACAATCTTAGAATCGCCTTCGATAAACAGCTGAGGAAAACCCTACTTTCTTCAGTGGTTGATTTGATTTATTTTTTATAAATTAAAGGTATACAAGATTCAGATAGAGATTCTGAGCAAATGTACGTGCGACCACAAGACTTTAACAAATGGGTTTATTATAAAAATAAATAAATAATTCAAGTAATGGGAACTCTAAAATTGCAGCTATCAGTTTTCTAAACCAACCTAGAATAGTGTCTTGATGTACAGTAGTATTACTATTAAAAGATAGTTTACCCATAAAATACACTCTCACTAGTACGTATGACTATATTTTATATCAGTGGACTCATTTATACAATCTTAGCCTTTCATTGGCATACTTCTACTATCTATGTACCAACTTGCTTCTTTTCAGTTAATTCTTGTTATTATTATTATTTTTTCCAATCGGTCCCTGTGCAGAATTTAGTAGATGAGAAATAATAATTAAGATCCAAACCATCAATCCAAGTTCAAGAGTAAGTGTGCCTGCAATTGAATTAAATTTGAACCCAAGTGAAGTCCAAACAATGATATGGTCCAGCTTCAAAATAAAATTTGATTAATTGCACAATTGTCACTTTGTTTTACTCTACTTATCCCTTTTATGTGTGTACTGTCCATTTGAATTGGCCATCTTGTCGTCCAGAAAATCCATGTAACTTGTTTTATATTTATATTTCTTCATATTTCAGCATTAATTTTATACTTAAAATGTTCTGGGTTAATTAATGAGAATTCTTACATTGTTATAAATGTCTCCATAATTGTTAGTTTCCACAATAAATGCACTTTTGTTACTGATTCCTTATTGCTCGTTGGCTACGATGATGAATTTCTTACATTGCCTTTGTCTCCGGCCACGTATCACCTTTTAATTGGTAGTCGATATTTGGTTATATCACTGTTGTTTTAAAATCAAAGACTCTTGACTCTATTATCTCAAATTTTTTTTTTTTTTTGTAAGTCATTAGGCACATTCATTCAATTTTCAAATCTCAGTTATATCCTTATTTAACAAGAGAATAGATAAACTCAGGCGCAGAGAACTAGGTTTGAGGAATTTGACAATTAAAGACAAATTTAATTCAGTGGTAAATTACCTGGCTATTATATCTACAAGTGAAAGTAAGTGAGGAACTCTTAATATGTTATGTTATATCCGAATTAGCAATATTTAATTTATTCATTTCCTAATATGTTATGTTATATGTGACGGTTCTCATCGGTGACATTGATGATCTCTCACCAATTATAATGGGAACTTTATACATATCATGTGAATGGCTTATCAATACACCCCTTTAGGAGTTGTATCGGGTCAGCCACTAGTTCAGAGGGTAGTTGGGCTTTAAATTGATCCCTCTGAACTGTGTCGATACTTAGAACTTTGCTCAATTTCTTGTCAATTTTGTTCCTCAGATTTGGACCAAAGGCACTGCTTCTTTAACAAGTCAAACTTGGAGTTATTTCAAATAGAATTCGGATTAGCTGAACATGATTGCTGTTTAGCAGCTGTGGAACCAATGATGAGGTTCTACAACAATAATAAATCCATGAGTCCACTATAAAAGGTGTGGACCCCATGTATTTAAATATTGGCATTAAATCTCATCATTGGTTCCACAGCCTATTGAGCAGCCATCACATTGAGCCAAACCTTTTTCTTACACTGTTTGGATGTGCTCTGGAATGCACTTTTATAGGGCACAAATGTGAATTCTCATAAAACTGAGACCCACTATGAATGAGGTGTGTGGTGTCAAATAATGTTGGAGTAGTGTTAGAATTGAATATATTCTAGATTAATAAATTATGATTTATGAATATTGTTCGGTTATGGTTGAGCTGACTATAGATGCCACGTGGCCACCTTATCTCTTCAGTCACATCAGCACCACGTCGTATCTGTAGCCCATCTTATCTCCTTGACTACGTCAGCACCACGTCATCTCTACGACCCTATTTACCTTTCTAGCCACGACGACTCCACGTCATGTGGATAAGCACGACTAAGACAGGAGAGTAGATGGGGACAACTCTGCTAGGGATTAGGTCTTATCCCGAAGACCTCGGCAGTTAATCTCATCCCGACAACCCTAGAAGCCTCATCAAACCAGGACACGGATCTTCGGTTATAAAAATTTACCTCCTACTCAAGGTAAATGATCCAATTCTTGACTCCCATAATGTTACTCTGCTCGGACCAACACCATTCTCTAACTGCTTGGCCTGACCGCCCACTATCCAAGGATAACTCCTCGGGACTCAGACCTTTTATTGATTTCATATCTCATTGCATAGCTTCATCCTTCCACCTCGGCTGCCCCTAGTTGGCAAGGACTGTCTGACTATGACCTCGGTCCCTGCACTACCTCGGATCGAGCAACATCAGATTGGCGCCGTTTGTGAAAAACGCACAAAAAACCTTTCCTAAACTTCTCTCACCATGCAATCAAGAATCGACCAAGATGCCGAGAAACAATTATGAAAGATCAACAACTCAGTCTCCATCTCAGGGATCTCATTCTCACTATAACCCTCCATGTCGTGAAACCCAGCAACCCCAATAGTAAGCAACAGTCGACTTGCCCAATTTCAGGCAATGCAAGAGAAGGTCGACCAGATCTTGGTGTTGATGTAGTCGTTGGTATCTGCGGCGCCGTCCACTCGGACTGTCCCCCCTCTTTCCTCGACGCATACGAAGGTTGATCCTCCCCTTGAGGACCCTAAAACACATCGGTTATATAGAGATAGGGCACGGTTCGAGCAAGACAAACAAGATGTTTCAAAAAGATCGAACTCATCTGCTCGGTCTCAAGAGAACGACAACTAGAGAAGAACTCACTAGACTGCTCGGACCAGCACCATTCTCTATTTGCTCGGTCCGACCGCCCATTACTTTCTACTGACTTGATTATTATTTAATCAAGGCAACATGGATTAATCCATTTGACCCAAAATGATTTAATTTTTTACCACCACTTAGATGAAAACACTATTTTTGCTAGGTAGATTTTAAAGGTATAAGCTTTTATGTTATTGGAATTATTAATTTATTAAGTATGAATTTAATTAATAGAACTTAATGATGAGAAGAAATAAAAATGACTTAAATATATGATTTAATGAACATGAGTGCAAGTTAATAACTTAAATGTTGGATTTAATGAGAGAGGGTTGAATGCATTGAATATCATTAAATTACCTCTTTTCAACTCATTTAATATTAAGAACCAACTACCCTATAGTCCTCATTTTTTATCATTAAATTTAAATATAGAAGGGTAAATATTGTCCTTAGAAAATTCCAGAATTATTCTTGAGGCCATTACTACTTTTTAAAGTAGTATAGATTCTAAAAAGAGGCAGAAAAATGTCTAAAATACCTATACAATTATTTTTGACCAAAATGTTCTTTTTTCGAATTCTCTTCATATGAATTGTTACCCCAAACTCTTCCAACCTCTTTTTTTCTGAAATTGATTCATTTTTTAAATTTGTCCTTCATATCAATCACTCAAAGGTAAAATTGCAACTTTAATTTTTTTTTTTTTTTTGTAGAAACCCGCCTCAATAGTAATTGTATAAGTATTTTGAACATTTTTATGCCTCATGTTAGAGGATTCAAACAAAGGGGGTCTATTTGCAACTGTACTAGAAAGTTCAGTCTCTAGGAAATTTTGTAATTAGAAGAGCTTCTAGGCAAAAAACAGGATATTTTGGTTCCCATAATCCATGCTGCATAAATTAATAACCAAAGCTCTCATATACGAAAGAGAATAGAAGGTAAAATAGGATTTTAAAAATTTTAATTAAGTCCACATTTGACATTTCAGTAATGGAGGGTATGTTTAAGTGCAGTGGGTTAGTCTACAAGGTATAAACGTATAATTAAGTCTTTTTTAGACCTTAGGGAATGTTTAAATCAATTTCTAAAACCTCAGGATATGTTTAAGTCTTTAAACCTTTTATGTATAGTAGGGCAAATGTATTGAAATGCAAATTGTTTTTTTTAATAGTTTTATTTGTTCATAAGAATGAAAACAATGGGTCCCTGTGGACGATGGCATGTAAGAGAAAAGTTGTTTGGTTGTTTTTTTTTTTTTTTTTTAAAAAAGTAAGTCATCTCCTCCTATGAGAGAAAAAGGTGGTGAAAAGGTGTAGTACGTTATGTATCAATTATTTGGATGCAAATTTTGCATTATTAATGACTGCAAATGATACAAAAATTGAAAATTTTACATCAGACAAGAATGCAGATTAAAGTCACAAACAAACATGTGAAAGCTTTTGGCTGTATTTGGATGGGAATTCTGAATTATTTTTGTTTCAAAATTTACCTTATTTTGTTTAATTGCAGTATAAATGAAATAAAATAAGACATGAAACAGAAAAAAAATTAAATTCAGAATAAAATTAAATCAGAATTTCATTCTTTTCATTTGCACTCTCATGCCTTTGTACTAGTGCAAATAAAATTGCACCGTAACCACATACAGCATTTGAAGAAGAAAAAAAAAAAAAGAAAGAAAAACATGTGAAACTGATTCGGGTGCAAATTTTGCATTCAGCTAGGATTTAACAAAGCCTGAAAAACAAAATCGTAGGACTGGGTGGGATGGGATGCTAAGATTTATGAAGACTGAAAAATTGTTATTAAAATTTTAAAAGTAATTAAAATATCAAAGGACTTGAATTTATCTTTTCTATCTTCCTCATAGACGATCGAATGGTGGGTCAAAATCTTCTCGAGATACTTGGTCTTCTTCCTTTATTTCTTGACTTTTCTTTTTCACGTTGGATGAAATCAGCCTTTCAATGTAAAGAAATAATGAAAATAAAAACAAATAGCAGAGAGAGAGAGAGAAAGCAGTTAACTAATTGCAATCTGAACTGAAGTGGGCACCCTCATTGTGGTACATGCCCAATTTATTCAACACAGGATGTCCCCAAGTAACCATAAGTTCCATATGAACGGAATAAGGTGGGAGATCGTCTCGGTTTGAAAGGAGTATAAATATAAATTTGTAGAATGTAAAACTTTATATTTTGTATTATTTTGTATGTATTTACATTATATATTCTTTCCAAACTGAACCTAAATTTTTGCAGTTTTATTAGACTCCTCCCAAGAGAAAAACCCTGTCTCTGCCACTGATAAGAACTCTATATAAACTGTTTGTGAAAAAGATGGAGAGATAGGATATGAAGGTTAGATTAGGTCAAATGTTGGCAGTGTTAACTCCTTTACTAATTGAACCAGATGGCTCATTCCTCTTGGAGTTGGTCAAAGTAGAACAAAGAGTTCAGGTTGAATTGATCAAATATAAGAACCTCCCCTGGCGCTCAATATCTTCTCATGAAATAAAGCATATAAGTATGGAGATACTCTCGATGCAATGCTATAAAGGCTATTCGAATGATAAAAAATTAATAATATTAGGTCAACGTTTCCCATTCGGGACAATGATGAAAGGGAGGGACCTGTAAATTTTTATTAAAAGAAAACATAGAGGAGCTTTATATGATTGTCAAAAACCTCAGGGAAATTTTTATATTTTATCCTAAGGTGTTGCCTTTTGCTGGATGAATGAATTAAATAATTGAAGTATGATAGTTCACCTAAATTAAATAATGTAGGTTGCATTATATTTAGATAAGCTAATTCAACGATGGAAAGTATGAATAATTCACCTAAATTTAATAATGTAGGTTGCATTTAGATAAGCTTTTAGATTTCAAAGCATAAACCCCCAATTTTAATTGGGCTTTGTATTCTGGGGTTTAAAAATATATTGGATTTAGAATAATTGTATAAAAGTCATTCAATCCAGTCACTTCAGGTATTATCAAACATCCACGAATGACTGATTACTTCAGCTCTAATGTACAGGGGGAATGAATCCTGAATGTGGATTGATGGCAAATCTGTAGGATACGATTTATAGGGGGAGTTAGGCCTAATAAACTATGGGAGGCTGTAATTCAGAATTCTGCAATGAGCTTCAGAGTACTTTTCCCAAATTAAACACCCCTCCCTAAGCTGTAATGATTTATCATAAAACTGTGGTTAGAGGGAAGGGATGCTAGAAGGACCTAAACTACTTCAGTAGCCCAACCCGAATTTTCACTCTGTTAACACCTTTAATATTTATCATTTTAAAATTCACAAAATTTTTTAATTACAAGTTATTATTAAATCAAGCTTTAATCAGACAGTTTGGGCTCGAGTTCAATTAAGCTTAGTTTGAGAATGGTTGTAATTAAGTTGGAATTTCAAAGTAAGTTTGATTAATTATTTGAATTCGAACTTATTAACAAAAAAATTGATTTGAAATTTCGTGAGCCTAACTCGATTAAAACACACATACACACACTTATATACATTATATATTATTATAAAATATATTCGTTTTCAAACTTTCGAACCGAATTCAAGCTCATCCAATATTTAATCAAACTGAGCTTAAATCAGAAAATAAAATTTGATTGTAACTGAAACTTGAACTCGAACTTAATAATATTTTAATGAAACCGAGTCAAGGCATAGACAAGTTAAACTCGATTACACCCCTAATTTGTTGTCTACCTATCGGTTCATATTTTAAAGCTAGGAGACATGTTGAAAGATTAAGGGCATGTTTGATAACAACTGAAGTTGTAAAACATGTTGTGTGATCTATCCAACCAACTATAACTTCAGCCATTAAGGGGCCCACGAGTTTAATCAATAATCACTAAGGGCCCATTGATTGAGCCGCTTTGTAGAAGTTAGCAACGCATGGTTTCACCTTCTCTTCTCTTGGCTGGATGCGGTGAAAGATATGGGAATCTCGCTGTCACCAGCTGGGTTGGGGCTTACGGGATTACTAAAAGAAAGAAAAACAATTAAATTCTTAAAACATAACACTGATAATATCTCCTTCGAATTAAAACATTTTGAGATGTAGAGCATTTACAAACAAACACATATATAGACGATCACAATGAGTACACCACTTGTATTTTTAGAAAGAAGGAAGCAGAGAAAGAACGCGAGCTGCTGCGTAGAGTGGGCTGCACGCTTGATTCATTTACTTGTGATCAGCGGAGAACAGCTGGCCGATCGCTCCCTTTATATCACGAAAAATCTGACCCTTCAACCTGCCGTCCCTGCCCTTCACCGCGTTGAGAAAATTAGAATCCTTAGATTTCGTCCAACCCTTGTTGTTCCAGTACTCCGATTCCATCCGGTCTCTCTCTTTGTTGTCGTCGTCTTTCTCGCTCTCTTGATGCCCGACGTCGCGCATCTTCTCTCTCTCTCTCTCTCTCTCTCTCCGTTCAGAGAAAGAAATTCTATGCGAGTCTGAATTCCGTCCCCTTCCCAGGGGTCTGATGAGGGAGGACTGGAGCTTATAATATTAGACAAGAGTGTGGATGCTAACTGTGTTGGTGAGGTGATGGTCGGGTCCCCTGTGATGGAAGCAAGAAGAATTAATGGAGGTGGACTGACGTAATGAATCTAGAACAAGTGAACTACCACTGACTACTGTGCTTTTAACACATGCGCATTCTCTCCAAGTGTGGATAAGATCAAACAGATATGTTTTTTTTTTTTTGGTTTTAATGAGTAATCAACAGCCAATTAACAAGCGTTTCTATCTTGCCAAAGGTGGGGCCTTCGTGGTTGTGGGAATATGACTCAAGTGCAAGTGTGACCCCTCCAAGCAAAGTTGGATCAAGAACGAAATCAACGAATGTAAGCTGCATGGCTTGACGTGATGCCCAAGTCTCTCCAACGCTTAAATTAAAACTGCACTCCTCACCTTCACTCTCACAACTGAAACTAAACAAATTAATTCTAGGGAAAGAGAGATGGAGAACTGGACCCTTTGTTGGGGAATGAATGAAGGCAGGTGTGAGAAGGCAATACCTGATGGGGTGGAAGACAGGAGGAAGAGTGGGTTTGCATCTGCACTCCCTAGAAGGAGAAGGTCAGTGAAGATGATGATACTTGATTGTCTACTTAAAGCTGTGGCTTCTCTGCTCCGTGCTCCCAGTCATCAATGACGTCGTCTATATTTAATTGATTGGATTCTTTGTATCTGAGTGAGATTAAGTAATCAATTCAAATATTCATTATTTTTTGTTGCTTTCTACTGATAGAGTTGATGGATCATGCCTTTCATTTCATTTTGTTAGTTTGATTTTGATTATTGGTCCGCATATATATTCCTGTCCTTGTTTTCTTTGTTTATTGGACAAGAGTTTCAAAAGCTCAACTTCTGGTACACCTAATAAAGAAAAAAATTTCAAATGGGTCATAGATAGGGAAGAGAAAAAGAGATCATTGTGTAACAATATTTGTCATCCCTTGACGCTCTGCATGTACCAAAAACAAACAAGAGTAATTCTGCAATTGTTGTTATTGCACTTTTTTCTTTCAATTTTTCTGTATAATTAAGGGTTGAATTTCATAAATTTCTGTAGTCTGGTCAAGGAACGTACATATTACTGGAGACTTCATGGACACCTGTTCTGCCTTCAAATTGGGGTTTTCTCTGACCAGCCTATGTTTGACTAATTCGACTGGATGAAATTAATGTTGAGTCGTTTTTCTTGTCTCTCTCCGGTGACTTAATTGCCGCTTCGAGCTCCGACTAACCACCACAACCTGCAAATCGACCTCCGCCTGATATCGTACCGCCTCCCACACGGTTGAATTGGAATGCCATTTTGGTGTTACGATCATTGCAGCCTCGCCGTCGGTCAGGTGGCCTACCACTAACACCGCCGTTGCGTCCTGAGCGATTCCAGGGAAATCCACGCCTTGTATAATCACCATATATACTGCAATTCATCTGTCTCTCTCTCTCTCACATCTCATTTCTATCTTTTTTTTTTATTTTTTATTTTTATTTTCTGGCCTCTCTCTCTCACATCTCATTTCTATCTTTTTTTTTATTTTTTTATTTTAATTTTCTGGCCTCTCTCTCTCTCACATCTCATTTCTATCTTTTTTTTTATTTTTTTATTTCAATTTTCTGGCCTCTCTCTCTCTCACATCTCATTTCTATCTTTTTTTTTTTATTTTTTTTAATTTTCTGGCCTCTCTCTCTCTCCTCTCTCTCTCTCTCTCTCATCTCATCTCATCTCCTCTCATCTACCTTTATTTATTTATTTTTTATTTTCTGGCCTGTATCTCTTTCCTAGTTCATCTTCTAGAAGAAAAGCCTGTCTTCCGGCCATTGCCATCGTATTTATTACTTCAAAACAAAGTCTTATCAGCGTTGCATTCGCCGTTGCCGTAAGGGTAGGGTTGCTTTCGCCGATCACGTCTGATTGCAGTCCGGCGAAAAATTGGTTAGTTCGACGCGGTCAAAAATCGAAGGCGCCGAATAACAACACAAGTTTCAATAGAGAAACGACAACGTACCCAGAATCATTTTCTGTAACATCAGCGGTTCATTGTCGAGGCTTTAAGGTTGTTTTAACTTTTGAGGACCCAAAAAACCCAGAAAACAAACAACCCTGGCTCCTGGGCCTGGGCCAAACTGAACCCCAGTAGCCCAGCAATCAGCAAGAACCAAAAACATGGGCTCTGTACTGGGCCTTCCTCCTCCTATAAACGCTTGAGAGTCGGATCATATGCAAAGGCTCCAGATCTCATCCCCTCCCACTTATTTCTTCAGTGTTTTCCTACACTTTCCCATATCGATTCAGTTTTATGGAAACCCAGCCCGGCCCATCTTGGAAATTTTTGAGGTTGGGCCTATGTTTCTTGTCTAGACGAATATACTATTACACACTTGTTCGTCATTTTCTTTTACACCTCTTGTAATATTATACTTAAATAATACATTATTATATTTAAAGTCATGGGCCCTGCTTGGCCCAGTCCATGATCACTCTGAAGTCTGAATAGTAGTGTGAGAAAAGTATAAAAAAGTGTAGGAGATGCAGAGTTATATGCACAAGTATTTATACATTTTTAATGAAACTTTTGTCATAGGTTGAATGGAAGTATAGTTGCTATCCTCCAAGGTTGTTTATAAATAAACTTTTGTCACAAAAAAGTGCAGAGGATCGGATATTATGAATCAATATTCTAAAACACAGCCCCAAGGTTGTTTATAAATAAATATATAATAAATAATAAATAAGCAAAATAAAGGAGTATAGTTGCTATCCTCCAAATTGTGGGTCGGATACTTTGGCTGGATCACATAAATCGGCTTCCTTTCTTTTTTTTTTCCTTTCTTATATCATTGAAGTCCAATTTAATATTCCGGATATGATAGAAAACCTAAACCAAAAAAGTAATCCAAATTAATATTTTGGAATTTGGATCAAAACCCAAAACCCACGTGGGTTTACAATAATTAAGTATTGCTCTAATATATATATATATATATATATATTGAGATATAAGGTTGCATTTGGAAACAATGCAAATGGAGTGTAAACCCCAGTTCAGGGTAAATTTGCACTCTGATTACCTGTGTTTGGCAACATTATATTTATGCATTGACAAATGACAGACCAATGCATATTTACATTGATAATAAGGCTGCATTTGGAAATGATGCAAATAAGTGTGAATGCAAATATGTAGAGTGTAAAACGGTTCATATAAATTGTAAAGTTGGGTTAGTTTTGCACTAACAAATTTACCTTATTACCAAATAGGCTTTTAGCTATAATGGATGCAAACATGAATTTCAATAAAGTATATGATTTTTTTTATCAAAAGTCCACTTGAATGCAAATTTACTTCTTTTTTATTGATGTACTTTTACATCTTATTATCAATGTAAATACGCATTGGTCTGTCATTTGTCAATGCATAAATGTAATGTTTCCAAACACAGGCAAAAGTTAACTAGAGTGTAAATTTACCTTGAACCGAGATTCACACTCCCTTTGCATTGTTTCCAAATGCAGCCTAAGATGTAAAAGTACATCAATAAAAACAAAGTAAATTTGCATTGAAGTAGGCTTTTGATAAAAAAAAAAAGAGCATATGCTTTATTAGAATTTATGTTTGCATTCATTACAACTAAAAGTCTGTTTGGTAATAAGGTAAAATTGTCAGTGCAAAACTAACCCAATTTTGCAATTTATATAAACTGTTTTACACTCTATATATTTGCATTCACACTTATTTGCATCGTTTCCAAATGCATCCTAAGGTTTTGTTTAATAAGGTTCTGCATTTATGTTTTAAATATACAAAAGTACAAAGTTTAGAGTATGTTCTAAGCCTTAAAAGTACTTTCACTTTATACTGTTGTGTATATAGATCATATATTTGCCTTTAAATCCAATGGTCATTTATTAAAACACCCCTATAGTTTTACAGATTTTCTTAAACTTACCAAATGGCTTTCATTTTACTAAAATGGTATTGTTATATTATTTTATTTTGATTCAATTTATTCATTTTATTCAAATGGGCATTAGAATCAAAACTGTCATTTTCCACCATCATCTAGTGAAAGGTTGATCAAGTAGATCAATTGTAAACCATATAAGAGGTGTTTTAGTAAACTACAAAATATGGAATAGTATTAAGTAAATCCATAAAACTATAGGTGATGTTTCTGTAAATGACCCTAAATCCAATTATCAATATCATACATCATACATGATTAATATTTACTTATACAGGTGCATGTGCCCTTTACATTAGCTTTTGCAAAAGCAATTATTAATAAATGCTCAAATTCTGTTCTATCAAAAGAAGATGA
Source organism: Nelumbo lutea (assembly GCF_056320005.1). Classification (NCBI taxonomy): domain Eukaryota; kingdom Viridiplantae; phylum Streptophyta; class Magnoliopsida; order Proteales; family Nelumbonaceae; genus Nelumbo; species Nelumbo lutea. The sequence goes on from NC_142688.1 coordinate 38,786,005, forward strand.
AACTCGGATTAATTAATAAGTTTTTTTTTTCATTTTATCTGAATAGATAATATATACACTATAAAGTATGAACACACACCCACCCACCCACATGGTCTACCTTCCAATAACTTAGCTTTAAGAAAGTAGTAAAGCAGTGAAGCTGAAAAGGGTATCACGCCAATATATTCTACTATTAGCAGAAATTAACAAGAAGGACGTAACAACGTTGAGTCGTTGAGAACTCAGTGTGGAGCTTTGATTCTCATTTTTTTATGATTCAATCAAATACTTAATTAGTCATCCTTATCCGTTTTCATCTCCTCCCAGCCACGACCCACAGAGAGAATGTTTGAATCATCATCATATGGACAAGGGATGAAGCCTGGTCACTTATGGGTCCATCCATTCAGCTCTGGGTTTATGGGCTCCTTGCTTCTTTCAGTTGGGATGATGTGTCACTCTCTCTCTCTTTATCTCACAATTCTATTAACACCATCTTAATTGTCGTCTTCAATCAAACCTCAAGTAAAAGTATTCCAAAATCAAAAGACTTTGACTCTTAATTAATTTGAGAGGTACCCATATCACCTCACTAGATTACTAAAATCCGCAGCAGATGTCATGAACAATATTCAATCAATGTAAACTAAAGTAATAGATGGAGAGAGATGAAGGTCTATCTCAAAGGCCAATTAGCTTTCTAGCTAATTTTATATCTAGAAAGTTTGACTGATGTAGTTGTTTCTGTTTATTCTAGAAGAAGCCTAACTTGTATGATAGTAGACTTACGAGTTATTTCAAACACACGACACTGTATTGAATAGAAAGATTAGTTCTCCGGTCGAATTGACTCTCTCCTTAAGGCTCTGTTTGATTTGAAAGGAAAAACTCGTTTTCCTATGTATATGCATGTGATTAGTTTATCATACATCAACCAAACAACAAAATTTAGGAGAATACCACACATGACACAACATATCTAAAAATAGCTAATTGGTTCAAATGGATGGGAGGAACCTTTCATCAGAAGAATGTGCACAGTAAAATGAAAATCGACGATGTTGATATGAGCACATTCCATTGATCAAGGGCACATCCTAGTAAAAAATTACTCTAATGTATCCCTATTTGTAATTATCAAATAAACATTTTTCCACTAATAATTAGGTATTTATCCCCATAATACAGAGTGGGGTGTACCCTTTTTATTTTTACTTTACCCAATTCACCACCTGAATTACAAATTAACAAAGCCCAAACAAACAAACAATCCTCCCATTCAACCAGTACTTAGTTAGTTTTTTATCAATTTTGAAAGACAAGCTCATGGTGTCAAACAAGATCTATTCATGGTTTGTTATCGGAGGATGATTGATAATTCAGCTTTGTAACCCCTGGTACTTTAGTATTGATAAAGTATCCTCCTTTATCCTTGCTTGTGTATTAATTACTATCTATTTATTTACAAAAAAAAAAGAAAAAAATGTAGTAAAGTGCCAAACCAATAAATAAATAACCATGTATATATCGGTCAGTTCAATTAATCACATTTCTCGGTTTGATTTTTTCAGTTCGATTTTTCAGTTTTTCGATTTTTTATAAGCACCCCTAGTGCCAAGACCTTCATTCTTACCAACTGATATTCCTAATTTGATTAATTACTACAAAAAAAAAAAAAAAAAGAAAGAGAAACTTGAATGAAGTAATAGGTTTTTCTAAATAGATAATCTTAACACACTAACTAAGCAACATGAATATATTAGAACACAAAGGAGGTCATAACTCTAATGAACAAACCCACCCACCCAGTTAGCTTTAAGAAAGTAGTAAAGAGATGAAATATATTCTACTATTGTCTGAAACAAGAAGAATGTAATCAAGAAGCTTTAATTCTCATTTATTATGATTCAATCAAATGTTTAATTAGTCATCCTTATCCGTTTTCATCTTCCAGCCGCGACCCACAGAGAGAACGTTGACATGACCAATTCAGATACCATCTATGGACTAGAGATGAAGCCTGGTCATTGGCCAATGAATGGTCATGAATTTGTTACAGTGTACGTGGACAATTACTATTGGTTTGCTGAAACTTGTAATGATGACATTTATGGGCCCATCCGTTCAGAAATGGAAATTAATGCTGGGTTTTAGTTTATGGGCCCTTTGCTTTCAAGGCCTTGGATCTTTCTCTCTCTCACCATCTTAATTGCCGTCTTAAATCAAACCTCAGCAAAAGTATTCCAAAATCAAAGATTTAGAGAGCTACTCATATCACCATACTAGATGACTAGCGCCTTAGATCTCTCTCAAAGTATTCCAAAATCAAAGACTCTGACTCTTCTTAATTATTTAGTGAGCTTCCCATATCACCTCACTAGATTACTAGAATCCGCAGCAGATCTCAATTGAAATAGATTACTAGAATCCCCAGGACTAAAGTAATAGATGTATGTTAATTAGCTTTATGTTCTAGCTAACTTTATATCTAAAAAATCTGACTGATTTAGCTTTTTCTATTTGTTCTAGAAGTCTAACTTGTATCGTAAGAGTTTTTCAAACACACGTCACGGTTTTGGGCCATAGAAAGGCCAGTTCCCCTGTTGAAGTCTCCAATTTTTGGATAGAAGCGCCAGTTTAAGGGGAGTAATTAATTTTTTAACACCAAACTTTAAAGACAGACCACTGTCAAAAGGGAGATCAAAAGAAATATTGGAATAGGGGAGTACATAACCCGCTTTGAGAGAAGCGAAACAATTTCCTAACCATTACAGAAGACTATTCAAAGCTGCTTGATTGAATGAGGCGTGCTATACTCTCTCTTTCATAAAAGCAAATCAAGATATAGATTGGACGGCCAATCAAAACCCTTTTTCCCTTAAAGCTCCCTCTTTTTGTAATCCCATTATTGGTATTATAGGGGGGGGGGTATTTAAAATTTTGAATTATTGTAGGTTTAAAATGGAATTTAAAATTCTGAGATGGAGTACAGTATAATTTTTACTTACCAAAAAGAAAAAAACAAAATGGGTGATTGAAAGAGTAAAAAAAAAATACAATCACCTCACTTATGTTATCTCTCTCTCTCTATGTTTATGTTGACCAACCGTTTTAGAAGCCTGTTGTCTGGGATCCCACATTCCCACTAATAATTAGTTTCCCCCTTAATAAAGAATGGGATTGCCCAATTCACCACCTAAATGACAAAGTATAAAACAAAATAAGCAAACAAACGTCCTACTGTTCCAATACTTAATGATTTTTTTTATCAATTCTGAAAGGCAAGCTCATGATGCCAAACAAGATTTATTACTGTGAATAGCAACGATATGGGTTTAGCCCATCAGTTTCGCTTGTTGGGGGAGATCACATGTTTGTTACAAAGCATTTCTTTTAAATAATATAGCTTTTTGGGTAGGATAAATAATATAATGTTTGTGCTTAGGTGTTGTTCGTACATTAGAAAAACAATAATGAGTAATTTATTAAAACACCCCTATTCTTTTATAGATTTACAAAAACCTACCCTATGATTTATGTTTTATCAAGAATCTTTTATATTTCTATCTAAAAATGGTAACTTGACCAATAATACCGAGTGGAAAATGGTGAAAGGCATGGGCCTATGGTATTTTATTCTAAAAATATCCTTATATCAAGCTTTTAAAATGAAGCATTGCTTATTTTTTAATCTGCCACACAATGTTTGGTTTCAATAGAATGGAAAAAAAGAGAGAACCACAATCTCTTCCTTCTTCAATTAGATGATAAAATTGATCGAAAAGAGCTTGTTGCCCATGTTTTACTAGGGGCAAGAATGGCATTTTCATTTATATTTTCTATAGATTAAATTGGTCCAAACAGATGCTAAGATCAAAACTATCATTTTCCATTTCAATTTAGGCCATAATTGTTTTTAGGATTTTGAAGGCGGAGAAGTTGGTTAATGGGTTTGTGGTTCTCATTATGTGGGATCTATGGCAAGATTGATTTTCCAGGTAAGTGTAATACCCTTCACCAACTTGGGTAAATTGAGTTTTCCAAATAGAGGGTTAATGAAAGAAAATTAAAATGGTCAATAATGCCTCCACAAGATACATTTACCCGGGTAAAATAAAATAAAAATGAGCATGAATAAGTGTACTTACTCGAGAAAATAGGTTCCTGAAAAATGAACAAGGCCTTAATGAAAGGTCAATTAAGTAAATGGGTTGCAAACACAAACTATAGGCTAGGTTCAAAAGGAGAAAAAAAAAAGCTTTAGTTTTCAAAATCAAAATTATATTAACGAACAAACCCTACATTTGGGGTGGAAAAGTTGAATTGAACCATTGAAGATAGACTATCCAATATTTTGGAACCGTTTTCTCCTGCAAATTAATATTTGGGCTCTGTTTGGTTTCGCGTAAATTGAAAGACAACAAATGATCATATCCTGAAATTTTGCCATTTATGGTGATTGTTTGCACTTTGCAGCTAAAACAACAGTCAAAAATCAGCATTTTATTTTTCAAAAAGTGAATATTAATTGCAGGAAAATGGCTTTCTTTTTTAACTTTTCATTAGTAATTCTCCAAATAGAGGTTGATTTTATCAATTCATTTCTTGTATGCGCCTGTTTCGATCTCAACCGTTGAAAAACGATAAATCTGATGCGAAGAAAACGTAAAGCGCGTATGAGAGTTGACGATTTCCCTTATGCCTTACCCAATTCTATCCATTCATGAAGGAAATTGGGATCTGCTCTTCACATATGCGCCTCACAACGACGACTTTACAGGCACATTTAACCCTGCATTGAGAACATCATAACTACGGGAGACGTGATCTCCATATTACTTATCACCTGGGTTGTGAACCGTTGGATTAGAACCTAATAGTTTGATTAGCTCTACAACTGGGGATCAATCACTGAAACTTGATGCCCAAGCCAGACTTCCTAATTGGCTGCCCTCGAAATCAGCCGCACTTTATTAGCTGACACTGAAACTATTATTGCAGTAAGACTGTAAGAGAGAAAGAAAGAGAGAGAGAGAGAGAAATGGGGTGGAGGCCTAGTGAGGAAGTGCTTCAACAGAATCATGGGGTTTCTAGGCGAAAGGAGGAGCAGGCCCAGAGAGTGAAGGCAGGGGGCTTGCTTCCAAGAAAGAGAAGGTTGGTGAAGAGGATGATGTTTGATTACATAGCTGAAAAAATGGCTTCTCTTCTCTGTTCTTCATCCTGTCATCATTGTCGAAGTACCCGAGTTTTTAATTGTACTGATGATTGATGAGCTAGCTGATGAGATGAATTCTCGAATAAAGCTGGTTTACGACCTTTCCCTTTGTCCAGCATATTCTCATCCCCTGCTTTTTATTTGCTCCTTCAAATCTAACGCATCTCATGAATAATATCTGAATCCGGTAGAGGCCCCGCCGATTACCGGAAGCTGAGGAAAATCAGAAGCAAAAGTGGTTCAGGCGGCAAATTAACATGAAGATTTGACTGTGATTTCTGGGCAGTCAAACCAAAACCAGCATCTCTCCCCTCTTGATTACCCTAAACTCAAATGCAGCGGCCTTCTGGCGATATGACCGTATGAGCTTCCCTCCTTACCGATTTCAACTCCCCAACAACCCGGCCATGACTAAGTTCCATTTTTGTTTCCTCTTGATTCCCTTCCCCGAGCCACGGTCACCTGATTGTTTCTATTTCTGCAAACCCAGCAACCCGCCTTCAGTGAATCAAACTCTCTCTAGCTAGTGTTTTTTCCTGTTTCGCCCAATCACTGTTACTTTTAATTGTTAAATTCAGATTACTTTCCCCATTCCACAGTCCCCACCCTCCACCCTCGGCCGGCCGGCCCCCACCGAAGAAGTAAAGGGTTGTCTTAGTAGAAAGCCTGCCGGCCTCCTCGACACCATTTTGATTTTTGGTGCATGTGAATTGTGATACGGCTTTGGCCCCCCGCTAGGCCTCGTCGAAGGAAGAATGTTGATGGTTGAGTGACCAACTGAACTCTCCACAATGACAAAACGGCACAATCTGTTCAAATCCGAAAAGCATCTACATGTAATTGGGATTAATTTCAGATAAGACATCGTTGGCCCTTCCATCTCAATTGGGTCGATCATGGAAACGAGTGATTTACCGGTATACGTCCCTAGGCTGTAATTTTAACTAACATTTTTCCTTTTGTGTTTGTTATTTTTTATTAAAAGAACCCACTTTTGCTGCAGAGGGAATGATCCTCACTCATAAGATTCTCTCGGACATGCATAGACGACGTGGTCTTTTATTCACCGTCAAAGCAACAAAAGTTCTCTTTTCCTTTTTTTACTTTTTTCTTCTTTTTTTTTTTTTTTCTAATAAGGCTGTCTACAGACTACAGTCAATTAGACGGTGATGTTTTTAACCTGTTGTCATAGGGCTGAGTCGAAAAATAAGAACATTACTCCATCAGTTCTAGATAGGTCTACAACTTAGGTCACTCGGAATTGAGGGTTGAGAATTAGCTAAAGTTGGGTATCCGATTTGTAGGTAAGGTTATTAATTGACTTATTTTAGTTTCAAATCATAATCAATTTAGACGAATTCGGCCAATTTAATGGTCCAAAGCATTATTGGATTGGATTGAACCAAGTCTATCTGTATCATATTGAATTTGGTTGGATTTAACAAATACTTAGAAGATAAGAATATAGGTGTCAATGGATTAGGTTCAAATTTGAATCAATCTAAAAAAACAATTTGAACTGATTAGATGATTCAGACTCCAGACATCGAATTAGACCAGTACAAAATGGTCTAAAGTGTTTATCAGATTAAGTTGGACATGGTCCATTTCTAACGGGTTCTTATTAGACTAAATTGGATTGAATCAAATCTGGTCAAATTGACACCTCAATTTATGCCCCTAGTCCCTAGGATGAGGGATTGGGACATAATTAAAAGGAGTGCAACCAGGCAGACTATGAGGTCCAGGCCACTTTTGAAGTTTAACAAATATTCGACCCAAGCCACCCGAATTGTACCCTTAATGGCTAGCTATACTCAAACCAATTAAGAAATAGGGGCAATTCAAACTTATTATTATTTCTAGTAGTAGTAGTAATAGAAAAAGTAGACCAAGGTGGAATAAGAAAAAGTGTAGTGAGCCAAAGTGTTTGAATCTTCCTCTCAAAAGGTAAGAAAAGACGGAAGTCTCTAAGTTTTCAAGTAAACCTCTAAAATCTTGACTTGACCATACAAGGAAGAAAGATGATGAAAATCCTTAAATTTTTTACCAAAAAAATGTCAAAAGAACCAAAATCAACGGTTACAGATATAGAGGAACCAAGTCAAAGTCCTCCCCAATCACTGAATTTTTATGGACACTCTCTTTTGAGTTTGGAGCCATATGACCAAAATCAACGGTTAGTCGGTTACAGTTACAGTTACATGGATATATGACTCCAAAGGGAATGTCTAACTAGGCTGCCCTTTCAGTGTGAGGACAAAAAAAAAAAGGTCCCTTCAATATTCATTGAAAGCTAAAATTTTATTGTAGATTTCTAAATTCTCAAACTTATAAATATTCAAAATATCAAAATCCCCTACTTTATACATCAATGCTTATGAACTGATACGGAGCTGGCACTAACCCCAACTATATTTTGGATTTATCTCACTGAACTTTTGAGAAACTCAACAAAAACCTTCCTTTTAATACCTTCCCAAATGGAAAAGGTTAAACTGGTGCACCACTTTTTCCAAATATCAATTTTACCCATTTATAAATTATTTTACATCCAAATTTATTAAAATAAATCCTGTTTTAATTTGACAAAAAACTGGTGCATCAGTCTAAAAAGGTGATGGAATGGAGGTTTTTGTTGAATTTCTTAAAAATTAAAGGGAGATATTTATCAAAATAATAGTGAAGGTTTTTATGATTGTGAGAAATTTTATGGGGAGGTTTTGTATTTCGTCCTCGGGATATGTCTGACATTTTCAGTAGACAATAGTAGTTCAGTGGCAAAAGGCTTAGAACCACCTTTTCTCTTTTTCGGTAATGGGTTCGGTGATATGATGATGATGATGACGATGACGATATCATACGCTGAGAGCATGGTGATGACGATCTCATATGATGATTACCTTGATGATGCGAAGAGGACGACGCTAATGCTGACGCAGGTCTGCTTTACATAATGCGTATATACGCTAAAGAGGCAGAAGACATTTCCGTAACCACAGCCTACAGAAACCTCTAGAAGAGTGTTTGGAATGGATAAGATCGATTGCAGTAAAAAAGCAAAATAGAAATAATTAAAAACTAAAGAATATAGATCCATACTAATATTAAGATAGATTTTCCTGTAGCCTTTTTTTTTTGCTCGGCACCCTAGTGTGGGTGGCATGATGCGTAGCACAAACAACTTTTTGCTACAAACGTATCCCAACTAACAGAATTCTCATCATGCCCGAGATGTGCAGACAAACATCGCATTGGAAGTAGCACAGTTCTCTATCAAGCCTTTGATGTATTACTCCCAACATCCCATCATACACGCCAATGCAGCTGCAATGGCAGGTTGCTGTTGTCTTGTTGATCCGAATTTGCCTAAAATAACCAACGAATTCGGATCTCTTGCCAAATTCGGATCTCCTGTGCTAATGGGTCTCTTGCAAGAGTCTGGATCACTTATCAACAAAATTCATTTCAATATTTCAATACTTTACCAATATCATCCACACCGCACATCTTATTTATAATGGATGGAACCCAGTTTTATAATGAAATGTATGGTGTCAGATAGAGTTGGTAAAATGTTGGAACGTGTTTTATTGGCAGGACATCCAACTCCTTTGTAATGTGTTTGGAGAGGATTTTTGGTAGCAGGAGATCTCGTCCCAAAACCAATAGTAAAATATAAAGATGTCAGAATTGTAATCCTTGGTTTACAACCATTGGATTAGAATGTTTGAAAATTTTGCACTTTGCTCTACAACGAGCGTGACAATCCTCTCCATTTCCAACATCAAGGATTCCGATCCAACTGTTTCAATGCAAGAAGGAAATTAAACTCGCGTTGCTAGTGGACCCCGCAGTATTCAGTCGCATCAAGGAGATCCCGCCACGGATGGTCAAAGGTTTTGTGCTTTCTCTATGTTAATGATATCTTCGTGGCTAAGCTTTCTAATTTCTTTGCTCATTGTGAGAGTATAAAGTAACTCTTCTTCTTGTTACAGACTTACAGTAAACATAATCCACATTAATTTTGATCAAAGAGAGAATGAGAGCCAAATTATTTGTTTGTGGATTTGTTTGATTGCATGATAGAGCCTAATTATGGTAGAATGATTAGTTTGAATGGCACCAATTACCACAAGTGGAGAGAAAAAATGAAAGATCTACTATTTGTGAAAAAGTTACATTTACCAGTTTTTTCTACTCAAAAACTTAAAAATAAATCTGATGATGAATGGGCTTTTGAGAATGAGTTGGTTTGTGGCTTTATTCGACAATGGGTAGATGATAATGTTTTGAATCATATTGTTAATGATTCGCATGCCAGAACCTTGCGGGATAAGCTTGAGACTTTGTATGCCTTTAAATCTGGGAACAATAAATTATTTCTGTTGAAATAAGCTATGAATTTGAGGTACGAGGAAGGTACTCCTATTTCTGATCACATAAGTGAATTTTATGGGTGCTTTGATCAATTGTCCGACATGGGTATAAAATTTGAAGGTGAAATTTTGGGACTTTGGTTGCTTAATACTCTACCTGACTCTTGGGAAAATTTGTGCGTGACTTTGTCCAGTTCTGCTCCTGGTGGTGTAGTGACCTTAGAATATATAAAAACTGTTGTTTTGAATGAAAAAGTCAAACGACGAACTCATCAAGCATCCTCTTCTCAATCAGAGGTTTTGATTACTGAAAACAGGGGGAGAAACAATGATAGAGACCGAGGACAAAGTAACAGAGGTAAAAGTAAGGCTAGAAGCAAATCAATGTCTAAGTACAAAAACCTTGAATGCAACTATTGTGGTAAAAAGGGACATATCAAAAGATTTTGTTTTCAGCTGAAGAAAGACAATAAAGGTAACAAAGGTAAACAACAAAATAAAGATAATGACAATGATGATCGTGTTGCCACCACCACTATAGGTGATCTTGTGATTGTCTGTGATGAGAATTTGATTAATATTGCTTGTGATGAGACAAGTTGGATTGTTGACAGTGGTGCATGTTTTCATGTTACATCAAGAAATGATTTTTTCACATCTTATGTGATTATGGGGTTTTAAAGATGGGTAATAATGGTTTGTCAAAAGTGATTGGCATTGGCACTATTTGTCTAAAAACAAGTAATGGGACTGAATTGATTTTGAAAAATGTCAGACATGCACCAGACATTCATTTGCATCTGATTTCTACCATTGTTCTTGATGATGATGGTTATGTTAGCACCTTTGGTAATGGACAATGAAAACTCTCGAAAGGTTCTTTGGTTGTGGCACGTGGAAAGAAGTGTTCTGGTCTGTACTAGACCAAGACTTCAATTTCCATTGATGGTGTGAATGCAGTTGAGTGTGATAACTCATCAGTGTTATAGCACAAAAGACTAAGCCACATCAGTGAGAAGGGACTTGATTGTTTAGCGATGAAGAATCTACTTTCAGGTTTGAAAGGTGCAAGGTTAGAAAAGTGTGCTCATTGCTTGGCTGGAAAACAAAATAGAGTCTCTTTCAAGAGCCATCCTCCCTCTAGGAAATCAGAGTTGCTTGACTTGGTGCATTCAGATCTCTATGGTCCAATGAAGACAAAAACATTTGGTGATGCATTTTATTTTGTTACTTTTATTGATGATCATTCAAAAAAACTTTGGGTTTATATCTTGAAGAGTAAAGACCAGGTACTTGGTGTCTTTAAGCAGTTTCAGGCTTCTGTTGAGAGGGAAACAGGGAAGAAACTGAAATGTATTCGCACTGATAATGGTGGTGAATATTGTAGACCATTTGATGAGTACTGCAAGCAGTAGGGCATTAGACACCAGAAGACGCCCCCTAAGACTCCTCAGCTTAATGGCCTGGCAGAGAGGATGAACAGGACGTTGATGGAGAGAGTTACATGTTTGCTTTCAGAAGCAAAGTTGCCTAGATCTTTTTGGGGTGTGGTTTTATATACTGCTGCACATGTTATTAATTTATCTCATGTTGTTGCTTTGCAAGCTGATGTTCCTGACAGGGTGTGGTACAGAAAAGATGTATCCTATGACCATTTACGTGTCTTTGGCTGTAAAGCATTTGTGCATGTGCCAAAAGATGAAATGTCCAAGTTAGATGTCAAGACAAGACAATGTATCTTCATTGGCTATGGTCACGATGAATTTGGCTATAGATTGTACGATCTAGTTGAAAAGAAGCTTGTAAGAAGTCGTGATGTTATTTTTATGGAGGATCAGACCATTGAGGATATTGATAAGGCAGAGAAATCAGAGTCTTCAAGTACTGATGGATTGGTTGATCTTAATTCAATTCCTGAGACACATACGCCCAGTGTAGTTGAGTTTGGTAATCATGATGATGGCCAGAATCATATTCATGATGATTTGGTTGAAGATAATGATGATGATATTGATGCTTCTACCAGTGGTGCTATTGGTGAACCTGTTGCCTCACTTAGAAGGTCTTCTAGACAACATATTCCCTCTACTCGCTATTCGTCTAATGAATATGTGTTTCTCACTGATGGGGGAGAACCTGATTGCTACAAAGAGGCTACGGAGTCTGAGCACAAGAAAGAATGGGTTGCCGCTATGAATGATGAGATGAAATCTTTGGTTGACAACCATACTTTTGAGCTGGTCAAGTTGCCTAAGGACAGGAAAGCTTTGCAAAATCGGTGGGTTTACAGGTTAAAGACTGAGGAGAATACTTCTAATCCATGATACAAAGCTAGATTAGTTGTCAAAGGCTATCGTCAGAAAAAGGGAATTGACTTTAAGGAGATTTTCTCGCCTGTTGTCAAAATGTCTTCTATCCGAGTTGTTTTTTGTTTGGAAGCCATTCTTGATTTAGAGGTTGAGCAGATGGATGTAAAAACTGTTTTCCTTCACGGTGATTTGGAGTAGGAAATTTACATGGAGCAACTAGAAGGTTTCGTGGTGAAGGGTAAAGAAGACTATGTCTACAAATTGAAGAAAAGTCTATATGGGTTGAAACAAGCCCCGAGACAATGGTACAAGAAGTTTGAGTTTGTTATGATCCAACGGGGATTCAAGAAGACAACATCAGACCATTGTGTTTTTGTGCAGAAGTTTTCTGATAATTACTTCATCATTTTATTGCTCTATGTCGGTGACATGTTGATTGTTGGTCATAACTGTTCTAGAATTGACAGGTTGAAAAATGAGTTTAGTAAGTCTTTTGCAATGAAAGACTTGGGACCAGCAAGACATATACTTGGCATGCAGATTACTTGTGACAGAGAGGCCAAGAAGTTGTGATTATCTCAAGAGAAGTATATTGAGAAAATACTTCAGTAGTTTCATATGGATAAGGCTAAAGTGGTAAGTACACCTCTTGCTTTACACTTTAAGCTTAGTACTAGACAATCTTCTTCTAGTGATAAAGAAAAATGAGAAATGCAACGTTTTCCTTATGCATCTGCAGTAGGAAGTTTAATGTATACAATGGTTTGCACAAGGCCTGATATAGCTCATGCAGTTGGTGTTAGTCGTTTTCTATCCAATCCAGGTAGAGAACATTGGATTGTTGTGAAGTGGATATTGAGATATCTCCGGAGTACTTCTAGTTTAAAACTCTGTTTTGGAATTGGAAAAACTATTCTTTGTAGTTTTACAGATTCAGACATGGTTGGGGATGTTGATTATAGAAAGTCTACTTCTGGTTATTTGATTACCTTTGCAGGGGGAGCTGTGGCCTGGCAGTCTAGGTTGTAAAAGTGTGTTGCATTGTCTACGACTGAGGCTGAGTTCATCGCTATTACCGAAGCATGTAAGGAGTTGCTATGGATGAAAAAGTTTGTGCATGAACTTGGTTTCACTCAAAAGAGGTATGTCTTATATTGTGATAGTCAGAGTGCTATTCATCTTGGTAAGAATCCAACATTTCATAATAGATCGAAGCATATTGATGTAAGATATCATTGGATTCGAGATGTTTTGAACTCCAAGTTGATTGAACTTGAAAAGATTCACATTGACAAAAATGCTGCTGACATGATGACAAAAGTGGTGCCTCAAGAGAAGCTTGAACTGTGTGCCGGAGCAGCCGGCCTTAAATTTGCATAGTTGCCTTTTTTTGAAGTGTCTCCCTTCTCTCATGGGCTAGAGGGGGAGAATTGTTGGGCCCAGCCCATTATGGGATATTGACCCATATTATAGCCCACCCTCCTTCAGCCAACTGTTTTTTTTTCAAAAAAAAAAAACAAAAAAATAGAAAAACAAAAACTAGGGTTAGATTTTCTTTTGCGCGCGGCGTGTTGAAGAGAGAGAGGAAAAGAGAGAAATCGAAATACTGTGCAGATTTCTCAGCGCACAGAGTTCATCAAACGGCCGGAACTTTCCGATCCACCGTCCGATCGAGCAGAAATTTGGAAAGTGGATAACTCATTTTTCTTCATTCTGAACGGTCGGATCTTTGATCGAAGCTCTGAATCGCCAGTTATTTGAGGTCGAACAAAAGCAACTCGTAGTTGTTCGGGAAAAGAAAACATTTCGCGGCAGTCTTAATCAATTATTCTGATCAAGGGTCATTTGTGGTTCGATTTGGCTGAAATTTGGTGGAATTGTTCGAAACTCACAGACCTACGATCGGAACGGTGGAGATCTGATTTGGAGTAGTGAAGGTCTCCATGTTGTGGCCTGAACAGTAGTTTCGTTTGTGAGTTTTTCTGACTGTTATTTTCACCACATTTGGTATTCTCGTTTGTATGTTTGAGAATCTGTATTTGCTCTAAGTTTGTGAGCATATTGTGGTGTTTGAGTTGCTGTAATTGTTACCTCAAGTTATTAGGGGAGATTTTTGGTTGGGTCTCCTTGGCCCTGTGGTTTTTACCCTTCACATTGGAGGGGTTTTCCACGTTAAATATCGTGTGTGTCTCTCTTTGCTTGGCTTATGATTGTTTTTGTTGATATCTTGTTTGGAATTGTGATAGATGAATATCTACAAGTTTTTATTTTTGGGAGAGAAATAGTTTGTGGATAAACTTAGTTTCTTCCCAACACATCCTACAGGTTTTTTCTTTTTATTTGTTTCTAATTTCTTGGGTTTTCTGGTTTCCTCTGCCCGAAGCCACATTCACCGGTCGAATTTTAATTTGGCCTAGCACGGCAGACCGATCTGATTTATGAACGACAATCTTCCTGTGTGTTTCCCATAATCCATGCTGACTCGGCCATTTTTCGGGTAGCTCACCTGGAATTGTTAAGGAGGGAGAATCAGAACATGTGGCAAACTTCCTAGTGAAATTAGCTTCAATTCAAAGGAGTGTTTGGCATATTTGGGGGTAGGCCGTGGCAATGTGGCATGGTAATGGTCTGGGCTGCCTAAGGTTACACCTACACTTGGTCCAATTAAGGAGGTCAAGTAAAATTGTAGGATCTAAGTCCCAAGTTCCAAGTCAGGTGTTCAAAAGAACCTTTAGGACCTTTAGGACCTAAGTCCCAATTCCAAGTTCCAAGTCCGGTGTTCAAAAGTCCCAAGTTCCAACCCACACTAAGTTCAAAGAACCTTTAGGACAATTGGGTCCAACCCGTGTGAAAACCTTGGATTGGGCGGGTCCAAATTGTGTCCATACGGGTCTTCAACCTTTGTGTAATCTACTGGATATATATTTGGCATCGATGCTGCATATACAGCACCCTGATGTGTGGGTTGGAAGCACTATTTTTTAAAATGATGTTTTATAAAATCAACATTTTTTGTTAATATGTTTTTAACACTGGTACCCATTATAGAAGTCTAATCATTACCCCATCACGTCTTTTTTGACAGTAATGAGCATAAAATGTCAAATTTGGATTTCCTCCAACCCACATCTCCTTGATTTCCAAGGAGTGGCTTGGAGCACCAATTATTTTTTTTATAGAAAAACGATTTCAAACAAATCAGTATTTCTTGAAACACCATTTTTCCGATATGACACTGATGTATCACTATTTTCTGGAGCAACGACATCAATGTCAAACATACGCTGAATGTATAGAAAACAGAAATGAGTGAATGTCAAAAGAGAATAGACATGGAATGTTAGGACAGCCTTGGGTAATAGTTAAAAGGTTTAGAGAGAAGAAGTGGGTGTGAATCCCTGTAACATGATAGAGAATAAGGCATCAAAAACAGCGATTGATGTTGAACGCCAGCAATTGACATTACTCATACTAGGTTGGGTTAGGGTTACATATTGCAAGGTCGGGTTATGGTGGACTGATGGTGGTTTAATTGATAGGTCTGTGATTCATCGGAATAGAGACCTGCAATCAAATGATTCAAACCCCAGTCACCAGGGTTGGGGTGTTAAGGGAGGGGAATGGGCAACCCCCTCCTCCCGTTGTGTAGCCCCATGAAGAAAAAAAATTCATGATCATAGTAATTGAAAATGGGTTGAGTTTATGCTGTAGGAACTCCATCCACCCTAAAATCAAATTACTTGTCCCGATGTAGGGGTGTCAAATGGACCGCCTTTGGGTTGGATTCAAATCAAAATCAATTTGGACAGATTGAACAGACCAATAAGACCTATTGAATTGGACCAGTCCAATCCAAAGTATTTATTGGATTGGATTGGACCTGACCCATCCGTAATAGATTCTTATTGGATTGGGTTGGATTGAACTAATTTATGGTCCATTGGTAGAAGATAAGAACACGTGTCAATGGACCAAGTTTGGGTTGAAACCAATTTGAGAGACCAAATCAGCCCCCCACAATATCCCACAGAACATTCCCACCATGTATTAGGAACATCTCCCGATGATAATCCCAGAAATGGTGATGTCATCATTGGGAGATGTTCCCAATACACGGTAGGGATGTGGGCAATCTTGGGGGGAGGGTGTTGATTTGAACTCCCAATTTGAATAGATTAAACAGTCTAGACATTGAATTAGACTGGTCAAAAAGAGATTGGATTGAACCTGGACCATCTGTAATGGACTCATAACCGGGTCAAATTGGACCAAGCCCAGTCCAATTGACACCCCTAGGCCCAAATGAGGAGGAAGAGAGAGAAAAAAGAGGAGAGAAGAAAAAAAGGGAAAGCAAAAAGATAGACGAAGAAGAGAGGCAACAAAAGCTTTCTATCCGTCATAACTCCTATCCAGTCTTCCCTTTCCAACAAAATGAAAATGACATGAACATAGGTTTCAAAGCCCATCTAACACAACAGAATAATCAGATTCAGAACGATCAAGAAACACCAGATTCACAGCCTCTCAACCCAAACCCAGATGTAAAGCTGCCTGGGTCCTTCCAATCCGAAGGAAATAAACTTGCTGAGGTTTTGGGTCTCTCTGTTCTACTCTTGCTTTAAGATTCTTTTTTCTCAAGCGTTCCTTTCTTTTTTCCCCTTTGTCTACTTATGTTAGAATTTCTAGTAACATAAAAAAGGACAGAGTTGGACATTTGTTGAATTGGGTACACGTTACTTTCTCACAACTCCATGACTGTAGCATGGAATTTCCGAATTGCATTATACAGAATCTTAGTTACTCCAGGCTTGGAAAGATCATCTATCTAACATTCATTATCTGTCTATGGCCAACTATAAAAATCTAATATATAATGTTCATGATTTGGCCAACGGTGATTATTTCATTGGGGCAAGAAGCAAGCATGCTCATAATCATCTGCTATTGTTTTCTGCAATCAAGTTCCTGAGCTTTCACTTTAACCACCTCTTATGGCATTTCTTACTTGCATTTGATTTGACAGGAAAAATACGGATTTTAAGTTACTAACTCATTAAAAAAAATCTGAATTCAAAAGAAGTGAAAAGATGCATTTTTTGTCTCTGATTATTTTATTTCTCTGTCCATGTCTATCAAAGAATACTGCACTTGATCAATTGTAAAGCTTCTTACAACTGAAGTACCTGTAAAAGCCCTGCTATATAATATAACCAACCAATGATCTGATCCTGTGGAAATCTTGCTTTAATTTACAGACTAGTGATACTGAAAAGTGGAAAGACAATCATTTCATGCAACAACCCATACTTGAAGACTGGAGGTATATCCTGCTGAAAAAAGAGAAAAAAGGATTCATGAAAGTATCATACTCAACAAAATGTCATCTGAACTCTTTTTTTCTTTTGGTAGGAAGGGAGAAATTACAAGCCCCAAGGGGTACAACGACCCCAAGCGTCACAAAAAACAAATATAAACAAGACTATTACATCTAAACACAGAAGAAAAAACATGATTAGCATGCCCAAAATTTGCTACCCAACCTGCTCTTAACATGTGATTGTTAGTCCAGAAAAAGTGGAAAACTTTATAGCGATCATCTCGGAGAATTTTGATATTCCAAGGAGGATCTCTTCTTCCCTTTAGCCCATTGGTAACTAAGCTTGAATCACCTTCAATGATGATCTTTTTGGTCTGAGACTTTGCTGCTATACTATGCGCTTCCAGAGCAGCCCAAACCATTACCTCTCATCAACACGTCGAAGTTTATTTTGAGTTCTCCACAGTCTGGCAGCTTCCAAATTACTAGTTCTTGCGTGCTTGATGGATTGACAATGACAAGATCTCCAACCTGCAGTTTTCCTGAAGAAATTCATTTGTGAGGGCTTTGCATGGATCTATCAATGAGTAAATTTGGAGCGAAGTTCTTGTTTTCAAAAATTTTACGGTTTCTATTTTTCCATAAACACTACAAAGTCATTCTAAGGGTCTCTAACAAGAATCTTCCCTTGTTAGTCTTACTCTTGCTATGCCATCTGAACTCTAACAACACTGTGAAATCCCTCCTGAGTAACAAGCTTCTCCTATTACTTTCTGAGGTTTGTTAAAGGTTGCTTTGTGTTGGTTCCCATGTAAACCACAGCCATACTTGGGTGACATTTTGTGATTCAATGCTAACTGTGTTCATGAAATTCAGAGGAATTTGTTCATGAATATCTAAGTGTGGCATGTTTAATTACCAGTGTGTTAGCTCTATTTATTGTTTTTCTTTCATATTTGCTGATTATCAACCTCTCATCCTCATGTTACCATCATTTTGGAAGGATGGGAAATACCAAGAAGAATTTGGGAAGTGGGAAATTGCCCTTTTATTGACGCCTGAAAGAGCAGTTTTACAGGAACAAAAGGCACAAACTTGAAATTGAAGATGCTTAGGCACCTACAAGAATCTTGCAATTAAAAAATCTAATGGGCTGAGATTTATTAATTTTGTTGCTCTTCTAATGCATTTGCAGCTCTGAAACTCAATTCATTTTTAACTAATGCAATGTTTTGTTTTATGTTTTTCTAATATTTAGAACACTTTTGCTTGAAATTAGTTGATACATATCAATCGATATCTGCTGCACATATCCTCCACTAACATTCAGTATGTGAAAGGTGTCCCATTACACATGTAATGAGATACCTATCATAGACAGCATTGTATCTTGTAAATAATCATACATAGTATCCATGCTATCGACCTTTCTGTGAAGCCTGATTCTGAGGACACACAAGGTGACAAACTAATTCCATTGCATCTTAAAGAAGGAGAAATTAAGCAACTTCATATGGCCTGTGTACAACTGAAAATCGTTACCTGATCAGAGACAAGGTCAAGGAGTCATGGAAATGTAGATAAATTTCAAAATATTCATGACAGGGGAAAATGTCTGGGCCTCTCTATGTATTAAGTTCAATTGTTGTCTGTGGAAATTGCAGCACCCATAATGGTGTCAACCACACAAGGATAACAATAGTATAAACTATAAAGGCTAGAGTAGAGAGAACCTATAATTCAAGGTATGGATATGTATATAATAGACAGATATACTTGGATCTCTGTGTTAGACACAGGCCATAGCTTGGCATGAAGGTAAAATATCATACTCACAATACATGAGAACAGAGGTTTGAGTCTGAGAGTGGCCACTTCATGCCCAAAAAGCCAGAGATTAGGCCCATATCCAGTTCACCCATCTCAAGATATCCTTGAGTAGCATTATGTTATGAACTTTAGATGTATTTGGATCTTGACAACAAGTGTTATTAGTACAGAAGCTTATGAGAAGCTGGTACAGTCTTAATGCTATCACCAATTCACCATGACATAATTCCAATTAATAAGTGAGGTTTGTAGAGCTCTACTGTGAGACTGAGATGGAGACATATAATGTAGGGCTTTACCATATGGTTGAAAAGTTTTGTAACTAGTATCATCAGGTATTTGTTGGTTACTTAATAGTACCTATCAACTGATTACATTATATATATATCAGCTATTGTTTCTTGATCAATGTAGCTTGTAATACAAAATCTCCATAAGCTTGATGTCTGAAATGTTACTTGCTGACTCAGATTTGATCAACTTGACCCTTCTACCTAAAAGCTTAAGCTATTAGGTGAGATCTCAGAATAGGTTTTTATTTTCTAACACGCCCTTTCACATGATAGCCCATTGGGCTTGAAGTGTTGGACTATCACATGCCTATCTACACCTTGTGATGAAATTTAATTAATTATAATGGGGAAAATAAGAATCGAACACTAGAACACTTGGTTAAACAAAGGATCTATCCACATATTTTTCGATTCAAGAAATCCATGGAGTAGTTTATAAAATTAAATTAAACAAGGTCGTATTTAGAATTTATTGAATCATTTGTCCAGCTCAAGATGCTGATATTCAGAACTGGGTTGTAGTGCTAAAAATCAATTGCAGGACTTGCCATTTAACGTAAAACTTGATTGATGGTAGAGCACAATGGCGGGACAGAAGGCCGAGTTGACCACTTGAGTTGTATTCCACCAACCAACTCATGAATTCATGGAACAAGGTTTAGTTGAACACTTTGTTAGTTTAGTGGCTGTGGAACCAATGATAAGGTTCTACCCTAGTAATAAAATACATGAGGTCCATACATTCACAGTGGAGCCATGAATTTGTTATTGGCGTGGAACCTAATCATTGGCTTCACAGCCTGCGGAATTCTATTTCATGACATTGATTCATCTATTTATAATAAGTTCCACAGCCCGCTGAGCAGCTAAAGCATTCAACTAATCCAAATTTGAATTCATATCATGGATTCATCTATTTATAATAGGATTGGTTGCACCTAACAAAGTTTAGAAGATGTAGTTATTATATATTTTGAGCATTTTTCTTTTCTTCTTTTTGACGGCCAAAGGCCAACATTTCATCAACTGCTCAGATCACAATCAGAAGAGCAATGCTTGGCAATTAGGTGTGCAACAGTATTACAAGGTCCCTTATTACAGCATGTGGTTACTACATGCTCCATCAAAAGCTGTATATAAGTTCATGTTTGCTCTTTAAATGAGCATAAAATGATGAACGCATAACCAAGTTGAATGTCAGCCTGAATGGAAAGGATTCTTGCGTCCTTCATTCGAAGAGGGAATTTTTCTTTTATATATTTTCAGGGTTATTTGTCCTATTCTTCCCCTTAGTATATTTTATAACGAAGATGTACCAATTGTAGGTATGATCAATTAAATCAAATTATATAGCATAAATAAATCCATTGCAGTGTAAATTAGTGTTGTAAAAGGCAATTTGCAGTTTCTAGAGCTATAAAATGGATTTGACATTTGTAGTCCAGGCCCGGCTATTTTTTATTTTACATTATTATTTATATATAAATATTATAATATAGGAAAGCTAATAGATATTATATATATAAAGAGAGAAAGAGAGATGACATTTCCAATTCAAGCATTTTTTTGGTTATGTCTAATTTATTCAATTACAATTCAACTCGTAATTTAGTGAGAGTGGCTAAATTTCTATGTTCTAGATAAATCTGTATTGTTTTTTGTATCTTAATACTAATATTTTATTAAATTTTAAAACTTTATAGTTTGTAATTCTTTTTAGATAAAAATATTAAAGTATTTTTTAGTCTGTAATTATTTCTGAATAAAGTTGGTTAAGGGTTAATTTGGTATTTAAAGAAAATTAATGGATTACATCAACATTTTCTATTTCCAATGCACAAGAAGGAAAGTATTTACACCTTTTTTCAAAACAATACTGAAAGTTTTTGTTAAGGTAAAACATATATACTTATAGGGGAGGTTCATAAGATTGTTAGAAAACCCAATGAGATTTTTATAATTTTTCCTATTTTTAAATAGAATTTAAGTTGAATTTAAATTAATTAAACTATATTTAAGGTTAATAAACTATATTAAACTATATTTTAATTTTCAATGGAATTTAAGTTTGTTGGTAAAAATTAATTATAAAATTAATAATTGTTAGATAATTTTGTATTAGTTTTATATTAATTTTAAATGGATATTAGTTTTTAATTTATCTTATTACTTTAGATTTATTTATTTATTTATTATATTGATATAAGTATATTTGTTAATAATAATAATTAATAATTATTTTATCCTATTAATTAATTTAATAAATTACTTTACTATGGTTAATTAATTTTTATTCTTTCAAATGGAATATAAATGAATTATAATTTTTATGATGTTATAATCAAGGTTTTCAACTTGTCATTGACTCAAAATGTTAATCCATTCGAACCATCTCCAGGCCCTATTTCTAATTTTGGGTTTCCTAAAACCTACTATTTTGGGTTGAACTATTTACCCTTTTGATTTAGTCATTGGACCATGGGTTATGATGTAGTGCAATCTAGTGCTCCCTACTGGAGGACAGCTCAAACATCAGGCTAGTGAGGTCATTTGGCCAAACTGCAAAATAAGACTGTTAGAGTGTCTAGGGTGCTTTTACCCAGTTTGGGCATTCTGATGCTTAAGTTAGCTATGCGAAGATTTAGAGAGAGCTGAGAGCTAGTAGAAAGTTTAGAGAGTTTAATTGTGCGTACCTTGTGAGGCTAGAGGCAAGGCCTTTATATAGGTGAGTTGTCGTGGGCCTCATAATGTGTGTCCAAGATCCAACACCCGTCTGATCCAGAGTTGGTTTCTCACCCGCAGATGGACTCCGCATAAGCCAATAAGGCTTATCCAGCTCCATCCAATTCGGGCGGGGAGAAGATAACTCCATTGACGTGGTGTCATGATCCCAAGGAGATTGAAGATAGGTGTACAATTTTAAAACGAGAAAATTAAAAAAAGAACTATATATATATATATATATATATGTGTGTGTGTGTGTGTGTGTGTGTGTGTGTGTGTGTGTGTGTGTGTCCAATTTTTTATAGAAAAAATTACAAATTTTGTATTTTATATATTTCATTGTTTTATTATTTAATTAAAACATTATGGTTTGGTCCATTTCGCTTGGATGTAAACTAGTTATCGACCTAACCCGTAGCATTTCGATTGTATTTATAACATGTTTTGAATACCTAAAATCCATTATTTGATCCGACTCAGGTCAAATAATAAAAACACTAACCTGACTCTATAGGGTCAAGTTAAGACAGGTTTACCGTTTAACTCGACCCATTGACACCCCTACCACCAGGTGGTAATAGGGATGGAAAATGGGTGGGTAGGATAAGGGTTGAATACCAATCCGCCCATATTGACCCACCAACCCTCCATGACCCATCATCAATCCTTGTTGAAGGGACATAACCCACCCTTACCCACCCATAGTGACCCTTAACCACCCTCACCCATACTAACCCACCTACCCTCACCTATAAATACAAAAATGGGTCAGGATGTCCCATATACCCAAAATAATAACTTTTGAAAGAATAATCTCTCTCAAAACTACCATGTGACAAAAACGAGTCAGGTCAGCCCGTATACCCCAAAATGCAAAAAAATGGTAGAAAATTTCATAAAAATACCAAAAAATTATGAAAAATGCAAAATATACCAGACAATTGTAGAAAATGCATGAAAAGCACCATAAAATGCAAAAGTTATGTAGAAAGGCACTAAAAAATTATAGAAAATGGAGAAAAATATCAAAAAATGTAGAAAAATACCATAAATTTGCAAAAAAATGCAAAAAAAAATACAAAAATTATATAAAATAGTAGAAAATGCAAAAAATTCATAACTATTATAAAAGTGCTTTAGTAAAAGTACTTTTATAAAAGTACTTCCATAAAAGTTCTTTCATAAAATACTTATAAAAAAGTGTTTTTCTGCTTTCATAAAAGTACTTTTATAAAAGTACAATTATAAAACTGCTTTCGTAAAAGTAATTTTGTAAAAGTGCTTTTATGCTTTCCCAAAGGTGTGCTTTCATGTAAAAGTACTTTTATAAAAGTGCTTTCATGTAAAAGTACTTTTATAAAAGTGCTTTCACAAAAGTGCTTTTGTGTAAAAGTATTTTAAAAAAAAGTGCTTTCGTGTAAAAGTACTTTTGTAAATGTCCTTTTCATAAAATTACTTTATAAAATTATGTGCTTTTGTGTAAAATTGCATGTGAACATGAAATTTGATAAAATCTAATTTATTTCACCTTTAATCTCAAAATGAAATGTGGTATGGTGGTTTGGAATTGTAATGAGATGTGGATGAGGTGAACAAAAAAAAAACAACAAACCGAACCGACCGAAACCAAACCGAAAAATTGATTAACCAAACCAATCGGTTAGGTTTTGGATCGGCGCTTTTAAAAAACTGAAGGTACCGGTTCGGTTTCGGTTAACCAATATAGAAAACCGACGGTTAACCAAACTGATTGGTATACATATATTTCTATATTATATATATATATATATTTTATATATTATAAATTAATAAATATGCATTATATATAAATAGGCATATTTATAATATATGATATATTATTTATTATTTAAAATATAATACTATATATATATATATATCTATAATTTTTTTATTTTATATACATATATATATTTATAATATATTGAAAAAATCAAAAAACCAAAAAACCAAAGGTTAACAAAATTGGTCAACTAGTTAACTGATTGGCTTTGATTTGGTTTCAGTTACCAGTTTTCCAAAAACCGGTAGTACCAGTTTGGTTCAAAAAAAAACCCATGATTCGGTTAACCAAACCATGAGCACCCCTAGATGTGGACGTGCTAGGATGCCTGAGTTCAAGTCACTCCAATTACTTTTTTTTTTTAAGATTAGGGAGTATAGAAAGAGCTTACTTTAACCCAAACCATCCTAAACCTAATCCCTTGACCCAACCCACCCTGACCCTTTTCCACTGATCCTAATGGGTTACTCGACCCATATTGACCTGCTAATAGATTAGGTGGGTATGGGTGGATTGGGTGGGCCAAATGGGTTGGGGCCAAAATTGTCAGCCATGGCAATGTGTTAAAAGGGGAGTTCAGATTTGCGCCCCACAACACATCCCCACCTTGTAGTTGGAACATCTCCCCCCAATACACAGCGGGGATGTGCTGTGGGGCATTGTGGGGCACCCTCCTATGGGGCGCAGATGTGAACTCTTAAAAGGGATGGGGGATGGGTTACTCCAAGGTGTTGTGTTGCCCATTATTCTCAAGCACAATGACACCATGCCCCTTTAACTATTGTTTCTAGAATAAATAAATAGAAATTAAAACTGATCTTATTTATTTCTTCATCTCCCAAAAGTATCAAGTTTAATCCATCAAATCATTTTTAATTTCCAGGCATCCAGCCTTTGCCTTCTTAGACTTGAATCCTTTACCGTTCACACCGAGAGAATCATTCACAAAATCAACCCAAACCGATTCAAACCGACCAGGTCGGTTTTACTTAGTACTGGGTCAATTTCGGTTTCATTTCTAGGTAAACCGACCAGGTTGGGTCGGTTGGAAAATTTCTAGTAAACCAACCCAACCCGACCAGTGAACAGCCCTAGCAAGTGGAATCAATGATAATTTAGCAATAAATTATTAATAATTGGCTTTTATGATTTGGAAAGAAGTAAATTAATGGCTTATTGGGGTATAATTTTTGCTCTTAAAAACTGGATTACACCACATTATCTAGCACGCACTTTTAAAAGGTTTTAGTAACAAAGGCATCTGAATAGAATCCGGATCTCCTGCCCACGAGAACTCTGCCCATGTTTATCAGAGCCACACATGGAGAACATCTCATGATGTAGGGGGAGATGTTCCCAATTCACGAGGGGTAGTGTATTGTGGGTAGGCATGGGTAGAGTTCTCGTGGGCAGGTGATCCCGATTCATCTGAATAATGTTCTAATGCGCATTTAGTAGGGAATTAATAGGGTAATATTAGCTTTCAACACAATGTATTAAATAGATTTTAAAAAATCTTTTTTACCCTTTTTAATGTGTATTTAACTGGGAAAGAGAGATAAAATTTTACTCATAGACTTACAACCTAGCCTAGCCCATGGTCACCGTCACCCCTAATATAAAGAGGAAAGCGATGTACTTGTTCATTCTACTAGAGTTACCCTCACCATGTATCCATTAGAAGAAGAAGAAGGTGGCTTTTCTTTTTTCTGAGTCTCAATTCTCATGACTGAATGAAGATTCATTCTTTTTCCTTTCTTTTTTTTAGGGGAAATAGTTTAAACCACCCCTAAAATTTTTGGTTGTTGCTGAAACCTCCCATTAAGTTTGATAATTGCAATCACCTTTCTTGAACTTTAAGTTGTATGTAGACCCCCATTGTTAGAATCTTCTAACATGATGCACAAAAATGTCCAAATTAAAATACCCATGGAGGTACTTTTAACCAAAATGTCTATTTTCCAAATTTTATTCGCTTAGGCTTAGCGTGGAAGGAGTACAAATACAAATATGCACAGTGCAAATACATACAAAATAATGCAAAAATATAAGGTTTTGCACCCTACATATTTGTATTTGTACTCCATCCAAACTGAGCTAAACCTTGTAGGGTGCAAAACCTTGTATTTTGCATTATTTTATATGTATTTGCATTGTACATATTTGTATTTGTACTCCTTCCAAACTGAGCCTTAGGTAATAAAGGCGATATCAGTCCTCTTATAAGATTCTTGCTATAGAATTCACTTCTTATATTCAATGGTTGTGGTTAAATCCTAAGGAAATTGATGCCATGAATGCAACCAATATGGTTCTCATCCCAAAAGAGGACATGGAATGGGTGTCGAAATTGAGGTCGATTGGTTGCAGCAATATGGTGTATAAGGTATTGGCTAAAATTCATGCCAATAGTCTCACCACTCCATTATAGACTTCCACCCCACGGTAGACAGATTAAGTTTGGAACATTTATTCTTAAACCAGACCTCTCAAAAGCCTATAATAAGATGGAATGGCTCATGTCAAAATTATGGGGTTTTGTAGATCATTTTTGTAATCTTTTTCTATTGCACTGAATGGTAATACTTATTTTCCAAATTCTTTCCCCATTGGAGTGATTCTCACTATCACCTCACCTCTTTATTCAGGGATTGGATGTACTCTCTAGATTATTCTTATCGTCTCTTAACAATCATGACCTTAATGGAGTGTGTATAGGTTTTTTTAATGGAGAGGCAAATTGTCGACAACATTCTTTTAGTCAGGGAAGTTGCAAGAGACTCTTTATAAAATGAATTTATAAAGAGACTTAGTAAATGGTGCAATCTAATATATTAGTGCATCTCCATTCCCTCTTTTCCATCAAATTAGGAGGGGAATCCCATGACCACTTTCATATCAAAAGAGGTCTTCGTTAAGGAAACCCACTCTCACCTTATTTATTTATTATTACCATGGAGGTCCTCACCCAATTATTAAACATGCGGCTAGTTCAGGTTTCATAGAAGGTATCAAATTATGTCGTGATGGCATACCTATCACACATCTCTTCTTTGCTGATGACTGTATACTTTTCTGTAAGGCTAATCTACTACAAATCAAGGCCCTCAGAGTATCAATTATGGAAAATCAAGCTTGATGTTTAGTAGAAATGTACCACGTCAGCATCCAAAGTTCTCAAGGTGAGTAAATCCTTGTGGGGCACTAAATACCTAGGCTCTAGAGTGGAAATAAATGCCAAAAAAAAATGGAGTGTATATAGATGATAGTGGCTTTTGTTCGTAGATGACATTGAATATTATATAAGTTCGTTACATGGCAGCAAATGAAAGATACTTGGGTTGTAGACTACAAGAATCTAGGGGTGTCAATTGGACCAGATTTGGTCCAACCTGATCTAGTCCATTATAAATGGACCAGGTCCAATTCAATCCAATGAATGTTTTGGACCAATTTAGACCGGTCTAGTTCAATATCTAGACCATCCAATATGTTCTAGTTTATTTTGATTTTGATTGGTTTTAACTCAAACCCAGTCCATTAACACATATATTCTTATCTTATATCAATGGACCAGAACTTAACTTAATCCAACCCAATCCAATATAAATTTGTTACAAACGGACCAAATCCAGTCAAATCTAATAAATATTTTAGACCGAATTGGTCCAGTCCAATATGTCTTGTTGATCCATCCAATCCATCCAAATTGATTTTGAACTGGATGGGGATCCAATCCAAAACCGGTCCATTGACACCCTTACAAGAATCAATTAACTTGAAAGAGGAGAGGCATCAAATAATAGAAAATTTACAATCCAAAATTGAAAGCTGGAAGGGGCAAACTGTTATGATCATGGTTTTCAAAACCGGACCGGACTAGATGGTCGGACTGAAAAAATCGAAAACTGATCAACTGACCGGTTCTGTTTTTCCCCAAAACCATTGATTTTGGTCAACAAACCACTGAACCGACCGGTTAACCGTTCGAACGGTTTTGACCATTTTTTAAAAAAATTAATTTTTTTTTATTTATTTATTTTTTTGTCAAAAGGGACCAGCCGTTTGGGTCAAATGGTCAGACCGTTCGAACTAATAACCGGACCCTTGACCAGTTCAGTTTTAAAAACTATAGTTATGATGAAGAGTGTCATCATTGTTGTTCCAAACTAGTAACTTTAGAATCTGGATCAGTTGCGCATATCTACTCACAACACATTACCCCCGTGAATTGGAAATATCTCTCCGAGTATAATACTATATAAGAGGATGAGAGACTCGTAATTTTATGGCTACTAGCTAGGCCATTCCCCCGAATCGAAGGAGCAAAAAAATAAATACTATGGGAAGAGATTTTTTTTTGTGGGGGAAGAGGGAAAATCAAAGGTGTTGGAAATTTGGTGTTTTAAATGATCCCTTTGGCCTGATTCCCTTCTCATGTCAAATGGATTACAACTCTCCTATCCTACTATTCAGGCAGCATCTCTCATAGTATAAGGCCTGGAATATAAACAAGTTACAATGATACTTTATCAGGGATCAAATTTCTGCTAAACCCTTTAAACCCAAGTCCGTGTTGATGTCTTGATGATAGTGCTAATTTGGACTTATTCTCAGAAGAGTAGAGTAGAGATGGCTGGATTAGATAGAGTCGAGGCCAATCCTAACTTTAAGCTTGACTTGGGCCGAATCCGACCTTCTTCATCCCTTAACTATATTTGGAAAGATGAGAAAAGAAAGAAAAAGATATCCAAACATATAGAAGATCTGTAAAATTTGTTTTTTGCTTTTTCCTTGAATAGCCTTAATGATGATTACTCTACTGTTCCATGGAGCATTCGCCGGATTCTTCCTCCTCGATGGTTTTAGCTCCTAGATCAGCTGACAAAGTGACTCATCGCCTACTTTCTCATTGTTATACATGATCTAGGCTTCTAGAGTTTATTGTTGATTGTATCCAAAATTTTACGGAAATCAACATCTCCTTTCACAAGTTGATCTAGGCTTCTCATTGTTATACATGATCTACTCTTCCATTTGTATTCACTAATAATTTGTGCTCTCAATTGGAGCAAAATCTACCTCTTATATGTGCCGGTGACAATCAATTATTATTAATTATATATAATAATAATAATAATAAAAGTTAAGCGGTAATTGTCATTGATTCCATATTAAACGAGGATTTTATAATTTACCCCCGAAAAAAAATCCGGTATGTGATTTTGAGTCGATGACAATGAAATAAAGCCCCTGCCACGCTCTCCCACTGGCATATCAAATAAATGAATATGAATTTAGGATGTATGCTTCTAAGTTATAACAAAAGAATTTAAATAAAAAGAGAAAATAATCCTACCCCTAAAAAAAAAAGAAAATCATCTCTAAAAACTCATTCAAACAAACATCTCTAGCCCTCTCACTCTCCTTTCCTCATTTTCATTACTTTTTTGTGACTATTCGAATGCAGCAAACTATTGAAACTGGGACTCGCCGCCGGCCGATATTCCGGCATCAGCCTCCCTGACTTGTAACGAACACCACAAGCATTGCACAAGGTCTTCGGTCCCATTGGCCCCATCCTCCATTGCGGTGTCTTCTCCGCGTCACAGTGTGTACATCTTCTTCCCGTTATATTATATTTCCCCCTCTTAGCCTTCGCCGGAACCTGCCTTTCCGGCAAAGAAAACCGCATGACATTTCCCGACCAAACGCGTCCGCCCACTCTCTTAGTCCTGGGCCTTTTGCTGGGTATCGTCTGCCTCAACAACCCACATACATCCACGGACGAATAACTCTTTCCATTCTCAGTTTCCCGTTCTGGGGTCGTCGGAGAAATACTATTATTCTCCGAAGCCGTCAAAACATCACTTAACGAAATGGAATCCTCCGTAAAATTCGGGAACCAGTCTAAATTCTCTACATCATCCTCTGGAACGCATAGCTGACTGCCCGTAAAACCTTCGAAAATCTCCGGAAAATTGTCGAAACCGGCAGGAAAATCGTCGAAACCGGCCTTGAAAGGCGAGTCGATCTCTCGTAAATTCTCTTCTAGGTCCTCTAACTTAAAGTCTAGTAAGTCTGCTGCGTTATAGCTTTCACATACAGCCATGGAGCGAAGAAGAGCGTCGCACTCGCACATGTACAGAGACTACAGAGCAGGGGAAGCTCCGAACGAAATGGTGTACGTAGTGGTGGAAGAGAAGACTCGGGCTTTATACTATTAATATACCATCAACATTCACGCGTCTGGTACAAATGGAAACAAAATTTTGTTTCGAGTGCCAGAAAAATTCTTAATTAAATAACTTCGTCACGAAGCGATTAGAAAACCGACGAAGGCAAAAACTTCATGGAAGGTTCGTCGGATGACCAAATTGCCCTTCTGTCTCATAGATATCCAACGAGATCTCTGGGATAAATCCAAGATTCCTTACCAGATCTTGTCTCAATGGCCAAGATGGATTTGCATACTGATTTTAGTATCCTTTTAATTTTATGGAATCGTTTCTCAAATCTTTGATATGCTGTAAAATTCTATTTTTAGTAGGAAATCCCGTTTATATCCCATAAGGGTATTTTTGTCATTTCATATATGAACACATTTTTCATGATGATATGCTCAAATCCAACATTTTAATGACATTTATGACCCTGCTCAGAGACGTGATACGCAGTGTGTAATCTACGTGCGGTTCAGTAGATTAAGTGGGAACCACCTAAAATGATCTGCCATAAACGGTAGATCTCTCTGACGTAGGATCCTTTTGCGGTTCGATTATGTTTGAGCAATGTATTAAAGTGTGGCGTTTATGCAGGTAATGGCTCCCCGGGATTGGAAAAGTTTAACCGTGTATATTTTTCTGCAGCTAGAACGCGTTTTCGGAGCCAACTGTTAACGCCACGTGGCTGCGGGAGAGTGGCTGTAACACGTAATTGTTCTTCAGTGATGACACGTAAGCGGAACTCCCCCATAGGTTGCCGTACCATGTCGCGAGCCTGTCCGCGTCCCGATTCGGTGTACTGTCCCAAGATTGTGACTCACCAAGTAAGGAAGCCACACGTGTACGTAGCTCCAATCAACATCGACTAAGTTTGACGGAATTTGATAGGCTGGACCCCAGCCCATCGTTTTCATGGGACAAGGTGGGCCTGTGTCCACAGCCACCGATTTCACCCCGGAATCAGTGGGCTAGTATTTGGACCATCACAATCAGGGAGGGTGGTTCAACCTTTGTGGGTAGACAGTTGGATGTACTCAATACTGACTACTAGAGGTAGAGGCCGTGACTGGCTATTATCGACGAACTGGGGCCCACCCAAGAGTCAATCGAAAGGACAGGATCCATGCTTGCACCCTCGCATCAGCTTCTGATAGTAGAGACCGGATCTACTCCTCACACTTGGCACCTCGCAGGCAGGTGTTTCATACGCACATCTAGCCATCCATCGGGAACATTTTCTGTACTTATGAAATGTTTCCAATGAACGGTGGATGTACCTGTAAAGCGCCCATTTGTGAAGAGCAGATCCCGCTTTACTACTGATAGTAGTACTGCTACCTAATCGTACAAATGTCTATCGAGAGATGAAAGTACTGTCACAGCACGTAAAATCTTGGGCCCGGGTCGGTTATGGGCTTAAGATTTTAGTTTAGATTAGACCAAACCAACCAACCTAGAACATGACTTGTTTGGGTTGGACAATACATCAAATTTGCTTTTAGGTGAAGAACAGCCAATTTGTGAAAAGTTGCATTTCATGCAAAGAAAATAACTAGCATGCAACGCGCAAGAATTCAAGTTGAAGTTGTGGTGGGATAAGATTAGGGTTCGGAGGTGCTAATTGGGTCAGCCGGTAAGGTTTTGAAGCTAGTCGTAGTGCCTTTGCCTTCTTTGATGGCAGTTTCTAACTTACTTGGAGGGTATCTGTATATACCCTTCCTAATAGGGGTTTTTTTTTATGATATTAGGCTAAATCTGATTTTCTTTGACTTATATATTATTGAAAAGCATATAAGCTTTTATGTACTAGATGTTGAATTTAATAATATTTTGAATTTTATGTAAAGAATAATTGATAGTTTATGTTTTTTCTATATATCTTAATCAAATAATTAAAAGTTGTTTATTTGTATTATTTTACTTATGTATTGCTTATATATAACAAGAAATAATTGAAAATTAGATATGGATTCTAAATCCAATTCACCCTTACACTTGAATGCACCAAAAATAGGGTTGGGGATCGATGGTTTGAGATTTTCACATATGAGAAGGATTTAATTTCTCAAAGTCCAACTTACTACGAGTTTTGGAGTAAATATGAGTTAAAAGGTTTAGGGAGGCAGGTAACATTTAGAATTTACAAGACCCTCCCATTGCCATCCCTACAAAAGTTAATATACGTGGATAAAGTACCAAAATATAAATGGGATGCAAATGTGGAGACTTCATTATTATTTTTTATCCATATTTAGCTTATTCACTCTCCTTTTTCCTTTGTTTTTCAATCTTCTCAAGATCTTGCGTTCTCTTTTCAAAATTTGAAGAAAAAAACAAATATGAGACTATTTAAAAACACTCTCAATTAATTTGATTATTGAATGCAATCACTTCACTACAGTGCCCACATGGGCATCTTTTGGTGCCTTCTAATGAATGAGAGAAAAAGAGAGAAGGGTTGAAGAGTGTTGTGCCTAAGACATGAGATAGTGAGGATGCGGCCTTTTATATGGGGTCAGAGTGTCCGCAAACTTAAGCCATTACCTTTCTTGTAATAAAATTAGAGCCAAATTTCCAAGTATCAATCATGTTGGTATGTTTCTGCAAGTTGGAAAATGGGGACAGGCTGCCTTAACCTTACCAATTAAGTCTTTTCTAGGGGATCATGAATGGACGTTTCAAGCTCATGGACAGGGCATTGGCGCACATGCATGACTCTGCTGTTATAGTGGCCCTGGGAATTGGACAAATGTGATATTTGGTGCCCCTCTCGGAGTGGCGTGATTATCGCTCATAATATATATATATATATAAAAGAAATGAGTCCAGTCTGGAGAATGTATGACTCATTTCTCATCAGGCTCTGGATATCTTCCAAAGCTCCAATATTTAGTTGGATTTTACTTCATTGGTTGGGAATTGTCAACAAAGCCACAGTTTTGTGTGCAAAGGAACCCACTTGCGCTGCTGAATCCTAATGCAACTCAGACCATTTTCATCCTTCTGGACTGAATTGATTGACCCGAAAGGAATGCTAGCCATGCTTGTAAGCTCTAATTTTGCTACCATAATCAAAGTCACAATCCCACTCAAAGCCCAAAATATCAAATAATCCGATCAATCAGTTCGAACAGATAGTCCGTTTTGACAAAAATAAAAAAGGGTAAAAAAATCATTATCTGAATCGATGATTGAATTATCCAAACTGACCAAATCAACAGTTCCACATCTCCAGATATACTATGTATCTCTCTGCATCTGGTTATATATGTTCATTGAGTAATTAGGTTTAGTCGTTTAGATATAACAGCTGAGCTGATGTGGTCTTATATATATTTATATGCAATTGACCTCACTTGGCATGACATTTCATCTTTATTATTACAATAGGATTTTATGCATTCCACTCATTTTACTACAATATAAAGTTCCTCTTGGCAATATCAAATCTGTACCACATATCTAGATCGATCTTATATGGGACCTACCTGAATGCATGATATAATAATCTTTCTTTCTGGGGCTGTTATTAAGCTCACTTTCACTACAGTGGGTTGAGACTATTCGGTTGTGGGCCAATCAGAACATGGCTATATTACCTTGTTTCCATGTTTTTATATTAACAAATTAAGATTCTCCCAAACATGGATGACACGACATATTTTTTTATTGGTCTGCTGCAACAATGTCTGAAAAATCGGAAAGGAAAAAGGAAGAAAAGTTGTATCCTCTCCGGCCAATGCCAAGGAATAAAGATGAAATCCCTTTCTTACTTGCAGCACTCAGAAAAGCTTGCACCACATGTGTTGAATAATTGAATGCAGAGAACACCGGGACCAAGAGATGGGGCACCCCAACCAACCAAGTTATTTTGCTACTGGCTGAAGAAATTGAATTAAGGTGATGTTTGGTTTTGTAAGTAAATGCCACCCTATCAGTGTTACATAGGTAATGGTGTTTATTGTATACGAAATTATTGTTTGGTTTTACCGTTTATCAAATAAGCATAAAAAAAATAGAAATACTTTGATTTTTGTGTATGGAACATTTGGAAAAATGTTAAATTTTCATTTCTCTCAATGCCCCAATATTTCTTGAGACAAAATGCTTATGTAGCATATTTTTATGGGTATTAATTTGAGGTGGAAAGCAAAAATCATTTAAAGTAATGACCAAACAAATAACAACAGCAATAAACATAAAATCATGAATTAAATGGCTGTTATCAAACTTGGGCAACGCAGGAAGAGCAATATACATGATTGGCATCATCAACATTACACAACTCTTCTTTTAGTTTTGTTTTTCCTTTTTATTCTCTTTTGGTTGGGTTTGACAGAATAAATGCAGACCAACTGTGATGCCTTGTTTGAAGTCTTAAACTCTGAGATGCATGAATTAACTTTTGTACAACCTTAGAAAGCTAGAAGTTCCGGTAAACAACCCTCCAGCTGTTCCCATGATAGGATATGTGTAAGGCGTCAGGTGTGAGAAGCAAATCCGGTTTCTACATGATATAGCATCTATTCCTCAATTGGCGCCTTACATGTACATCCACCATACATTGCGAATATCTCCCGTATAGGTAGAACATGTTTCCAAATGCATGGCAGGATGTGTGTAAGTCGCCAGGTGTGAGGAGCAGATCCGGTCTCTTTGTACATTTGTATAGCTAGCTACTTTAAAAGCCAAACTAACCTCACAAATGATATGAAGTGATGTGATTGATGGTGAGACGGGATTGTCCCCCAGAAAAGACTCAAAAGGGTCACGAAAGCTGTTGGCATAATGGCATCCAACCCTTTCCAGTTCCTCTGGGCCTATGATGGGCTTAAAGTAAAGCCATATTTGGGCCCACAGGTGGAACTCATGTGACGCCATGTTTTCCAGGGGCCCGCACTTGAGTAGAGAGAGACAAGAGCACAAAATTCTAAAGATCGTGTTCAGGCTCTTAATTCTTTCTTTATCGGTCGTTTCCTTTTAAATATTTTGTTATTAGAGATATCAAAAGAAAAATGAAAGAAAATAGATCAAGACGGTATGATCAAAATCATGTACAACATCTGTGGATAGAAGCAATCTGTTGCATACTAAACCTGAAGGTGGCCTAGCTATCAATAATATTGGTCCAATATTAGTTTATTATAGGTGAACCAGGTCCAATTCAATCCATGGACCATTCTAAATTGATTCAATTTAATGTTTAGACTATTCCAACTGTTTAAATTGGTTTTAAGTTAGATTGGACCCAATCCACATGTGGTCTATTAAGACTCCTACTCTTATCTTATGTCAATAGATCAGGCATTCATTCAATCTTATCTTGCCTAATATAAATCCATTACAAATGGATCAAGTCCAATCCAATCAAATAAATACTTTGGACCATTAAGGCTGGACTGGTCCAATTTAATATATTTTATTGATTCGTCCAATTCATTCAAATTGATTTTGATTTGAATGGATCCAACTCAAACCTGGTCCTTATCAGCCAATATGCAGTATAGGAATACCCATATAATCTTTCCCTTAGCAGATTGGAGAGATTGGTTATTGGAAAGTCATGAATGAATTACCGTCAAAAGCCCCAATCTTTCATCATCAACACCTATGTTAATTAGGATGTCAGCACACCTACTGTCGCCTTTTCTAAGCCAATGAAAGAATTTAATCTCCATATGGAAGGACCGAGTAGATGCAGAGATGGACTAATGAGATCTTGGCGTGCCAAACCTGCATACAGGAGAAAAAAGAGTAGTGCGCAATAGGATCCGAGACACTATCCCATGGAAGCAAAGTGCAACCTCGAACTGCTTAATCCGAATTGGGCTAACCGGGAGGCTCTATGCTCTTTCCTCACTTAGCTGCCTTTTTCGTGTGCTTTAGAAACAAGCTAAGTGCCCTTTTATAACGTCGTCCTACTGTGTGCAATAAATGCTAATAGGAACATTGAAGTATGACCGTTTGATTGACTGAGTCAAGCCCCTCCGGATTGAGACTGAATAAGGATCTACCCACATGGTCGTCCAGTCTAGACTGGGTCAAATGGATATTCATTGACCCAATAAGAGTTGGAATTTGGATCTAGAATAATCCAACAATATTGGTATCTCCATGCATAAAAGCATGTTCAAATAAACAATCAAATAAATTTATTTTTATAGAAAATAAATAAATAGATAATAATTTAAAATGAATGACTGTGTGTGAGAGTATTGCATGGAGATAATCATAAAATAATCATCTTCCGTCAACATGTGGCTTGTCACATGGCCATTGGATATTCCAACATGTTGAGGATTAAACGAGGGCCTATGGCCACTCTACCAACACATATTAGTAGTAGTTCTATCAACTTTCCTCATAATATAGGTAATTGATCAAGGTTGATCAGTTCCTGGGTTGAATGGTTTGAATGGACAGACCCTTTTGACTTAAAAAATAAATAAAAATGGCCAAAGCCATTGTTGAGGTCAATGATTTGATAGTTTGACCACCCAGGTCAGTGGATCGCTAACCAAATCAATGGTTTTTAGCTGAAAAGCAGTTTTAGGGTACAATGGAACTGATTACCTGACCGGTTCCCAGGTTTTCCAGTCTGACCATCTGATCCGGTCTGGTTTTGAAAACTATGATTATAACACCACCATCCCACACCTCAATTGCCACAAGAAGCACCATCCACCTTTAGTTTAAACTTGAACAGCTAGAAAAATGGCCAATGCACCAATCAATTTTTGAATGGGTACAAGGTTTTATAGGGACTCGCACTTAGACTAAAGAATGAGAAACTACTTAGAGCACAAGATTTGGCATCCTATTGGCAAATAACAATGACATAACTGATTAGTCCAGGTAGAGATTTGAAGCTTTGGTTTTATGAAATTTTGGGAGATAGTATACTATTCATCTTCTCTTCCAAATCAACAGACTTTGGGAGCTTTGATTCTTTCGATAACGACTTTGTGACATTTAAGAGATAAGTATAGTACATTTGTTCTCTTCCTCATGAACAGACCATAGGAGTTTTGCATCTTATCACAGTGTTTTTTAACCGCCGTTGATCTAGACGATTGGACCATTCATCTCAGCAATCATCCAAGCAATCAGTTTCGTTTTATCCTAAATCTGATTTTTGTCCAAAAACTATTGAATTAGTCAGTAACCTGCTAACACAGGTGGTCAAACCATCAACTCATTCAACTGTTTTCGGCCATTTTTTACATTTTAATTATTTTTTATTTTTAAAGTTGAAATGGGCCATCTGTTCAAACCAAATGATCGAACTGTTAACTCAGAAACCGGTGGCCAGAACAATTCTGAGTCAGTTTTTTAAAGCCATATCTTCAAAAAGACGCTAGTACTACAAGTTCTAATTCACACTTTCCCTGTTTCCCTGTCGCTGTGGAAAAGATCATTCATGGCAGTATCTTTTATTTTATCAGTCACATAACATAGCCTATTCTTTTTTTCCTACTACAAGTGATCTTAGAAGACCGAGACTACTAAAGCCAGTTAGGCCTGTATGGTTTAACCGAGACAATAATACCTGGATCACTGGATGGTCACTGATAATTAAGTTCCCAAGTACTGAATTCTGATATTCCGTTGTGCATTGCATCTAACATCTCCCACCATGTTCATTTTGATCGGTTCACAACCACCCTAATGGAAAAATGGTAATACCACTAGCAAAAAATCTTATGTACGACCCATGTTACTTTATTAGATATAGGTCAAGTCCAAGAGGTTGGTGCCATTTAGGGTTGCAAATGGTATCCAATTATCTAATTTCGGATCTGGTTAAGGGTGATATGAAATATTCATTTATAATTAGATTAAATATGGATTCACCCTATCAAGGTTCAAAGTATCGATATATATTGGTCTGTATCAACCAATATGTATTGTTCTGAGAATTCCCCGATACATCCCTACAGAGGGTGTATCGGGGTTTTGACCAGTTCAGGGGGCGGAGCCTTAAACCGGACCCCTGAATCAGTTCTGGAAAAAAAATAAAAAATAAAAAGTATTGATACCTATCGAGCATATCGATATTTTGAACCTTGCACCCCATCCGATTCAATGAAATTTGATTTGATTCAATTTAAATGTATATGCTTATACATATATTTCAAATTTTTATAGTTGAAATGTTAATGTTTTCACTAAAGAGCCATTGGTTTATGACATGGTCCAAACTTTAGTGTACAAACACACCAATATGCACGAACGTGTATCAGGATTCAGGAGTATCAAAAACTTATTTTCTTTTATTTTTATCGCTGAGCTGCTAAAACAAATCAGTGTATCGTATCAATATTATGAACCGTTCTTGTTTTAAATATATTTTGCTCATGATATACAATATGTCAATATAAAAGTCTTTTCCGGTTCCTTTATGAAGAATATATAATATTTTGAACATTTTCAATTAATTTATTAATGCTATTCAATACCCAATTATAATCCCATCCCAAGGTGGCAACCAGCTTGCACCCAAATTTTTACCATTAGTCTTGATATCTCATTAAGGAGGTCGTCGGGTAAATTACATTACTAGAGGGATTGAATTTATAAATGGGTACATCAAATGCAAAATAAGTAGTCCTAGACCTAGTTATAAAAAAACCAACTTCCAGACAAGACTAATAGAGAATACGGCAGCAATACAATTAGAGTCTCATGTGAACGGAAAGTGGAAACATCCAGGAAAGTGGAACCGAGCCCCATAGAGAAACCGGGGAGGGAGTTGTATAATCAAATTACAAGTTCAACAAAATAAACGTTACAGTGAAAAATATCCTTGAATTTGGATTATGATGAAACAGGCCGTTCGGACACAATTTCTTAATATTACAACACCTTGCATCATTGCCTTGGAGTTACGATGCCCATTAAAAATCTGATTAGATCTGCACGCATTTTTACGATGGGGATCACCCAATCATAACAGATTTCACAGCCCTTCTCCCTTAAAATAGAGAAAAGAAAACACCAGCCAATCCCTCCCATCAGCTACACAGTTTACAAGGTAGATGAATGATGTTAGTCTTCTAAACAATGTGGTGAGGGTAGCTTTCTTGGCTTTCGGGTATTCAAACAAAATGTACAAACCCTTGCCTAGGGAGTACTACAGTACAGACCATAATATGGAGTGTTTTACCCCCCAGCTTTCAGTGAAAATAAAATGTTCCTATTTCTTCCTTACAGTAGAAGCCAATCTCTCCTCGCACTTAAGCTTTTCAGCAGCATTTAGAAGCATGTCCACTGATCCCACAGCTTCAATTGCCAATTGCTTCATTTTCTGTTTCTCTAGATCCTCATATGCCTTCTTAGCTTTGCGTATTGCCTCAATTCCAGCTTTACATTGACTACAGAACCATTTCCCTCTTGGAATAGAAGTACGTGGAGGTTCCATGCAATAGATGTGATATGCTTCATCACAGCCATCACAGAGGACAATCTTCTCATCATCCTGATCAGTGAGGCAAACTCTACAGAGACATGAAGGGCAGTACCAATGTGGTCCATGGGACTTCAACTGTTCAATGGTTAAGCATTTTACATGATAATACTTAAAAAGGCAGAAGGGGTGCCCACATAAACGGTGTTTCTGGCCTCCTTTTCCTCGGCTTCCACAGAGCTTGCAAGAGAAATGTCTTCTGTTTCTGCTGGACGGCTGGAGCCCATTTTTAGCACCCTCACTACAATCTGATCTCTCTTCCAAGTCACTAAGAAGTTCTTCACCTATTGGAACTATCTCATTCCCACCTCCATGAATTTGGATCATGGTGTCATTTAGTCTACCACATACTAGACAATTATCTTGTAGTGATTCAATTCCACTGGCTGTACAATTGTCACAAAACCAATCAATTGGTGGGATCTCTTCAAAGACAGGCTCAATACAACGGATATGGAACGCTTGTTCACATGCATCACAGACCAAGTTCTTTCCCTCTGTCTTAGCTCCACAACTTATGCACTTGCAAACTTTGTCTGTGGCACAATCCTCTGCTTTCTTCAATTTCTGGAGGTCAGATTCCTGGGAAACAGTATTGAATCATTCTGTTTAGTACTAAATTGATTGATACCCTCCTGCAAAGGAAGTCCTAATCTTATTGGCATGATACAAGGAGAAACACTATTAAAGTGTGAAACTACACACACAAATCTAAGTGCGTGCAGTTCTATTAAACATTATTGTTCTACATGATTGGACCTACATTCTACAATTGAAGAAATTAATTACCACATGTTTCCCTTCTTCAGAAGTGCCATTTACCATGCCTCCAGCCTGAGAGGACAAGTAATGCAAGATGAGTAAACAGTTTACCAAGGTCACTGAACACAAATGCAGAAAATAATGGATTTAGAGGCAAAAGCAAAGCCTCTTAGAGAACTAAGCCCAGAAGTATTGCATGGTCAACCAACTTTTCAGTGAACTACAGAACCCAATGGTACCAGATAAGGAGTTGCAGACATAAACCATTCTCCATACCTGTTCACGGTATGTAGTCTGTGACATGTTTGCAAGGCTCTTCGCAAGAGAAACCATTTCAGCCCCTATCCTCTGAAGCCTTCCCCATACCTGAGAAATATTTGGCATGAGATACATATAACATAAAAATTGATTTTGAAAAGCCACCTTAAAACAAATATATGATACACAAGCTTCATGTCCAAACAGGAACTGCTAACAAATTTCATAAGTGGTCTTCCAGATTATGATTGTATGACGGGAGTTAAAGAAACTTGCTAATGGTCTGAAAAAACAGCTATTAAATTTCAGTGCCACCAGAGGTTACCATGAAGCATTGATGGATTAAAGTGCTAATTGTCTTAATGTCATAAACTATGAAATTAAGAATTTATGCCAGAACAAATATGCCAGATAATAATTCAGTTTTTTTATGAGATATTGAAGCATCAGAGAAAGGCATGTAATGATAGCTTTCCAGATGCAGAAGACTACTCAAACAAGTTCAGGCTTCACAATTGGCCACAAAAGCAAGATCAACATCTACATTATATGAACCATTCATGGTGTATTAAGTTTACTTTTGGCTTTGGTTTTCTGCACCAACATTTTATAATCCCTTCTGTATTCCTTTTTAACCATCAGAAAGCTTATTTAACTACCAAACCGAAGAGTCAAAGATAATGCAAAATAGACAATCTGAAAAGTTGTATCCAATTTATGGACTGCATAAGGTTGTTTAACAGGTTTTTTTTTTTTTCAAATCAGCACCTTAATGATTTTGAGAGTTCAATTGAGACCAATAACTAAAATATCAAGTTTGGTTTTGTGGTTTTATTTTCTTAGACATAAATGCTATAATGCATTGCAAGCAATCTTTTATTAGTAAACCACGAGTAAATGTTTGAATGTCAATTTCATCTTGATCATCTGATGTAGGAAGGAAAGCCCTACTGGTTAGCAATGGTGGGCTAGAAGGACAAGAAAGAAATAATTCATATCTGATATAAGGGGCAAGGGGAGAAGGATTTTAGATCTGAAATGTAAAAGAAAACGGAGAAGATAGAGAGACAAAAAAACCACAAATACAGAAATTATCACACTCTTGCTTGCAAGTAACTTCAAAGAAAACTTTTATTTTATTATTTCACTCCTCAAAATTCAATTGCAATGACTATTTATAGACTCATCAAGTATAGAGTCTCCCTTTACAAACTCCAATTTCAACTTAGGAAACTGACCACAAACAAGTTCTAATTACTTTTAAAATGGCATTCCCAGAATAGTCTCTAAACACATACCCCACACCCAATGGGCCAGAATATCACAAGGCACATCCATCAAAGTTCAATTTAATATACACATTGTCTGGAGCTCCCCAGTCTTGAATAAACTAGCCTTCTTCGAAATACATGATCAACAACCTACCACACTCTTAGGATCAAATCCATAGCCTCACCCTTCAACTCCTCTCTTGTGCTGACCCAGTAGCCACTCTGACAGTCATTGGATCAATGATCATATTGACTTCCTGCACAGTTCACAATGTCATGTAGGTATTTTTCCTTCTCAAGCCAATGGGGCACAACAACTAGACTAACAAGCTTGTATCAACTGTTTGAATGCTCATTGTAGGTATTCTAACAGCTTATAAAACAAAAAAGAGGCAGAATACATGTGTATGAATTCCAGGATCAAGTTGAAAGAAAGGAGCTATTTTACTCATGTCATGGCTTAAGAAGATCAAGACAGACTTAGGTTTCAATATTCCTCCTCTACTAGATAGCCCCAGCATGTGCAGAATAATAGCATTGTGTGCTAAAGAAACAAAAAAAAAAAGTAAGAAAAAGGCAAGATTAAAATCAGGTAAGAATAATGAATTTGGGAAGTCATTGTTTCATTAGTTGGGGGGGTATAAATGGAATTGTGCTGTTTTATTACAACAAAAGGCTAGATCAATGAAAATTTTGACAAAGTGAGGACTGAGCTATCTCATCTTTTAATACAAGCTATATAGATAGAAAGATGTTTTGGTAGATTGAAGCTGTCATACATCATTTGATCTTCAGTCAGATCAGATAACCACAAAAACAGATCATTTTCCACTTTATTTGGAACAAGGATGTTGCTAATAAAATGGGATTAATCAAGGAGATGGAAATTTAACTAACAACTGAATCACACAACAGGTCTAAATAAATTGAGTCTTGTTAACAATTATCTGGATAGCTGATTAGTTCCATAGTTTCATAAAAGATGCAGCATGTCAGAAGAACAAGAAGTTGTGATATCTTAGATAGTTAGAATAGCCTTTTCTATTATTAACAATAGATCTGACTTATAGAAGATAAAGGGCATAATACTATTCTCAAAAAAATGTTAGTAGTACAAATAAAGCTGAACAACCATAGG
The DNA here is from genome assembly GCF_056320005.1 of Nelumbo lutea. Taxonomy (NCBI): domain Eukaryota; kingdom Viridiplantae; phylum Streptophyta; class Magnoliopsida; order Proteales; family Nelumbonaceae; genus Nelumbo; species Nelumbo lutea. The sequence continues at coordinate 38,828,974 of NC_142688.1, forward strand.
CTGATAAATAGAGCTTAGAACAACCAAATTGTTGATGTTCACAACATTTGGGAACTGATGCATGTAATAAATGGAGAAAGATGCACAAAGATAAATCAAACTTAAAAATCATCTTTTCATTATGAAGCACTATAACAGCCCATGTATTTAATATCAGGCTGAAAAGATCTTCAGATGTTACACTTTGAGATGTCACCAGAGACCAAACATAATTTTTTGATTGTTGATTGTAGAGAAAATAGAAATCAATTGCAATATAAAAGGAATGACAAATTACCTGTTGAATGTCTGTACAAAAATGTATCGGAGACTGTCCATAAGCCCCCTCTTTCATCCTTGAATTGATAACACTAAAGTCGATAAAGCTGTCGACCTTGACACCTGGGAAATTTTCGCAGAGTAGCTTACACAACAATGAAAATTTCTCTGAAACTATAATTTTAAGAAAAATCTGCTGACACAATTCAGAGACATGATGAACATTTGCTTGACTGCTTGTCTCATTCTGCGATTCATTGGAAGTAGCACTTGTATGCACCTTAGCGGCATTCTGTACTATGTCCAGTATTTCAGTTTTTCCATGCAACTGTGAGCAGAACCTCTGACTATCTCCATTACACTCAACAGATTCCTGTAAATGGTGAAATAACCAACCAATAATATTAATAATTAATGGAAAATACAGATAGTAAGTGGGTTCTGTAAGCCATACTAAAATTACCGGGCCCCATGTAGTTTTCTCAGTAACAGATTGCATCTTAGGCATGCTAGCAAAACCAAATGAACTGCACCTCAGTGCTTCACGGATGCAACTCCGAACACCACCTTCACTCTCACCTAATGACTGTGATATTTGTTCAAGCACAATATTCCTCCAGAAGGCATTTGTACAGTCATTTGAACCATTCGGAACAGTTTGCTCATTAGAATTCCTGCGTAGAAGAACCATGTCCCCAGGCTTCTTTATTGCCTGTAGAAAACCAAATAAGCCAGACAAAGCTCAAATAGGATCAACTACACAAAGAAAAGAGAAGCAAAGGTCAAATGTCATCATCATCAATAATATTCAAAGGTTTTACACTAAAGAGAAAGTGTTGCTTCCGTGTATATAAATGAGTACAGGAATATATAATGCATAGTCGCCGAGGTAACGCCTAGGCAACAAAGCGCTCATGGATGGCCACCTCGCAACCGCTGCAAACTTCAGTTCCAAAAGAAATAAAAAAGTCTGGCAGACTGTTTTTTTTTTTTTTTTGATAGTTAAGTCTGGCAGACTGTTAAGATGAAATGATCTTCTAACCTGTACCAATTTCCTCTCTTAGCCATCAAATTTGTTAAAATAGTTTTCCTTCACCTTTTCGGTTTGCAGGATGCTATTCAACCACATTTTTCATTTAATTAAAACAATTGGAAGATTAATGATGAAAAAAGCAGATTGTTAGGTAATGGAATCTCTTTGAATTGAGATTACATTCTTCATAAAACATAAAAGCTTATTAGAAAAGCGGTTTTGTTTTTAAAGGGTGGTAAAAAGCAGATTTAATACAGTATTTCCAGAATTTGATAATAATAATAATAATAATAGACCTACACGCTTAAAATGAAAAGCAAATAAAATGCCAAGAATGATTATAATAGGTGAAGTAAAAATGCCTGAAAAGCAGCCAGCCCAGGGTGTCAAGACATTTTAGAAAATACCAAGCCAATGTTTTAAGAACAAGTCTGGGGCTCTGGGCATTGAACCATTTTAAAAGTTAGTTCATTGAAATTCAGACCCAATTTGACCAAGATTTCTAATTGAAAATATATATACATACATATATATATACACACATATACAAGGATACACGCAACATCTTGTCAATCCTCCTTAGCGTCTCTTCCAACAAAGAAACAAATCTTAACCTATTGTGCCATCAGCTTCCCATACCTATCACACCCTCAGCTTCCCATACCTTGTGGTCACCTTCAATTAGCAATCTATCAAAACCCAACTCTCTAGCAAGTTCCACTCCCTGTAAGACTGCATGGACTTCCATATTAACAGCATCCCCCACTTCAATGGGACCAAAGAACAAAGCAATAATCTGACCTTCTGCATTTGTTAACACCCCCCAATACTAGAGGGTCCCGATTGCCTAGACTGCAACCATTAAAAATCAACTTGATAAAACCTTCAGGGGGCCTCCAATCTACCATAGGTTTCTCTTTAATAGTAGAGTTCAGTGTTTTAAAAGCACAAGGCACAAAATAAGGCATAGGGGTCAATGTAAAACCCACAATCTCTTTTTTTCCTCAATTGCATTACTTAAAGTAGCTAATGTGATGTAAAACATATTACATTCATGATTCTATGAGCCGCTTTTGTGCCACACCCCTCGAGGCAAGCCTAAACAAGTCCATGTTAGGGTCCTAAATTCTTACTTCTCACACAAAAATAATGATTTTTTTTTTATTTTTAATTGCTTTTTAAGAAGATATTTTAGTAGGATGAATGAACGAACAACATTACCCCTGCGCCTTTTTTGCGCCTTGCGCTTTTAAAACGCTGGTAAAAGGGAAGACGTGTAATAAGGGCACCCATGTTTCCAATTGGAAAAAACTAGGGACACTTCTTTTTCAGTAACAGATTGATGACAAGTTTTGTGAAATAGGAATGAAAGCAAAAAAGAAAACCACATGAGATTCTTCCTTCCCAGAAAAAAGAAAATCAAAATGTCAAAAAGTATAGAAGCACTAATAGAAAGAGCTAAAACACAATGAAAAATCAAGAAAGAAAATGCATAAGCACCAACAACATTGATTATCAACCTTCTCATAGCATAATGTCAATTAAGAATAGAACATTGATGATCACTTAATATCTATAAATGCCACCACATATAGTTTCCGTTAGCTTCACACATACCCAGGGTCTTGTCACTTGTGAAGGGTAGGCTAAACCCAGACCTAACCTTTAGTATTTATTGCATAAAGTGGCCTCTTTCAGAATTTTTTAATCAATAACAGAATCATTTTTTATTAGAAATAAGCAATGAGAAACAAGTACAGAAGTAGGGAGAGGTAAAATCTCTTAATTCTCCCCACAAGGAACAACAGCATTACAAGATAGCCCAAAACATTTGATCCCTTCCCACCCCTTGTTTAGCAAGTATGTCTACAAAGGACTTAGCACATCTTTTAACCCACTGCAGTCTTACTTCCATTCCCCGAGTCAGCCACTTAAACTTTCTTCTTTCATTAATGTAGCTCCACAAGCCATCATCCTCCTTCTCTAGCCAACCTATTATCAATTTTGAATCACCTTCAATGATCAACCTGCTACTGTTCAGTTCCATAGCCCTTTTTGCAATTTGCACCCACTATAACAGCCAAAATCTAAAAATTGCTATACTGCATCTATCATTTTATTTACTGTGGTCATGGTGCATTATGGAATGGATATTTTAATGATTAATTTTTTCGGTATTGTCCTAAGGCATGAGCCAAATTTTGGATTTTTCATGATTAGAATCTGCACAAAGGCACTCTATGGACCTCAAACAATACATGGTTCCCATTCAGGGTTTGAATCTGACATCTTCACTCAAATAGGATGAAGATTGAGATATGAAAGAGGTTACCCCAAGTGAGTACCCATTCATCCTCATCGATGAGAAATAGGTCTTTTCAGATCATTTTACAAAGAGACTTGCGAATTAGAAGAGAATTTACAATTCTTTGGGAGGTAGGATAACCCTGATAAAGTCAACGTTGGCTAACTTAATAGTGTATTTCCTTTTTACCTTTAGGATACAGGTGAAAGTAGCAGACCAGCTAGAGAATATTATGAGGGACTTCCTTTGGGAACCAAGAGACACCAAAAGAGACACCTAGTGAAGTGAGAGGTGGTTTCTAAAAGTAGAGGTGAAGGGGGACTAGGAATAGGAAATCTTAAGCTAAGAAATACAGCATTATTGGGGAAATGGTTGTGAAGATTGCCTTTGGAACAGGACAGACTTTGGTATAGAGTGATTATTAGCATTCATGGATTGGAAAACAATGGTTGGGATGCAGGAGTCGAGCTTGAGGCTTCCCGATGCCCTCCCTGGAAAGCTATTCATGGTATTTTACCTTCATTCCTTCCTTATGTCAAATTTGATACTTGTGCAGGAAATAAGGTCTTATTTTGGGAAGATGCTTGGGTTGGAGACACTCCCCTTAATGAAAGGTTCCCTTTTATTTATTCACTCTCTGAAAATAAAAGAAAAGTGATATCTTCAGTCTTTACTGATAACTCTTGGGACTTGGGTTTGAGAGAGGTCTTAGGGAGTCGGAAATGACAATGGTGGATGAATTAATTAAACTTCTAGGGTCAACTTACTTGGATCAATCTTGTGTGGATAGTAGAATTTGGAAACCTTCCCCTTCTGGTGTGTTCACTTGCTCTTCCTTTTTTGATATCCTCATTCAATCATCAAACCCTATAAGGAGCTTTCCTTCAAAGGAGATTTGGTGTCAGCCCGTACCCCCAAAAGTTCGGGCTTTTTGTTGAGAGGCGGTTATCCAAAAAATCAATACTCTAGATATGTTGCAAAGAAAAAGGCCAAATGTTTTCCTATCACCCCATGTTTGTAGCCTCTGCTTGGGACCTGGTGAGACTATCACACACCTATTAATTTCTTGTCCATTTGTATACTTTATTTGGACTTGGTTCTCTTCTATTTTTGGTTGTAGGTGGACACCTCCCCCAGATGTGGCAAGCCTTTTTGACCCAAGCTTTTTCAAGAAACCGAAGAGGCGTAGAAGATTAATGTGGAGAGCCACAAGAGTAGCTATCTTATGGTCAGTTTGGGAAGAAAGGAATAATAGAATCTTTAAAGGCGTGGAGAATTCCAAAGAGGCAATTGTAGAAAGGACAACTATTATGACTATTCATTGGTTGAAAACTTTGGATTTATTTAAAGACTTCTTAGCTGAAGACACAGGAATTGGGAAGTGGTGGCTTCTACAACTTCCATGAAACCTATTGTATAGGAATTGTGGTCCCCACCAGCACAACAAAGAGTGAAATTGAATTTTGATGGGAGTTCAAGAAGTAACCCAACCCCTTCAGGTATAGGAGGAGTTTTCAGAGATGAAAATGGCAGAATTGTGGCTTTGTTTTCAAGACTAATAGGAGTGGGGGGCTCATTGAGAGCAGAGGTGATGGCCTTGCTTCAAGGTGTAAGATATGAGAAACAATTGGGGTTACACCAAATTGAGATTGAAGGAGACTTTAAATTGTTGATCGAGTGGATACAATCTGGTAAGTTGGGAGCCTGGATTTATAGACAGCCCATAAGGGAAATCCACAATACAACAAGGGAGATCGGTGCATGCTTCAAATGGACAAGGAGATCAGCTAATGATTTAGCTGACACGTTGGCTAAACAAGGGACTGTGAGGGAGAGTATGTTCTGGGCAGTTTTGTAAGAAAGATAACTGGGGCTCAACACCTACTTAGGGGTTGACAGCTGTACTTAAATCTGGAAGGTTATTTAATGAAGTTACCGTTTCCAATCAAAAAAAAAAAAGCACTTGGTGGCATATAAACATCTGTGTCCCCAATTCCTCATACAATTCAACTAATGGATGTATTGTGTCTCCATCTTATCACTCTTAACAAGGGATTGCAATCTCTGCAACCAAAATATCCTGCATGGCCTTACAAACTTTTCTATATCTCCTTACATTTTAAGTTTTAAAGGATCTAAAGGCTAAATACCATCTTATACTTCCAACTTATCTATACCAGCATACAGATTAAGGTGCCTATTTAACTGCAAGCATTTCAGAAAGGAAACTTGTTATAGCACCACATTCAAGCTTTCCTTTCATACTAAAACAGCAGAAAAAGTACAAACCTTGTTTGCGAATTGACCTGCTGTTTCTACAGAAATCCTTCCGTCTTCTTGAAGGTTGCTTACTGAAGTCAGCCTCAACTGCTTCCGCCGCTTGTAAGTACGAATCCCCTCAGAAGAAGACACTCCCAAATTCCCATTAGTATTATCACCTCCAAATCCAAAAGCATATCCATTCAAGATAGCACCATTCGAACAGGGAGCCAACAAGGAACAGTCCATGCTTGCACCATTGCACGTTCTCTCTTCAACAAGCATTTCCCCCATAGAAAAACCCTAGTTTACGAGCTTACTCAGCACGTAATTAGGGTTTTCAAAAATCACCAGCCTTACAACTTACCTCGAACCTCGGGAACATACAACATTCAATCTTTCTGCAAATTATTATATAATGGCAGAAAATAATCAGAATACAGTAAAATTCGAGGTATCAATCACGTAACATATAGTCTAGCTTGGGAGAACTAGAGATTTTGTAAGCAAAGTAGAAGTGTTTAAGAACAATCACAAAAACAAATTATGATAATACAACAATGCATCCAACTTGCCTAAAACACCAAGGGAAACAAAGAAAATTACAGAAGAGAAACCCTAAATTTCTGAAAGCCAGCTCTTCGCGCGCTGCAACTCGTCTCCGGAGAGATTTTCAAATTTTGAAAACAGTGAGGACTATATCCTTTGGGCATGGAACTGGCTGAAAGTGACCGGCTGCTTCACTCCAGCGACTTCTGTCGCGGACATACGATGAGGATTGGGAAACCGGCAATTGCCTGTCTCCACCTCATAACGTCGGTCACATTTTCTGTGTATAGCTCTTCATTTCCAATTTGCCATGAATGGCCTCAGTGGGATCTATTTCTCATTTTCTTGTAAAAAGAGTAGTTGCGAGTTGCGACTTGAATTGAGATGGAATCCTTCTTGCCACGTGGAAAGCTGAGCCGGAAAATTCCGAACTCTTTCTTCGTTGGATGCGCTTTTTTTCTGGATTCAACACATCACTCTATCATATGAACAAAAACTCTTAATTTTTTATTGTATAAAAACTATGGTGAAAAATATTCTTTTATTTAATATTTATTCTTAGTTCCTTCTACTTTCCTAATATTTTTGCTTTATTATAGATAATAATTTCTCTACTTGTCTTATTTATCAATAATTATAGAGGCTAAAATAGAATGCTGCTTTGGTCTGATCATTTTTACTCATTGAGTTTTATACAGATTTCAAGTAGGGCCGTAATTGGGTTGGATTTGGATCAGTTATGACCACATCCGAATCCAATCTGATTGTCAAAAACATATAAGCACGACTTTAGGAGAGGTGTTCCCATGCTTCTATGTCTTGATAATTGCCCACAAGTCCATACATACAGGTGATGTTTGGAACATATCCCATTGCTATTTGTTGTTTTCTAAGAAAATAGTGACGCAATGGTGTGTTGTGGTGTCTGGAACTGATGCCATTTCTCTATAGCTCTTAGATGCAATGGTGTATTGTTTTCTGAGAAAACGGCAATATTCTTTGTTTGGTTTCATTGCTGCCACATCAGCTAACCATTGCTAGCAATGGTATAAAAAGAGAAAACACGATTTTCTCAGATCATGCCTTCCCGATTTTCAAGGCATGGTCATTTTTCGGCGTTTTTCCCGACTAAACAGAGAACATGTCTTCGAACCATGATTCTCCAATGTGGCACTGATGTGTCGCCATTTTTTGAAAAATAAAAAATGGCATCGGTTCCAAATACCACCTGATGTAGGCACATGTGGCAGGGCCAGGATGGTGTATCCTGGCCGTCCACTACTAACAACCTCCAACCAATCCTAGGCGAGTTCAAGTATAAATAGGGGCGTCCCCCCACTGGTAAGATCACTTGGCTTTTTCCTGCTCTTAAGCTCTCTTACTCTTGGGTGACCTTGTCGGAGTTCTCTCCTCGGGCCTCTCGTCCAATCCCCTTGTGTGCACTTGACTAACTTGATCGTCGGAGACTCCGCCCTTGGGATAACACCCGAGGCCTCTAACGTGCACTCTCCTCAGGTTGGATTTATGAGCCATCAGCTTCATCCGCCGTCCGACACATCAGCCCTCGGCTAAGGAAGTGAAGTTACCTTGTTGCCCTCGGCCCATCCTTGGCACCAACATCACCTCAAAAAGTAGAATGTCTATAATATCTCTCAGCACATAATCAGAAAAAGAAAAAAATAATCTAGCTGCCCTGAATTCCACATTGAATTGGATATAAAGTTTGTCTTTATAATTGCCCACAATTTTCTATTAATGATTAAAAAGAATAATCGTCAGTTAAGGCAACAACCAGACTCTTGGTACCGAGCATATTTTTTGTAACATCTCAGTGATAATCAACAATTTCAGCTCCAAATCAATGAGTAAGCCCTGTTATGCCACTGAACTCTTTTAACACATTATTATAGCAAAGCCATCAGACAAGATGAAACAATATAGCAAAGATGGTCATCTATCTTTGACATGATAAATTTCTTTCCCAGATTCAAAATGGTTATGTGCTTCAACCCAAAAAAGACTTCCATGAAGCCTTTTCCAGTAGGTTATGTTTGGTTTGAAGGAAAAGATAGGGAAAGGGAAAGGTAGGGAAACCTATACAATGTTTGTAAAGGTTTCCTTCTCTTTCCCTTCCTTTCCATACTTTTTCCTTAAAACCAAACATAGCAGTAAGGTAAAATGGGGCTGCCATAGTGTCATGGATAAGAATACACCTGGAAGAGCAATGATGATGTGATTATGATGCTGAGTGCCAACTCCTCACCCAATCTGTCAAAGTGGCTACATTGTTACTTATGTCATCAACACAATTACTCTGCATTGCCACCACGATTTCCTCTGGATAACTTGCCTTCGCCTCCTCCAGCAACACTTGAAAATTTTCGCATTCAATATTGTTTGTGAGCTTTGAACCCATGTAGCCTCTGTTGTACATATACAATTTTAACCATGTGGAATTTAAAATAAATAAATAAAAGGAATAAAACACAGATACAAAGTCATCACCTGTTGCTTAAGCAATTATACGACACAGAATTGTCAGTTTGAAGGACAACTACATGATCAAACCAACGCTCAGGGAAGAAATCACAACCATGGTAGTCAACAATGTTTCCCCTTTCTTCCACTAAGTCCTCAAGCTCATCAAACACCTGAAAGAAAAAAAAAAAAAAAAAAATATATATATATATATATATATATAATAATAAATTAAGACTTCATAGTTTGATACAACAGTGAAGCAATCTCATGTGGGGAAAGAGTAACTTTTGGATACACCAAGATCCAAGACATTGGCCATATAAGTGATTGATGGAAATTTATACTGATTTTTGCAAATGTTAAGCAAAAGCAAAGATCAGATACAAATTATAACATGTTCTACTTAATTGATCATTGTAAATAGTAATTAAAGAAAAAAGAAACCTGGACAATCTTCATTGAAATCAAGGGGAACCTCTTAGATGAAACTAAAAGAAGACCCCAAACAAGTTCGTTTGAAACTGAATATTACAGAATATGATGAAGAATCATTTTTGAAGTATGGACAATGGTACATCAAGTTGTACTATGCATGTCAACCAATTTCCATCTAGAGATATTAGCTTTTAGAATCAACGGCAATGAGTGATGACCAAAGATAATTTATCAATGACAGAAAATATGAACCTCCAAAGGCTAAAGGCCTGAGTTGAAGGAGATCGATACACAAAAGATACAAACATCTTCATAACTAGGCCCTACCTGGCCTGAAGCACCCCATACAAGATCAGATCTCCCAAACCCAGCCCTAGCAAGAGAGTAAATCAGCTCATTGGATGATCTGGATATCCACCTCAATGACTTTTTTTATCTTAGAAGCCAACAACTCTGTTTCTTTAATGTGATGTCTAAAAATCTGAGGCAAACAGCTATGCCCAAAAGCCACTGAATCACTACTTGATAATTGCCTTCTACAATTAGCGATGATAAAATCCAAGTCCTAAAACCAGGTTTAAATAATAATTCTTATATGTTGATTGCCTTGTTGGACTATAAGCCTTCTGACTTCTGAGATGAAGTTCTACATGAAAATGCCTTCCATACAATGTACCAACTTCATGTCAAAAGTGTTTCTTTTGACTTTTTCCCTCAATTTCACTTAACCACTCCTTGAGATGAATAAGAACCTTAACACAAACTAAACCACAATAAAGTTTCATTGAGTATCTCTTTAAGTATCAATCCAAAACCTAACCATCTAAGCATAGAAATTTTCTTCAAGTATACATTGAAGCATCATCAACCAAAACCCCAACCATCTGATAGAAATTTCTCAGACAAATATTTCATTTTGTTTTTTGGTACAGGGCTGGAATTTTCAGATGGATGTAAAGGCAACAGCTAAATAGAAAAACTGGATACAAACCTGCATGTAAACAACTAAACAAGCTAAAGCCTTCAGGTTATACCCATGCTGACTTCATAACACTTAGAACAACTTAAATTCCATACTATATTGCTATAATTTTAGACAGTGAATGTGCCAAACCATAGTTGTCAAAGTGTCACCTAGGCAATAAGGTGCCTGCTTTACTTGCTAAATTAATATGAAATTGCTCTATTAAATACTTACTATATTAGTATTATTCTTGAAAATATTGAATTTGGTGTATTTAAAATACTGTTTTCTTATATATGAAGATTTTCCATGTTTTGAGTGGAAATGTGATGTTCTTAATAAAGAAATGTGCTGTTTTTCAATTAATATGCATGATGGATGTTATATAAAACTAGGGAAACAACCAAAATTTAGATTTTTATTTTATGAAACTCTTATTGCTTAGGTGACTAGGCACCACACTGTCGCCTAGAATCGCCTAGATATATCGTTTTTTTTTTAATCAACAAATCGCCTAGATATATCCTTCTGTTGAAAAAGGAACTTGTAGCCATCAAATCCACTAATTTTTGTGGGTAAAAAATCTGAAAAGGGTTTTGAATGTGTCAATATGTTTGGAAGAATTCTTGCAAATAAGAATTCCAAAAATGTTCATTTAATCACACTTTTTTTTTTTGCAAAGTCTGTCTACTACCTATTTACCTCTAATTCCAAGTTAATAGTTGTGCTTCTTTCTTCAAAATAATGGAGACACTTTAGGTGAAATGAGAATTTGCAAGAACAGGGACTGTAACAGAAAGACTGTCCGGCCCAATAACTACAACAGGACAGAAATGCCGGAACTCATTCTATCTCAAAAAAACAGGGGGTGCAAGTTGGGTTGCCCAAGTTCAAGAGCTTCAACTACATCAGGCTTGGGTTTGGACATACCCAACCTGACCCAACCTGACCCAAGTTGTGCCCATACCCAGCCCACCGACATATGCACAAACACACACATATATAATACCTCTTCTTCTTTATCATACTTTGTGAATTCCAGAAAGCAACATATCTCAATATTAATACAAATTAATGCAAGACATATGTAAGTTGAGCAGACGCAATGGTTTCCATAAAGATCTATTAGATTCAAATTTGCACCCCACTGGAAATCCTTTTATCTTCCTTCATTCATTATAGGACTTAAACCATTAGGCACAACTCTTTCTTTCATTCATACTTCTCAATATACAAAAGACATGAAAACACAAATAGCTGTTTTCTGGTTGTGTCAGGTTGTCCATTGATTCAATTTTAACCCAGTCAATTTTATGTGAAGACTAATAAGTTGATTATTTTCAAGCCTACTCCAACTTGATGACAAGAAAAAACCTAAACCAATCTTGCCTGACCTCAGGGTAGCTCACTTATGTTAAGGTTAAATCTGATCAGAATTCCCTGCATCACCACAGCATGCAAACTTGTTGGTTTAGAGAAAGAAGTATCTTAGGAAATGCACGGACTATAACACGACTGTAAGTTTGCAAGGTTTTGATCTCACATTTTTAAGACCATTATCCTTCATATATTGGATGGGCTGCATAATTCCAAACTCCTCAATATCAGTTTCCCTTTAAGAACCTTATTGAGTTGCCTGCTTGATTTAAGTTCTCAAGCAAAAAGAGGCTTCCATAAATTTTCTCCCACTTCTGTCAGAAAATGGAACTTCAGAGTCTTGTTCTTCTCCCATTCCTTAAGTTTGGAGGTTTCTATTATCATTTGCACACCCAACAAATATAATGACCTGACCAATTAGTATAACACAACATAAGCACTAATTTCCGACCTCCCAAAACAGCAGGCCGATTCCAAGGAGTCAAGGACCCGCTGAAACTCAGTTGAACTCCAAAAAGCCTTACCTTAACTACATCGGGTCAAGTACATGAACCCAATTTCACCATTCCACTTTATCAGAGTCCATATCCATTACTAAGATGTAAACCCTCAAATCATTTCGCACTGGCTCCGAGGAAAGACTCTCTTAAAATATTACAGAATCATCAAGCAACCATCTTCTGAGTAGGAGTCAAAAAAAGATCTCCAGCGAGTTTTGGGGAGAAAACCATCTTCTGACTAAGCTTATAAGTAGCAAATAAACAGCCAAGAGATCACATAAGAAAAAACCCATTAAGGATAAACCAACTTCTCTAAAAATCCAGTCATATCAGTAAAACAGTAAAAAGTTATCATGAGATGAGGTTCTCGATGGTTTCCCGTCTTTTGAGGTCAGGCGTGAAGCATAATTTAATAGAAATATATGAGACAGAACGGAATCTAGGGTTAAGATTTTGAATCGTACCAGGTCTTCGTCAATGACATGACAATCGAATTCGTCGTCCCATCCTTGATGCAAGTTCTTCTCCTTCACTAGTTCGCCCACGTTGATACGGCGGAGCTGCGTCGCGTCGGCCAGCAGAGATGTTGTGGTCGTTTTACCCGTCCCCGGGGTTCCGGTCACTAGAATATTAGGCTTCTTCCTGCTATTCTGAGCCATGGCAAAACCTGTAGTTGTACTTCAACCTTCCTGGCTTTCCTCTCTCTCTCTCTCTTCTTCGTTTAATTTTCAGTTAGAACTCTGCAAGAACGACAAGGGTAAGGCAACGTCGCTACTCACGTTACTAGGGCTGTCAATTGGTCGGGTCTAACCTATAGACCCGAACCGATTATAACGGTTGCAGCAGGGGAGTTCATCAAAAACAAAACAAAACAAACCGATTCGAATCGAAAATTACAGATAACCGAACCGTTGATCAATATGAAAAAACGAAGGTATCAATTTGGTTTTAGTCAATCAATATGAAAAATTGGCAATTAATATATATATATATATGAAAAATATATAATATACATAAATAAATAAATATTTGCATGTATATTAAGGAATTTTTATTGTTGAATCCACTCTAACAAATCTTAATCCTACCGTACAGGTAGGATGAATCCTGACTGTGGATTGGTCAGATGTGGTTTATTGAGGCTACTAGTAGATTAGGATTTTTAATATATTTTATATATACTTATTATATATAATATATTATTCATTATTTATAATATAATATATTATATTTATTTTATAATATATATTATAAAACATCAAAAAATTGAACCAGTCAAAAACTAAATTGATCAACTGGTTAACCGATTGGTTTCAGTTCAACTCTAATTTATGGTTTTTCAAAATTTGGTGATGAGCTACACAAGTACCCACAAATCAGCTAAATTCATTGGGAAAATCAGTGGAGGCGAATACAAGACCATTTAACGCTTTACTAGCCAACCAATCCACTGCTTGATTCGCCTCCTGGTAAGCATGCGTAAGGACGATATTTAGTTTGAACATGGATGACAAGCTAAGGCACTCGTTGATGATGTTCTTCAACCTCAAGGGGGCTTCATTTTACCTCTGAGACAGTCGATGACAAGCTCGGAATCACCATCTCTGTAATTATTAGCAATGATGATGGCCTCCCACACTGCCCATGCCTTAGCAAGATTAATCGTAGTGGACCCAATTCTATACGCCTGAATCTCATGATACCGTCTTAAAAATTCCTAACGATGCAATCAATCGCACACCTGCCATCACTGTTACCGGCTTACCAGATGCATCAAAGTTAAATCTTAATACTGCCAAGTTTAAAACCCCACCAACCAATATAATTCCAATCCTTACTGATGGTAATGTCAACACCTAGCTTGCTATTACTATTAAAGCCTGAGAATTAACAAAATTATCATTAAAGTTGATCATTAAAACTTTAGAAGACCACCTACAATCAGAAATTTTGTCCCACCAATGGTTATACCGATGGATCCACCCGTAGGTTCTAGTTCCAGGATTTATATCAATGGATCGGTTCCCGTCCCCAATTGATGATTACAAGAGAAAGCCTGTAACTGTGGCATCACAAATCACAAGAGAGCCTCAATATTTAGACACCGGAGGCAGCTGGAATTGAGAATTCATCGCTTGTAGAAGAGACCAAGGTAGAAAATTAATAAGCAACTCAATTCAACACAAGCAAGCATCCAAGCATGATCAATTACAATCACAGTATGATATTGTAACGCTTAATTAATTGGATTCACATCACAGTTTACACTTTTACAGGTCACAGCCTAACTTTGCCTGCAAGCATGAAAGACTTGTAGATGACTGTTCGGATGAGCTTAGACCCACCCCAAGAACTCTCAAGCTCTTTAACCACTCCTTGAGATAGCAAATCAATGCCCCGTTCCTTGGCTGTAGTGACTGCAGACCATGACCGAAGCAACCCCAGAAACCCTTCAAATGAGGTCTCCTTCTGCATGTCTAGCATCAATGGCTTCCCCTCCGTTCCAAGGCCTACACTTTCAAAGGGAAAGGGAAGAGTGCGGTAATCATCGAACACATAGCCAATGTGTGGATCCCAGAATTGCATTGTGGTGTCACGGAAGCGCTTCAGGACTGGATCAAAGATCGGGCTAACAGCAAACTCATTGTAGCCCCAGACAGCTACCATCCCTCCTGGTTTCTTCAAAAGCCGAGTCACAAGCGAGTAGAAATTTGGGAGGTCAAACCAGTGCACAGCTTGAGCCACAGTGATCAGGTCTACTGAATTTTCTTCGCCCAACGAAGAGATTAGCTCGTCGTCGGAAATGGAGAGTGGAGTGTGAAGATAGCGGACCCTAGGGTGTGGCATGGCAAGCTTCAATTGGGCTTCGCTAACATCTGTTCCGATCACTTGCTCGTAGTGCTCAGCAAGCTGCCATGAAACAAAACATTTGAACAAGAAAAGAAAAGAAAGAAAGAAAGAGGGACACAGGACACAGCCTGCCTCAGTGTATACAGTACTGTCTAGTTGTGATGGATGACCTATCAATATATTTATTATCAGTTGGGAAAACTGTAGGAAATGGTTGGTCTGAGTCTGATGTCATGGGCGGAACCTGGGGCATGGCTCCTTAAAGTTTTGAAGAACACCCTTGTCTGAACTGGGTCTTTGATGAGAAATAAAAAGGAATATCGAAAATCCAAGTGACTGAATCCGAACCAATTAGTTTCAAAAGCAACAGAAAGGAGTAGGAGAGTCAGTCCAAAAGAAGATTCGATATTCCTCACTTCTTTCTCTCATTTAAGTTTTTCTTTTTTTATTGTTTTTATTTTTAATTATTTTGACAAAAATAATAAAATACTGGATAATTTCTGTCTTAGAGGATAAAAGGTTAACTGAGCCATGTGTCACACAGCTATTATGTGCTCACTCATGTGCTTACTTAATTTGCCTCTAGACCCATTCAAAATTGTGCATGAGACTTTCATCTGGCATGACTCTATGTGATAAAAGAAAGAAATCATCTTGATAAAAATCCAGGTTCCGTTATTGGCTGATGTAGCCAGAGTCCCTTAATAAGATCAAATAGGTATCTTTTCTACGAGTTCATATCTCCGCCCCACAGTTGAGAACATCATCCAGGACCATATCACCATCGGGAGATATGAACTCCTCTACATGATAGGGGAAGGGTAGGTCAATTTAGAGAAGAAGCCTAAGGGAGCTTATTCCCCAAAATAAAAGGATCAAAGTTGAAAAGAAGAGGATGATGACTAACCCCAAGGGCTGCTTGGCCGTTGCCAGTGCCAACATCCCATGCCAAGGTCCTGGAAGAAGTGAGAGCCGCAAGCATTGAATACCAATCGCTGGGATACCTGGGCCTTGCATCTGCATACACATCTGCCTGCTTGTCGAACAAACCAGCCATCTCGATCCCCACGCCCATAGAAATGGGAAATGGCTAAATGGGTTTTGATGGAGAAGAGCTATACTGAGTGCAACTATATATATAATCCACTTGTAAACAGAAGTAGAGATAAACATGCATGTCAGAATATGGAGTTATTTATTCACTCAAAACTCAAAAGGAATCTACTCCTTTGCCGAGAAGGTTCATGACTTCTGCTTGCAGATTGCAACTTGAGGGAGAAATGACGTCTGCTATGACGTATTGGGTTGCATTGGAAGGTTGAAAATGATGCCTGAGATAGATGCAACTTTTGTTCGGTTAGGCCTCCAGGGTGATGGAATAGATAGAAGTCAATAGTCAATCTTCTTGGATTTCTATGGTTATCTGCATGCAGAAACAAGATTGATGTAATTCGTAATAAAAACAAGATTGTCTAGTAGAAAGGGTTGATGGATTGAAATAGGGTGGTATGAAGCCTAGCTGCTTTGTGGGATGATGCATATGTTCAATGCATCTAAAAACCTTTACTTGCACCGCAAATTAATTAAACTCATCAGTTTTTTTTTTTTTAGCGATTTATATAGGCTGTGTTTGGTTTGAAGGAAAAGTTGGATATCTTGTGAAGGGTTATACAATGGGGTATAGCCCATCCCCCAATCCATAACCCCTCTAACTTAAGTGCAGGTGGGATTCGACCCCAAGTCTCTGCTATGACTAGTAGAAGACCTTACCAATCAGCTGATTGGCACCTTGCAAAACAAGAACATCCCCTATTGACATCACAACCGCATGAAACCCATCCAAGCATCGAACACTAGATGTAGTTGCAACTGTTGAAACGACTATGATTATTTGTCTTTACATAATATCAAAAATCCTCTTAAGCTTTACTTCTCTCTCTTAAATCTCCTTATGGCTCTCTAGCTCTAATAAAGCAAGTGTATAAAGTAGATGGATTGAGTCTGATTAAGTACCAACCCTTTTTTATTCAACGCACTGCACATGAGTTTACTTGCTAGTTATCAAAATGATTAAAACAAGCACATCCATTTATTCAACAATGGTGTATGTCAATAAATGGGGTGTGGCCAACTGCCCATTTACCTCCAGATTTATCTCGAGCTGAAGACATTTTATGTGTTTGTTTGGTAGAAACTTAGGCAAGTTGATTCATACGAGAACAGAAGCAAGAATCCAAGCTTGATTAGTTAACAAACTGTAAATACAAAGATGCAGAGTTTTTTTTTTTTTTTTGTGGGTGGGGGATGTATTTTTAGAAGAAGCAGAAACTAAGGATGTATTTTCAGAAAATAAACAACTACCTCATCATCAAAAGCAACACAACTTTGCTGATGTGGCAGTTGTTTTTATTTAAAAAAACAAAATCAACCATATTGTTAAACACCCTCTTAGATATTCACATCATACTTCACAGATCCAGTAATAAGCTAATAATATAATAATCTTAAACCATGAGAAAAAAATATTCTAATAATCCAAGTGCATATACACGATTACAGTTTTAATTATAGATTATAGGCTAATTACATCACAACCATGCATGTGATTAAGATTAACAATTCAACTATCCAGTTGAAAGCTGTAGTGGCCTACTGGGAATCTTCTCCGCCTCTTGAAAAACAACCATAATAGCTTGGGCCTCGGGTTAACTACTACATATTATATTCTGAAAAAGATTCTGTGTAATGTTGGGCACAAGGAAACTTTGGCTGTCCATGTTCGACAGCCTGGACTGTTAACAGGTTTTTCCCTGCGTGATATATGGAAAGAGCCCCATTGACAGTCAAATATTTTCCGTTGGGCATGATCATTCGCTTCTCCCTCTTACGACCAAACTTACCTAATTTCGTCTATTAGTGGGGGTTGTCAATAGCCCTGTTCATGGGCCGGGTAGCCCGACGGCCCGGCCTGTTCCCAGCCTGGGCTTGGACATACTCTTAGGACTGCGAGCCTGTAGTCGGGCCCAAAACACTAAGCCCACTTCTTTTGGGCTGGGCTCAGGATTTATCATAAAAGCCAGCCCCGAGCCCAGGCTGACTTTATTTTATATAATAAAAAATATAAATATTTGTATATATTATATAATATTATATATATTAAATATTTTTATTATTAACCCAACTTTTCCCTTTTTTGGCCTTTTCTCTCTCTTTTGAATCCCTCTTCCACCTCCTCCACCCAAACAGTCCAAGTCCACCACACCACTGGTCTTAAACAAAACTTCAGTAATATTTTAGATCTAATCAAAACTTCAGAAAATTTGGGAAAAGCCCGGCTTGGTCCATGAACAGGTCAAGTTGTTAATGAGAAAATTTAGGTTGATGTTAGGGAACACCTCACACCTGGTCTGAATCGATAAAAAAAAAATCGAGCCAACCCAGATATATTATATTACACCAAGGGTCTGTTTGGTTTACAGTCGGAATCGGAATTGAAATGGTCTATTGCCATAGTCTGGTTGGTCCATACAGAAATGGGAATAGGAAGTGGAATCAGTATGAATGAGATTTCTTTCCATGAAAGGCAGGGATTGACTATTCCCTAGAGGAATGTCATTCTAGCAAGGATAGGAATAGGATTCCCATTCCACCCGTTGAAATTGGAATAACCTATTCTGATTTCAAACCCCTATTCCTACCAACTAACTGGGACCCAAAGTACTGACTTTATTATAAATCAGGTTTTACCCAAATAAAAAAATATATATTCATTATTATAATGGTGAATTGGAATTTTTCTGTTCACATATGGCTCTTCACACCAACCTCACAATGTGAGAGATGTTTCCAATGTCTGACTCTTGCAGAAACTTGAATCAAATCCTACTACCACCAGAATTCTGGTACATTTGGTGGGGGATGACTTAGGACCAAGTGGTGCATTTGCCGCTTATTGTAGAGGAGACCTATGCCACCTGGGCCACTAAAACTATAAAATGGGCTTTCCTGCCCGCGGCTCAATACGATACAAAATGGGGGCCTTACCAAAAACTCCAAACCCTATACGAAAAAAATATCCAAACCCAAAGCTACAGAATTCCAGGTGATTTGGCTCATGTACAAAAGCAAGAAGAGATGCAAGCATCCAAGATTGCAAACACACAATGATAATGAGATCATCATAAATAGATATAATACACAACTGAACTTACATCTTAACTTTTCCTGCAAGCATGAAAGCCTTATAAATGACTGTTTGGATCAACTCAGACCCACCCCAAGTAATCTCAAGTTCTTTAACCACTTCCTCAGATAACAAATCAACGCCGCGTTCCTTGGTTGTACCCACCACCGACCATGACCGAACCATCCCTATAAATCCATCAAACGAGGTCTCTTTGGGCATGTCTAGCATCAATGGCTTCCCCTCTGATCTTAAGCCCACACTCTCGAAAGGAAAGGACAGTGTAGAATAACCATCGAATATGTGCTGAATCCTTGGATCCCAGAAATCAAGTGTAGTGTCATGGAAACGCTTAAAGACTAAATCGAACCCTGGGTTAACAGTGCAGTCATTGTAGCCCCAAATGGCTAGGACCCCTCCTGGCTTTCTCAGAAGGCGAGCCACAAGCGAATAGAAGTTGGGAAGATCAAACCAATGAACAGCCTGGGCCACAATGACCAGGTCTACTGAATTTTCACCTCCTAGCACTGATATTATCTCCTCATCGGAGATGGAAGGTGGAGTGTGAACGTAGCGGACTCTGGGATGTGGCACGGCTCGCTTTAACTGCGCTTCGCTCACGTCTGTTCCGATCACTTGTTCATAGTGCTCGGCGACCTGATTGCAGAACAGAGTATGTATTGTAAAGAAACCCCACTATAAAAAAAGAACATAAAATAAAATTAATAAACCTATTTTTGAGTTTGTTCCTTGAACTCTGCACTGTCATTTCATTGCAGTTATTTGAGCATCATCATGATCTGTAACTTTTTTATTTTTCCTAAACAATCAGATGTGAGTGGTGGTTTTAAACTTGAAATATCTCCAGATTTGGTGCATAAATTGATTACAGAATTGAACTTTTATATTATAGATGCAAGGAGGAGGAATGATCCATCAAAGGGAGGAGAGGGCTTTTACTTACCCCGAGAGCAGCTTGGCCGTTGCCTGTGCCAACATCCCATGCTAAACTCCGACGAGGGGTGACAGCCGCAAGCATCGAATACCATTCGCTCGGATAAGTCGGCCTTGCATCTACATAAACATCTGCCTGTCTGTCGAACAATCCAGCCATGACTCTCTCTCTCTACCACTATCATTCACAATTCACAAATCACAATGTTATACGAAGGAATAAGGAATATTTGTCATTATGTTTCGTGTCAACAATATACGATCCAACACCATTCCAACGGTATGATCTGACACTGCACAATTGGCGATAAAACTTCCCCTCTCATTAACATTCTATTATAAACGGTTCATATATGATATCACCTAATTGTTATATTTTTCAAAAATTCCTAATATATGCCTTTTACGATTTCGGCAAATGATGCTAACTCTATTTTGGGCATAGGCCGGTTTTATCAATGCTTCCAACCCATTGTTGACCCAATCGATCGAACTGTAACCCGATCAAGATTCTAAGTTCGGTTTAGTTAAGACCTGCCGAACGGTAAAAAATTGTTGACTTCGTCAAGAACCTTTTCAACCCGATTGATTTGACAATTGATCCATTCGACCTAGTGACAAGTCACAAATTGCACACTCAATGTATATAAAACTTTCGAAGGACATGTGAAATTTTTTTTTGGCAACTTTTCGAGATCTATACATCCAGAGCCACAGGTGCTTTGCCCTGCTATTTTCGTGAAAAATAAAACATTTTTTACCTCAAATTATAATTTTTTATATTTTTATAAATAAAAAAATAAAAACATATATTAAATATAAAAATAATACATATAATATATCTAAAACATATTTATATATTATTTATTGTTAATATATATATATATATATATATATATTAAACATATATATAATACATATATACATTGACGTGACATAGTGTAAACCGTTCAATCCAATCAATCAATCTGGTGACCCGCAACCCAGAGACAAAAACGATTCAACCTCTGAAACATTGGATTCTACTTCTTGTCGGTAATCTCCAGCACAGCATCGACGTAGGAAGGGAAAAAAATAACCTCTGCAACAATGTCCTTCGAGTCCAAGTCTCCTCGTTTCTCTCCATAAATAACATAGTCACAACAGTGACACCTTGGGGGAGGAGCAGCGACATCCTATGCTCCAATGGAATCTCCGGATTGTGGAGAAGCACCGACTACACCTGGGGAGAATCATCAGCATCCTCTACTTCGATGAAATCTCTGGATTGGGGATAAGCACCGGCATCCTCTGCTCCGGATTGGAATGCATCATTTTCTTGTCTGACATTGCACCTGGCTACCCCCTCTTTTAATGCATCATTTTCTTGTCTTTCTTCATCCGACTAAAGGAAAATGACAGATTGGCAGGTCGAGTCTTGGTTCTTTGGCTCGACCCAATTCCCGCCATGAGATCCATGTATGAGGAACTGTACTGTTTATACTTTATAGACGAGTGAACTTTGCATGTAATCAGAAAGAAGGGAAGTACCAGTACGAGGACCTCGGATTAACAGCAGACCGAATGGTGCAGTTGGATAGACATGGAGAGGCCACTGTAATCGCAATGGATCATTCCCAATAGACCTGTGATACGGTCATTCCAACGTTCTGATTTACATTACACCCAGGCACTAATATCCCTTGTTGTCCTTGGGATATAGAACTACCCGTTTGGTTCGTGAAAATAGGGGTCTGGAATTGGAACTGGAATGGACTATTTAGATTTTAACTGTTTGGTTGCACAAAATCGGATTCTCGTTCCCATTTTTGTTAAAATATCATTTCTCCATTTGAGAGAATAGTCATTCCCTACCCCTCCCTTAAAAAATGAAATCCCATTCCTACAATTCCAATTTTTATTGGAACTGTGAAACAAAAGACTCAGAAAAACTAAAGCAAGCTTCTCGTCCAATTAAGACCTACCCCATGTAAGTCTTCCCCATCCAAAAGCATGAGTGGCTTGGAATTCCTGTAACAATCCATTCAAGTCAGTCTTTTCTTCTCTTTTTTGGTAACTCAAGTTAATCTTTTCAAGTTAGTGAACAGCTCCCGACACTACCATCAAGTGCACTTAATCCGGATTCCCGACTCAATTACCAGAAACCATACTTCGAAATACCTAGACTCAAAATTTTAGGCCAAAGTTCAAGTTGTAAGAAATCAGTAATACTTAGGATTCAAGACTATATATTTCTTATTTTCTTTGTTCCTCTCAGTGTCAGATGGAGGAACTCAATGTCATTCTGTAGCAGTCAACACAAATATACAACGTAAGTTGCATTGGAAAATCTTCACAATATTTGCTTCGAACAACTCAACAGAACAACAAATGTATGTAGCACCCCAATCGGTTGTTGCAGCACCACCGTCCACCTTAGCTTGGCAAGGTTGTACTTCACAGGGTTGATCAATAAAATCTGCAAATAGGGAAACTTGCTTTTCTACAATCAAACATTTCAAGGACGCAACAGATACTTCTCACACATCAAGATCCTCCAGCTTGCATGGGGCCCCTCTGCTGTGTCATATATTACTGCATGCCAACCCATGGCTGTTGAAATCTCCTGAAGTTCATCTATAACAGACCTCAAGTCACGAATATAAACACGTCCACCTGGCCTTAGTATCCGATCCATCTCGAGCATGATAGTCGAGATATTGCATCTGTAACAAGTTTAAAATAAATATAAAATGTTAGAAGTCTAAAATTTTACCTTTCCAAAAAAAGAATGAAGCATCTGGAAAATAAATACAATAATGATGGAATGTGAAAGAAGCAATGAAGAGAGGGTTTTTCCATGTTAAGAGTGAAGCAAGCAGGCAAACAACATTCAATAAGGGAGATGCCAATCAATACCTTTTCTGCTCAATGGAGAAAAGACCCGACGCATGCAACAGGTCATAAGTTCTTGGATATGTATCAAATGGCTCACACCTGATAAAGGAAGTTCCAATCAGAACAATAGGTCAAAATAACAAAATCCTGTGAAAGCACCAAAATGAACCAATGGAATAAAAATAAACACAAAAAACCTCATTCCATCGGTCTATTTCAATGTTTTAAAGCCCAGCCTGGAGGCTTAATCACTTCTCCCTCTGGGTTTGTAAATGGATCAACTGCTTAACCATCTGGGTTGTTAGGTCATTGCGCAAGTCAATAGTTTTTTTTTTAATGGAAGGTTATACGTTGACCTAAATCGGAATTGCAGTCATCAGATTGACCAGCTGGGTCGATGGCAGGTTGAAAACATTGGTCTATTCTAGTATCATAACCAATCCAACAGTGTTCTTAGGTATTAAGTCTGAAAACCCATTTTGAATCCTGTCTGTTGGTGGCCGTTGTCACCAAGGTCTCCTCTCGTGGAACTCTTTTTATTCTCTCTTCTTGATTTCTCCCTCACGCACACTGTTCTTCTGAGCTTTCAGTGATACAGAAATACACACAATTCGATCTTCGTCTCTGAATTGTATGGATTTATAGTATAAGATCTGTTTTTTGTTGTTGTTGTCGGATGCGGGTAAACAGAAAATCAAAACGAAATGCCGGGTTTCTGATCTTGGTTTTGGGTGCCGTCTTCCTGTCGGCGGTGGTGTTTTGTCGATTTCCAAAGCTCGAAAGAGCCTTTCAGTGGACCAGAGAGTTGAGCTGAGTGAGTTTAGAGTTCGTGACAGGGTAAGGCACCGCTGAATCTTGCATGGTCGGATCATTGATTTTCCCGTCGAGAGTACCTACAATCCGCCGGATGTAGCAACCATCAGTCCGGACTCCGGAGACTTGACCAAGCCAGACAGCCGTTGATGGGATTTTTGGGTTTCGGCAGCACGAACTGTCTGTCATAGAGTTGCACCAAAGGTGTTTGCTCATTGCCTGATAGGAGCTAATAGTGGAGGATGGGGCAGAATTTTGGTGCATTGGCTTCCAAAGAGTTCAGGACCAAGGGATGACCATTTTAGGAGAAGATTCCTTTGAGAGATTCAAATTTGTCTCTCTCTCCTTTTCAAATATTACTACAGAGTAAAGATGGAGGACGAGAGAGGATTCAGAGCAGTAGGAAGATGGAGGTGTGAGGTGTCGATCGAAGCCAAGACGTTCAAGTCCGAGGAGGAAAGGACCAAATGCAAGGTTGTACTGAAAATCAGAGAGAATAACAGGGCGACAGTGTTGGTGTCAAAGGAAGTTATAGCATGGATGAAAGGTTTCGTAGATGGGGCTATCAACTCTGGTAAGGTGAATGGTTGGAAAAACTCCATGTCAGTTCCAGGCAAGAGATATGTAACAGAACTGAATAGAAACAAGAAGGGGTGGTTCGTCACTGTGGTGGAGTTTTTTGGAACAAATGGAAAACAAATGCTTTGTGTGCCAGAAGGGAGATTGCAGAAAGGGTGGATGGCTTTTGTGCAGGTGCTGCAGTCTTACCTTGTAGCTTCGGAAGAGAAGGAAGTGGATGGAGGGAAGGCAACTGGCCAAAATCTTGAAGACCTGAGTCAAAAAACTCAAGAGGAGGCAGCATCGATTGGTACCTCTGGGTGTGTAGAAGTGCAAGGCCATTTGAGTCCTGAAATGGTGGTTGCTTGCTCTTCTATTCATCGAAGAATATTGGTAGGAGTGGGGAAGGAGGAATGGAAGAAAATAATGGTGTTAGTGGCTGATAAAGGGGTGACAGATTGGAAGAAGGTTCTGAGTACAGTTGCAGGAGAATAGGTGCTGAGAATGAAGCGATGCTGTTCCCTTTTACAGAGACGAAAGCCGTGCTTGGTGTAGGCAACAAGGAACTAAGCTTCAAAGCAGTTGTGGCGGATGGAGGTCTGATACAGGTTCAGAACTGAAGCCCAATCTGCAATGAAGTCAAAGTTCAAGATGGGTGTGTTTGGCTGAAGCTAATAGGCCTTCCATTTCACCTATGGCGGGACCCTGTTCTTGAGTATATAGTGCAGAGCCTGGGAGGTATTTTAGTGAAGGCTGATAGACGTAACCTGAGTGCAGTGGAGTTACAGGTTGCTGGTGTTAGACACGAGAACTTGCTGAGGTTCTTTGATATCTGTTCGGATGAAGCCTGGTACAAGGTGTGGGTGGCTTCAGAAGTTGAACGGTCATGGTGGGAAGGAGGTCCTAAGGTTGAAGATGATGAGATGGCAGGGTGGTGGACACGTGGAGGG
This sequence comes from Nelumbo lutea, assembly GCF_056320005.1. Classification (NCBI taxonomy): domain Eukaryota; kingdom Viridiplantae; phylum Streptophyta; class Magnoliopsida; order Proteales; family Nelumbonaceae; genus Nelumbo; species Nelumbo lutea. Next base: position 38,854,320 of record NC_142688.1, read on the forward strand.
AAGAGGGAGGGCGGTGAAAAGGTAGAGCAGATGAAGGTTAAATCTGGGGTTACTGTGTCGGCTGGGGAAAACCAAACGATAGGCAACCTATTTAAGGAAATTAATTCAAATGGGTTTGAATTAAACAAAATTAAGGCGGGCTCTTCATCTTATGCTGATGTGACAAAGAAGCAGATTGCTTCTGGGAGTAGAATGGCTTGGTCCCAGCCGGTGAAGGTGGTGGGTGGGTTGGGTCAGGCGGGCTGAAGATTAAACCGGGACAAATTTGAAAGAGCCACGTGACAACTTAAAAAGTCACGTGGGTGGGTTGGGCGGGTTGGAAAGTGAACCGGGCCACTCATTTAAGGGCCCACGTGACAACTTAAGTGGTCACGTGGGTGGGTCGGACGGGCCTAATACCGAACACAGGTCTTTTTCGAATGACCCACGTGATAACTTAAGTTGTCACGTCGGTCGGGGTAAGGAGAGACAACATAGGCCATTACTAGACAATGAACTTGGTCTATTGTCGTCCCAAATGGCGAGAATGGATGGGGAATGCTCGCAGCAGCGGAAGTTGGAGAAGGGGAACTTTCAGTGGGTCCCCCACAGGAACTGCGAGGAGGTTAGCTCCCTGCGACGCTCCTTAGACAAGCCGAATCCAAGATATGCAAGGGAAAGAGCAGAAGAGAGGGAAGAGGCGGATGAAGGCTGGGTGCAATGCAGTGAGAAAGATGAAGATTTGGACGAAAGCTCAAATGATGGTACCAGCGTGGGCAGTGTAAATGACGAAGGTGGCTATGCCGGAGGTGACATGGATGGGTGGAATTTTGCAAGCTTATTTCAGGGTGAAGGTTGTAACCAAACTAATTCATCTCCAAGACTCCAGAGTGTGCAAGGTACAACATAAGGGGCAAATCGGGAGAACCTGAAGCAGAGCAAGAACACACCTCCTAGGGGTGATTCAGGGGTAGAGAAGAGAGATCACCAAAGTAACCAAAGGACAGAAGTACTTTCCGACCAACTCAAGAAGATAGACGTTTACCAACCTCTGGAACAAGAGAGGGAGGCCGGGAACAGTCCTTTTCCAACCTTTCCATCATTCCCAGGTAACAAATTGAATTCGGTTTGTGCTACTAATGTGTCTCCTGTGTCTTTGGTTCCAGATTCCATACCAGCGCCATGTACTGTAGCCCATGAATATGCAGCCAAGCTAGATGGTGGGTTGTCCGAGGTAGTGGAGAAGGAAGTGAAGGACTGTGAGGAGGAGCGGGAAGGGAGGTATAGGAACGAAAAAGTGTGGGAAATCATTGAAAAAGTGTTTAGTGAAGTTGAAGGAATTCTGACTTGGAGGAGGGATGGGGAGGAAGGAAGAGGGGAGGGGTCAATGGAGAGAAAGGAAAGGAAGGAGGGTAGAGTGGGAGAGGAATGTGGGGAGAGAACATGACTGGAGGCAAATAACAGGAGAGGGGGGATGGTTGGAGAGGAGAGAAGAGGAGTGGGACCAGAGATGAGGAGGGAAGGGCAGGGGGCAGAGTTGGAGGGGAAAGTGCAGGAAGGATAGGGGTGGAGGATTCAGTGAAAGAGGACATGATAGCAGAATTTGTGGGGAAGATGAGGTGTAGGCTGGAAGATCTGAATGTGCTGAAAGAAGGTCTACAGAAGAGGAAGAAGGAGATAAAAACAAAGAAGAGGAAGCTGAGTGAAGTAGAGAGACTGAAAAGAGATGTAGAAGGGGATAAGAAGTTCGGGACAACAGGAGATAGAAGAAAAGGGGGAAAGTAGTGGGTAGGTAGAGAGGGAGTCAAGAAAGAAGTGGAAATGAAGATACTTAGTTGGAACGTGAGGGGAATAGGGAGTGCAAGAAAAAGAGCAACAATAAAAGAGGTGATAAGGAGGTATGACCCAAATATTGTTCTGTTACAGGAGTCCAAGAGAATGGAGTTTAATAGTAGTTGGGCAAGGAGTGTATGGAAAGCCAAGGGGATTAGTTGGGTGGTTGCTCCTTCGTGGGGTGCTTCAGGGGGGGGGGGGGATTGTAACAATGTGGAAGAGGGATGCGGTTGAAGGCCTAGAGGAGCTGACTGGGAAGTATTCGGTTTCCATGAAGTTTAAGCAACAAGAGGATGGTTATGTATGGGTGCTCACAAATGTATATGGACCAAATGACAATAGAGAGAGAAGAGTTGTGGGAGGAATTGGTTGATGTTAGAGGACTGTGGGATGGGCCATGGTGTGTGGGTGGGGACTTTAATGTGATCAGATACTCGAAGGAAACCAATAAGATTAATCCGAGGGTGACAAAAAGCATGCGGAAGTTTAACAAGTTTGTGGATGTGTTTGAGCTTAAAGAGAATCCTTTAGCCCACAAAACATTTACATGGTCAAATCTCCAATCTAGTCCCATCTGCTCTAAGTTGGATAGATTCCTGTTTTCTTTGGATTGGGAAGAACATTGGGGAAACTTCGCTTCTAGAGCTCTCCCAAGGGTGACCTCGGATCATTGGCCCATAGTGATTTGAAAGGAGGAAAGAAGGAGTGGAGGACCTGCCCCATTTAGATTTGAAAACATGTGGTTACTCTACCCTGGGTTTACCAATAAAGTAAGGGAGTGGTGGTATGACTGTACCCAATGGTGGATTGGGAGGGGATAAGATACCATAAGAAACTACAATTTGTGAAAGCAAAGGTTAAGGAGTGAAACCTTTTGGAGTTTGGAAGGTTAGAAGAAAGAAAGAAAACGCTGATGGACCAACTTGAAAACATTGACTCTAAAGAAGAAAGGGGAAAATTTGGAGAGGAATATAAGGAACTTAGGAGAGGCTTGAGAAGACAGTTAGAGGATTGCCTGCATAAGGAGGAAATAAGCTAGAGGCAAAAATCTCGGTGTAAATGGTTGCAGAAGGGAGACAGAAACACTAGGTATTTTCACTCTTTGGTAGTTGGAAGGAGAAGGAAGAACTTTATCTCCAAATTGGTAGTAGGTGGAGTTGAGTTAACACAACAAGAGGAGATAGGTGGGGCTTGTGTGGAGCACTTTAAATCCATTCTAAGAAGGCCGGTAAGTAGAAAGGTGTGGGTAGAAGGTTTGGATTGGCCAGATGTAGGGGTAGAGAACAAGAGAAGGTTGGAAAGAATATTTGATTTGGGTGTGAACTCTACATTTATAGCTCTGATTCCAAAAAAGAAAGATGCCTCCCACCCTAAGGACTTTAGGCCAATTAGCTTGGTTAATAGCTTGTACAAGATCATTGCTAAGGTGTTGTCATTGAGGTTGAAGGAGGTTTTGCCAGACATCATTGCACAAAATCAATGAGCTTTTGTGAGTGGAAGACAAATCACTAATCAAACCTTAATTGCTAATGAGAGTGTGGAGAACTTTAAGAAAGCTAAAAAGAAGGGAGTGGTCTATAAGTTGGACTTGGAAAAGGCTTATGACCTGGTGGACTGGGAATTCTTGAGGAAAGTTTTGATCAAATTTGTGTTTGGTGATAGATGGTGCAATTGGATCATAGGTTATGTCCGGAATTGTCATTATTCAGTGCTAGTGAATGGGACAGTGGTAGAGTTCTTTCCAGCCAGTAGGGGTATAAGACAAGGAGACCCTCTCTCTCCTTTCTTGTTCATACTAATTGCGGAGGTCCTGGGGAAATTGATTCACAGAGCAGACTCGAGGGGTCTCATTAGAGGTTGGAGAGTCGGGAGGACGGAAACCCCCCTCACTCACTTACAGTTTGCTGATGACACGATTCTATTCTATGAAAGTGGCAATGTGAGCTTTATCAGGAACTTGAAGTTGGTGATACAACTGTTTGAGCAAATATCTAACTTGAAGGTGAACTTTGGGAAAAGTTGTGTAGCAGGGGTGAATATGGAGAAGAGAAAGATCAGGGAGAGTGCAGAAGTGTTGGGGTGTGAAGTGTCAGGGTGGCCATTGAATTACTTAGGGTTACCATTAGGTGACAACCCTATGAGGGAGAGCTTTTGGAACTGAGTGGTAGAAAGGTTTGAAAAAGATTGGTCTCTTGGAAAAAGAATTACCTCTCTCTTGGTGGAAGAGTTACACTATTAAGGCCACGCTTGCTAATTTACCCATCTACTTTCTGTTTGTGTTCAAAATCCCAGTGAAGGTATCTAACAGGTTGGAGAAGTTTATGAGAGACTTCTTGTGGGAGCCGGGAGAAGAGAAGAGGGACCATAGAGTCAATTGGGAGGCAGTGTCCAAGAGTAAAATTTGTGGTGGTTTGGGGCTCGGGAATGTTAGAAGAAGGAATATAGCTCTTCTAGAGAATTGGTTGTGGAGGTTCCCCTTGGAGAAGGAGAAGCTATGGGCTAGAATAGTAGCAAGTATACATGGGCTGGTGCACAATAGTTAGGATGCTGGAATCAAAGATAGGACTACAAGCTTTTCTCCTTGGAAAACCATTCACAATCTACTTCCAGTATTCTCCCCCAATATCAAGTATGATCCGAATTCCGGTAACTCCATAAAATTCAGGGAACAAACTTGGGTGGGGAATGCCCCTCTAAAGGATTAGTTTCCTTCTTTGTATGCTATATCTGATCTTAAAAATGAGCTAGTTTCATCCTTCATTACCCCGTCCTCTTCCAATTCTGGGCTTGGATGGAATTTGGGTCTCAGAAGGGCCTTGAGGGATTCAGACTTTGCTAATATTTTGAGCCTTCTTGAACTTATTGATAATGTTGTCTTAGACCCCATAAGGGTCGACTCTAGAATTTGGACCCCTACCCCCACTGGCTTCTTTTCTTGTGCTTCCTTTTTCAAGGTCCTAAGCCAGTCCACCAGTCCTATAACCCCCCCTTTCCTTGTTGATGAGGTTTGGTGCAGAGCAATCCCTCCTAGGGTTGATAGTTTTTGTTGGGAAGCCTATCTGGAAAGATTCAACACTAGTGATCTACTCCAAAAGAAGCGACCCAATACTTGCTTGTCACCCCATTGGTGTGTTCTATGTAAAGCAAATGGGGAGACTGGTTTTCACCTACTGGTGTCTTGCCATTTTGCGAGGTCAATTTGGGAATGGGCCTTTTCCCTCTCTGGGTGTAGATGGAACCCTCCATCAGATCTGCAGGGCCTTTTTTCCTCTTCTATCTTCAGGTGACGTAGGAAAAGGGGAAGGACTATGTGGAGAGGTTTGAGGGCTGCAGTATGTTGGACAATATGGGAAGAAAGAAACTTCAAGATATTCTCAACGACTGAGAGAGGGGTGGAAGAACTAAAGGCTATCATTCATTTTAGGGTTGTACAGTGGCTGAAATCTTTGGAACTATTCACAGGTTACACAGTGGATGACATATTGAGGAAGTGGGGTGAAATAGCAAAATGCACACAGACCAAGTCAGTAATGAGTGTGTCTTGGACACCTCCACCTGTTGGGTTCATGAAATTAAATTTTGATGGGAGTAGTAGGGGGAACCCTGGACAATCAGGGATTGGGGGTGTCTTCAGGGATGAGAATGGGGACATTTTTGCCTTGTTCTCAGGCCCAGTTGGAGTGGATGACTCCCTTAGAGCTGAGATCTTTGCAGTTATGAAAGAAGTCCAGAAAGCCAAGGAGATGAACATCAGAAAACTCTTAATTGAAGGGGATTCGGAGGTGGTGATAGGGTGGCTGAATGCAGACAGCAATGGTTTATGGAGGTACAGTAACGGGAGGAGGAAATTTAAGTAATTGGTGCGGGAGATGGAAGTTAAAATGTGCTGGGTCAAAAGATCAGCCAATTCTCTAGCTAATGGTTTAGCTAAACAAGGGGCAGAAAGGGATTCAATGTTTTGGGCTAAGTTGTAATTTTTTGTCTCTACCTATTCTTTTGTTTTCTTGATTGTACTTGGAAGATAAGTGTGTTTGTCTTCCTTATGTAACCTCTTTGGTGAATTAATGAAAATGTTATTGATAAAAAAAAAAGTCTGAAAACCCAAATCTTTAGACAATCTAAATGCATGCCTTGAATAGGCGCCAAAACCAACAAATTGTCTCTGAATGCACCACTATATCTATAGAACAGCAATCTTATCATTGAATAAACTTGGTCAACAACATACTATGGAGTATTAGGAAATAAAAAACTAAAACATGTTTTCTCATTTACTCTTATATTAGGCTTTCTGAATTCTGACCATCAGCTTTCTACTTTTTTTTTTGTCATTTTGTTAAACTGATACCAAAGAATCTGCTGATATCATAAGGCTAATAAACTACAAAACCATAGAATAAGATGCTGAAAGAAAATTTGTCCCAAGAGAACTTCAATATGTGTTATAAAGTCCATGAGTGTTTCTGTGTATCATTTGGACAAGTGTAATGTAAAGAATTTGAAAGTCAATTTGAAATGACAATCCCAAAAACCTCCCTCAGACTCTCAGAGGTCTCCATATTTTAAGCATCCTGGATACTTGTTACAGAACTAGAATCTTCATAGTTTCTGAATTAGATCCTAGACAACTGGAATAGACAACTGGGACTTTTCATAGTATCCAACCTAGATGTAGATTTTCTGACCAGTTGATTTCTCCATAACTAAGGGATCTAGGATAGTTTCATGGAGGTCGGGCTGGGGGGACTGCTAGCTCCTCAATCATAGATATTCCCTGGAAATAAAATGGCTCTTGTGCACCTAGAAATTCCTGGTAGCTTTTCCATATGTATCGTTTAATAGTTTCATGATCACTATGCTGAAGTTTATTAGAAAAAGGAACTGCACTGTTCTTATTTGATTTACAGTGTTAGGGAAAAGGACTTTGCAATATAGTAGCCGGAAAATAGTGCACCTGCCATGTGTTATCCAACTTATGGAAGGTTTCAGCCTTGCAGGAAGAGAATTTTTTTCAGTATGCCCTCTCTTCTTCACTCTATGGAGCTACATATAAGTAGGAATTTATCTATTGCACACAGAAAATATATAATGAAGGGATAGTTTCATTGTCCTGTTCACTGTGAAGGAAATGTTGACTTATGGCCTCAAATTATAATATGATTAGACAAATTTACTAACACTGTCACAATATTTTTTCTTGTGATAATTGGTGTTCTTTCACCATCTTCTTCATTTTTCCCCTTTATACATTAGGTAATGGCCCCCTATATTTTTCTTACAAAATAATTTCTAATGAGAACATAACTATTATCAATTATGAGCCATTCATCAACAAAATTAGATAGCAATATGCATTTTGATCCAGAAAGCACCACGTAGTCATAGAGCAGCACACTAGAACTGAAAGGAAGAATATTTTAAAGCCAATAAGTAGAATGTGCATACCAATCATGCATGACTCCTATGAATCCACGGTCATATATAACAGGCAAGGTATTAGGCCCACTAACAGGAACAACATTCATCACCCAACAATCAATCTCTAGATCATGTAATGCTGCCGCAAACCTGAAATGAATTCCACATTCAACCAAACATTAAAAAATAAGAGCATTTGATATTCAACTTTCTTGATAGAAGAAATAAGTAACAAAAAACTTTACCTATCTTGATAGAATAAATAAGAACCAAATATAATGCTTCACCTTTTCTCAAAAGAAAAAATAGTACCAAAAAATGTGAAATACTTCACAAGTGATATAGAAAGAAAATTAATATACTAAGTCCATACCCTCCAAACCCAGCTCGCATGTCCATCACATTCCGTAGCTTTAATGTCTTCCAATGGTAAGCACGAATATAGCTCTCTATTATATCATACCAATATCTTGATTCAGCCCTAAATAACTCCTTTCTGGATATATAAGCATCAAGTTCTATGCTCTGGAGCCTATCTGGTGGATAATGCAGGCGAGCAGGCCATGAAGTAACATTAGCTCCATATCCATTCTCAGGTAGTTGGGTTATACATGCTTTAAGACCAACATACCTGCAAGAGGCATGACAAAAGTGGCAGCTTTGTTAAACCATTTTCTTTCATGTGCTCACACAAGAGAGAGAAATAGAGACTTTTTCCTAGACAGAGAAAGAGAGTTACAATGTAAATGGTAACAATAATCATGTAAGCAGATAGAGTTACAATTGAGGAACAAGAAACTGAAATCAAGGTAGCGCATTGAGATAATGCATAACTAGATGGATCCAAATCTCCTAATCAACAAATGAAAAATCCAACTCTCCTAAAAAGGGTGAGGAAGAGACAAGAAAACAAACCCTCAAACAAAAACAAGCCAAAAGATACAATCAATACAAATCAACAACCTACCATGGGAGAGAAGTCACACTTCTCTACCCTGCCCCTGGCAATATTATCAGCCAAAGAGTTGGCTGGCCTTGGATTTCATCTGAACAAGATGTTCATTCTGGAAGCTGAGGATTTTGGCTTGTCTGATGTGAGAATTTAAGATCCAGGAGTCATAAGAACCTTTGTGTAGTCAACTGATAACAACTTTAGAATCACTTTGTCATCCAACCTCTAAAATCCCAGTTAAAGCATCAATCTAAGACCCTGTGGCATTGCCAAAATCTCTTCTCTAATCTAATTGCAGAACCAAACTTCCTGAGTAAACAAAACCTTCTTTGTTAATACGGAAAACCCTACACAGAAACTTGAAAAATACAACATCCACTATGCACCATTTTTTTATTTTTTTCTACATCTACTTCTATTATTGAAAGGTGAGTCTCTTCTGTTTACAAGGAACCTTCTATGGAGATTCATGCTTTTCCAAATTTATTACAGACTACCATGCTTTTCTATCCCATAAGAGGTGCTGGAAGCCATTCTGGTGGCACAAGAGGAGGGACAAGTAGAAGTTCACAATACTTTATGGATTTTCTCTGACATCAGTCCATGCAAATGATTCCACAAAACAGATAAAGAGCTCGGCCCTATTGCAAAAAGATTAAGCTGTATCATGGGATGAGAGAGGGAAAAGTATATTTTAAACAAAATTACAAATACACCCAAGTTTGAAGGGGTGGATCCACATACAAGGAAACAAGAATACCCACAGGTTTCAAACCTACAGGGTTAATTGACTATTGAAAATGTTAGATAGAGATAAGGAAAACGATCCATAAGGGATGGCATGGTTCAGGAGAATTTGATCCCAGTGTCATTATTGTCCTTGTCCTTGATCTTTCTCCAATAGCTAGAGCACAGTATATGATCTTAGTGAAAAGTGGTGTATCTCAGGAAGGCTTTCTATTTCCTAAGCCTCTGGAGAAGGAAGTATATAGTGTCATTGATATTCTTGAAAACAAGATTTCAGTATACAAATGGTCTAGTGGCAGAAGTAAATGGGAGGAGACGATGTTGCATGGAGCCAAACTTTGGAAGGCAAACCACACTAATGGTCCCAATCTTTCAGATGAAGGATTCAATTAACTCTCTCCAAATCACTTTATCGAGAATATTATTTGTTAATTAAATTTACATATATCAGAAAATAACAGATCATTGCCCAACGTTGGAGGAGTGGACCTAACCTTGGCATTTTTTGCACAAAATGGCTGCTCTCAGAGTTGAACCAGTATTATCATTCTTGCTAGCCTGAGATTTTACCAATACACCAAGCAATGGCCCATACATATATCATAAAATATCTAATAAAAATCAAAATAATTCATAACTTGATTATGCATTAAAGTGTCCAGCAATTCTCTCTTATGTGTTCTGCACTAAAGAATGGATCATGGGATAGAACCTTAAACATCAGGAGTTGATTCCTAATTTAGTATTTTCATTCTAGTGTTACAAATACTCTTCTCCTATGCATTCACAAAAACATACAAATTTATGCTATAGGAGATACCAAACATTATCAGGGTTGTCGCTGGGATCACATAGTGGTGGTTGGGCTCCAACATCACGACTGATATAGCAGCTATTGTTTAAAGTCTTCCGCCATATGGCAATATATCCCTTCTTCTTCACAAGCTCCCAACAAAGGCGTAAAGTAAGGTCCTCCATCTCTGTACATAAATAAACCAAAACATTGATTACTTGTAGCATAGACAGGGTTACTCTGAAAGCCATTATCATGGAATTGGAAAGCTGAATGCATTTAGTATGTTCTGCCTGTTGCCATCCTTTTACATGTAGTTTCAACTATTGCCATTGGCAACATAGAGAAGTTGTACAAATGGAGGGGGAGGATGAGGAGAAAGGGGTGGACCGTGGACACAAACAATAAAATGATAATCATGGACTCCACAGCTCCATTAAAGTATTAAACTACCATAGTGAAAAATGCAAGCTTCCTCAAAATGCAACCTTACAATCAGCATTGTCAATGATAAGTTCCCAAAAGCTTGACAGCATATGTTTGGCTAGCTACCTTTCCATTGTTCTTGTAGGTTCTCTTCATGTTTATAAACAGGTTGTGCTGCCCAAGCAAAGTATCCTCCAGCTCTTAGCATCCTGTTGACCTCAAGAAGTAAAATTCCATCTTCACAACAAACAGGAAAAAAGGAAGCATGATCAGCACCAAAAAGACAAGATATGCCAATCAAGCATTCAACAGAGACAAACATACAATGTATATGCATTGTGTCTATGGAGGTATTCATGCAACTTTCATACTTATGGCTGTGTCTAAATGGTGCTTTAAATTTTCCAATTATAAGACTTTAAAATAACAAAAGTGATTTGAACTTCAAATGTGAAATAAACAAACTGTACCATCTCGGGTCCAATTAATTCTACACCTTGAACAGTGTATCAAGTCAAAAGCCTGGCTGGGATACAACAAACGATGGGTTGCAAAAGCAGCCACCATAGCAGGAACACCACGCTCTAAAGAAAATTGAATCTGATTTTCATGAACATCTTTTGGTGCTATGGACAGAGTGGTCACATTACGTGCAAGAAGAAAAGCACCAAAGCTAGCTACTCCACAACCAATATCCAAGGCAACTCGGGTATGATGACCAAATGCAATATCAGGAACCATCTGAATAGAGAAAATGACAAATGATGTCACGCAGGAAGACAGTCATAAATGAGTACATATCTGTCTCCTAATAAATCTGAAATTTGAAAGAGAAACACCTGTGAAATCTGATCCAAATACTGATCTGCCCCATGGATAAACTGTGTTCCACCTCCTGGAAATTTAAACTTATCCTTCTCTTTCAATATCCAATTTTGACCTCCTTTATCATCGACCAAACGAGTATGTGGTATATTACTGAACCAAACCTGTAATTATATTCCCAAGTTTATAAAGAAAATGTCTTTGTACCAAATGGTCAAAAATGAAGATGCAAGAAATAGTGAAAACAACTTTTTCACAGTCATTCACAGGAAATGGATTGACTAACTTAACAACTGATTAAAGACATGAAAAAAAAATAAAAAACTAATTTAAGACAGGGGCCTGGGAAATGTTGACTAACAAATTAGCTCATGGTGATAGAAGGTTCAAATTGAATGTTTTGGAAGATATGAGATGGTTGATAGGATAAAAAGGGAATGGAATGTGGAAAGTTAGGCAGTTAGGCTTCCTGAATCCTAACTAAACCAATGAATGAAGTTTTAAAATAAAATGCAGCATTCTCTGAAGAAAAAGAAAAAAACAGAAACTGCCTAACTTGGAAGGTTCAGAAACCTGTAAAACAAGACTACTTTCCACATATAGAAAGAAGTTCCTACTAGAGGAACTAATATTATTTGCAGAACAATATGATCGGTTTTTCATGCTTAGTAATGATTCTTAAATGGATATTAACGCAAAGAAAGAAATGGCAAAAGCCCAATTTTGATTAGAAATAAAACACAGATTCATTTGAAACTTTAGTTAACCAAAATGCAGATAATGTTTCCTAGTTTATTTTAAAATTTGGCTATCACAAACAACAAAGCTTCTGGTTGGTCTACCTTAGGTATATGTATATTTGTATATGTTTTAGTCATACTAACTGTAGTATAATTTCCTATAGGCTGCGTTTGGTAGAGGTGTGAAGTCGATGTATTTATTACATCGCTCTCTCTCTCTCTCTTCTCCTTCTCTCTCGCTTGCTCACTCTCTATCGGCACCGGAGCAAATCCAGATGGGAATTCTCCAACGGGGTTTGATTGGGGGAACTTGGAGGCCGATTCAGATGGGTGTTCTCTACTTGGGCGTTCTCCTTCACCGCCACCACCTCCAACGGGGTTTGATTGGGGGAACTTGGAGGCCAATTCAGATGGGCGTTCTCTGCTTCTGGGCGTTTTGCTCCTCCATGGCTGCAGCATCTCGTCGTTCCTGGGCGTTTTGCTCCCATTGGTGGCTCTGTCTTTTTGCCCCTTTCTCTCTTCCGAGCTTCTGAGAAGGGAGATCTTTACACCCCGGTTCCGCCCTTCTCTCTCTCTCTCTCTCCCTCCCTCCCTCTCTGATAAATCTCCCGCTGCAACAAGATATAACCAAACAGGACAAGTGTAAATGGGTACAATGGCCGGTCCATACTTTACACTCACACCGAACCATCGTTTCTCAACTCCATCGGTGTAAAAGTGCATTTACACCGGAAACAAATGCAGCCTTATTGAAAACTCACCTTTTTTTGTCCATTAAATTTCATCTTATATCATTTAATATAGATGGTTCATGCTTCAATCTTAATATTGTTTTGGAAAAGAAAAGGCACAAATTACTAGAAAAAAAATGAGAGAGATCTATAATTAGAAGCTGATTACAATTTAATTAATAAATTGTGAAGAACAAACACTTGACTGTAAATTGATCACACATTGCAAGCAGACTTTCTTTATCTGTAAACTCATGGTTAAAAACCAACTTGTACTTGAATGAATATCACAATTTATTTTTCTTTGATATTTGCAGGACTTAAGTCCAACCTTATCCAACATACTTTCCACCTTCAGGCCAAAATTTTCTCTCCATTACCTTATTTTCTTCTCTGGAAAGTACATTTTTTATCAAGTGTAAGACGGGCTACCAATATACAAGAGTACTGTAACATAAGGTGAGGGGACTGCATCTTCAGACTCCATGCATTAAAGAAACACCGGAAACGAAGCAATCAATCATATGGCCTTTGAAATAAAATATTAATTTCTATTTATTTCTTTTTTCACATTCTTTTGGCATGCTTATAAATTCTAATTATTTTTCCAACAAAGTTATACAGCAACAGTTGTTTCACATGCAACAAGAAAAGTGTGAAATGCAAATTCACAGCTCTGAGATTACAGACAAATGCTGGACTGAAACTTTTGTAGAAAACAGGGGTAAGTCCAATAACTAGACCTAGAGCATAACTAAGAGAACTCCCTCACTGGCTTCGGAAAATCTATCGTTTCGCTTCAGTATGGAGAACAGTAAAATGTTAGAAAGCTAAAACATTAGAGCTTGCATAACAAGGAATTTAGTTGCAAGATCATACTATTGACTACAATTGAAGTAATTGAACACCAGAACAATATCGAAATGTGATCTACCAATTGAAAGAGAAATGTATGATTTGTACCACATCTCTGCTCTTCGGCCACGGAATGGGATTCTTGTAATCCTTAGGCGCAGGAACCAAACAATTCAAACCCTTCCCCTCCCCAGGACAATGCCGTTCATACTTCTCCCCTTTCTCTGTCGAATTCAACTTCTGAATCTCCTCTACGTTATCTAAACAAGGTATATACTCCGTCATACTCTCCGGACACAGCTCAAATCTCTCAATCTTAAGCTTAACCTTAACTTCTCCGCTGCCGCCACCATTTCCATCATCCCCCCTCCCATCCTGTCGACTCAAATTGCCCAAACTCTGAATCAACTCCGGATCAAATTCACCTACCTCAAATTCCTCCGACATCGTCCCAGTCTCATCCAAAATCCCCGTTTTATCCACGGCAGCCGGTGGTGGTGGCGGCGGCAACGTCAATGTAGGTAGCAGTGGTGGTGGCAGAGGAGGATTCGTCGTCTCTAAAGTTTGATTGGGTGTGATAGAAGCAAGACTAAACGTTTTGTTGGCGTTGGGAGAAAGAGCCACAGATGGGGTTTGAGCAACAACAGGGTTTTGCTGGCGGGAGCTGAAGTAGATGAGCTGTTGGTACCCATCTGAGTAGTGCCTTCCGAGGTAAAACAGAGCAAAGGAAATGAGAGCGAAAGCTGAGACCTTCGTGAAAAAAGAAGCTCTCAGGAATTCCGGGATGTTAAATCCTTTCATGGCTTCATGAACCCTTCTTCCAGAGAAGTAGCAGAAGAATTAGAGAGTGCTTGTTCAGAAGAAAGTTCAGAATATTTTCTGATCTCTTTCAATCCAAAGTTTTGTTTGTGTGAGAAAGAAAACTGGCAGAAGAATTAGAGAGTGCTCGTTAATATGGCTGTCGAAACTCGAAAGGTGGCAAGCTAGAACTGATCTCGTTATCGGTTGCAGAGACCAGAGAGTACTTTGCGCAAGCTCTGTGCGATGGACTGTGGATGAAACGGGAATTTCCAGTAGTGACAACGATGAAGTGTAACTGCATCATAATTGAATGATAATTACGCTGGAAGGCTTTCCACATGTAGACCCAACCAATAGGGCCCACTTAATACCGCGTCCAATTTTAAGCATATCAGGCGGTGAAGAAATTTTATATAGAGAGTTTTATTTATATTGTACATTCGTACTTAGCAATATTGCTCATTTCAAAAATGAAAAATATCAAAACTATAAAAGACAGCTGCTCTGCTTTTGTGTCTAAAGGGTGAATGTTTGGATGCAGGGATCGATCACTAGTTAGTCCTTGATCTGTGTTGATCATCAACGAGAAAAAGCTCGCCGGAATGAAGTGCATTAGAAGGGACGAAGCAAAATACAGCATAGGAGTTCGAATCTGCTCACCACAACGTTCATCCAGCCGCACGTTACGAATATACTTCTTCTACTTTTATATCGCCAATATTCCAGATGTGCGGCTGAACAAACGTGGTCAGCAATGTGATGTGATGAACAGATCTGGACTCGCAGAGAAGACGTCATGCGTGGTGCGATGAACCTGATTTGTAAAGGGAAAGTAAAACAAAATAAATTGATAACTGTTTAATTATTATAACGAAGTAATACAATGTTGTTTTAAATAATTAATTTTTATTTTAGTAATTTGTTATAAAAATAACTTAATAATTTAGATTATTATATTAATATTTTTTATATTATCTGTTAGTATTCTATTTTTTATTTTACTTTATTAATGATTAAGTGTTACATTTTTTTGTAAATATTATTTAAATATTACAAACTCCTTGGCAGAACAAAATGCAATAGAATGAGGATGTAAATGAACTTTTGGGGTTATTTTCAGTACCCCAAATGTGAAGTAAGGTTTTTGGTATAGGTCAAAAGTCCAAGGGAAGTTTGGTTGGTAAGTTATAGGTTTCTGGGATGGTCCCCCCATTATGTAGCACCACGGAGGAAAAGAAAAGTTCAGGGAGGCCACAACGGCAGCCCAAGCCCATGTTATGCCACAGGTTTGGATCGGGTGGGCAGTAGGTCGTGCCATAGGCTTAGCCCATATCAGGTTAGGCTATGGGCTGGGGCCGAATTGGGCCAAACCGATTTTTTTTTACTCTTTGACTTTTTTATTTATTTTTTGGTTAAGTAAATACTAAAACTAAAATACTTCACTCCCTTTAATTTTTTTGAAGTTTGGGAACAAATTGGAAAAATAAAATAAAAAATCTAACAAAGAAACAAAAAAAAATATTTAAATACTTAACAAAATACAAAATGGACCACAAATTAGAAAAAAATAGGAATTTTATTTCTTGAATTTGAACAATACAATAGTCAATTGATGAATAAAATATAGAAAGTTGAATAAAACTAAAATATTTAATACAATTATAAATTGAAAACAAAAATTACATTGTTGAAAAAATAACAATTAATTTAAATAAATTTGGAAAATTTGCAATAATTGAAATATTAAGTATACAAAAAATAAAAAATATTGATTTCATCAATTTCTTCAAGTTCCACCTCCACCTGCATCTTAATCTAATCATCTTCTTGATTTTCATCATTAGCTTCAAGTGAAAACATCATGTGTAATGCCATGTGCTCCTTTGTCTTGTAATCTATTCTCAACATCCAACCAATCTTTAAAATATATGCACATCTCCTAGTTTTCATTATTATGCAATTTCTCTTGTCATTCGACACCCTAGTATCTGCACTGAAACAAGACTCCAATGAAATTATAAACACCAAAGGGGTTAGTAAATCATGTGCCATGGTGGCAAGGGCTGGATGGTTTTTTTCATGTCCTCTCCACCAGGCTAAAATATCAAAACCATCACATTCCTTTGATGCACAAGAATCAACTAAAATAGAAAAACTTGCTTGTAAATAAAAATTAAGTTCAGTAAATGAACTTGTTGATGAAGTGGTACTAGATTTCTAACTCTTATTTATTAGAGACCGAATTTTGTCATTTTCACAACTAGTACTACCTGTTTCATAAATGGAACTTGCACCTCTACAAGATTTCTTATGCCCTACTACTTGATATTCATATAAACTATACATTTCAAATAATAAACTATTAATTTTTTTCTTTTTTATTTCCACTTCCATCCACATTGTAACACGTAGATGGGTTAAATGACGTACAAAAAAGTAATGGGCGGAAGTTATATTCCCTTACTTATTTTCTCAACATTTTTTCAACCAAAAAGAAACTTTAAACTCACCTCCCGAGCTTTGGCGTTGAGGATCTGTTCCAACTTCGCAAAAGTACAAGTGGGTTATTATGTATCATAATAAAGAAATTTATACAATATTAATCAAACTTTATTAGCTAATATAAAACCAACTTAACAAAAGGTGATAGGTTATTACACCAACTCGAATTAATTTTGTAGTCCACTACTCCACTTATGACTTAAATCTTAGACTCATTACCTAAAGCTTTAATTTGTAGAAAAACAAATGAATTAGTGTGTACTGTAATAAATTCATACGGTATTAATCAAAATGTATTACTCAATGAAAATCCAAGTTAAAAAAGTTATTCCACCAACTTGATATAATTTTGTAATCCACTTACAACTTAAATCTTAGTCTTGTTACCTAAATTGTTTAAGGTCCGTTTCGTTCATAGATGGAATTGGATTTGGAACGGTTACTATGGTCTGTTTAGACCTGTCAAATGGGTTGTGCTAGGCTGGTATGACACGGCATGTGTGCGGCCTGTGCAAAGTGTGGGCTACATACCAGCCCACAGGCCATACCAAGTTGTGCCTTCCTCCCTTGGGATAATTTGGGGGTTGGCCCAACATGGCTCGCAGCCCAAGCTTGCAGAGGCCCATGTCGTGCCATAGATCTAGCTAGTCCATGGGCCAAGCCTTGGGCCAGGCTAGGCCGTAGACCAGGCCAAACTATGAGAGGTCTATTTAAAAAATTTGAAAAAATGTTTAAATTTTTATTTTATATGATTTTTGACATATACAATTGTTTATATATAATTAAATAAAATTGAAAACAAAATTATATATATATATATATATATATATATTTATTATTTATATATAAGGGTTGTATCGGCACGCGGGCCGCGAGTGGCATGGCCCATTCAATCGTGACATATCGTGCCGACCCATGGACCTAAAACCCCAAGCCTAGCACGACTCCTTCCATCATGTCGTGTCTGGCATGGGCACATGGCCCACATACTACTGTGTCGAGTCGTAGGCGGCATGGCCTGATTTATAGCTCTAGATCTGTTTGGTTTAGATAGGAATTGGAATCCCGCGTGCTAACATAGCCCGCTCAATCGTGCCGTGTCATGCCTGCCCATGGACTTAAAACTCAAGGCCCGACACGACCCATTTCATCATACCGTGCTCAATATAACCCACGTATTGTCGTGTCGGGTTATAGGCGATACAACCCAATTTACAATTCTAGGTCTATTTTTGTTTAGATAAGAATTGGAATAAACTAAATGGGATTTCATTCCAAGGGAGGAGGGAAATTGCCATTCCCTCATAGAAAACAAGAAAGGGTTGACAATCCGTTGTTAATCTGTTGAAGTCGCTGTAGATATAGAGTACTGTAAAATATCAAAAGAAAAGAAAAACATTAGATTAAAAACATGGAATGCAATGAGTATAAATTTTGTTGACATAATAGATTTTTGGCTGTTCCAACTCTTACCTTATTTTTCCCTTCTGAAAATGCAAAGGTTTTTCCCTTTTGCGCTTTTGGAGCAGTTTATCAACAACAAAGCTTAGTGGGTAAGCTTAAAGTTTTACTTTTGTTTTTTGGGGTAGAGAAAATTAGTAACGGGAGTTAACACTCCCATCCTTTACTTTTTTGTATATCACTTAAACCACCCACGTGTTACAATGTGGATGAAAGTGTAACCCGCATTATAACATGTAGAAATGTGTAGCCCATTCGGACTCATATACAAAAATTCCTGTTTACTTTTGTTTTAAGCTTCACCTTGGATTGTTTGTTTGCAATTCAAATGAAGTAAAACAAAACCTAATGCAAAATATAGTAATATTTTAAGTAAATCAAAATTTGCAATTTTCTCATTTGAACTCCTATATTGTAGTAGTATAAATGAAAATGAATTGCAAATAAATTGGGCCCTTATGAATTATATCTACTTATTTAAACATTATAAAAATATAAATTTATTTTTCACATAACTTTTACGAAGAAAACAGAAAAAAATGTTAAAAATGAAAAACTCTAGAAAATTATTAAAATTTAACTTTTTTCCCTGTAATGAGGCTTTGGCCCCATAGGAGCAAGGTGCTATACACCAAATCTGTAGTTAACAGGTTAGTCGGTGTTAGTAAGGGTGATAATGGACCAGTTTGGGTTGGACCGTCTAATCCAAAATCAATTTGGATAGATTGGACTGACCAATAAAACATATTAAATTGGACCAATTCAGATTTAATGGTTCAAAGTATTTATTGGATTGGATTAGACCTGGTCTGTTCATATGAATTTATATTGGATTGGATTGGATTGAGCCAATATCTGACCCATTGATATAAGATAAGAATATAAGTGCCAATGGATTGGGTTTGGGTTGAAACTGATCTAAATTAAAATGAATTTGAACAGATTGAACGGTTCAGACATTGAATTGGACCGGTCCAAAATGATTCAAAATATTTATTGGATTGGATTGGACCTGGTCCATTTGTAAAAGATTCACATTCGACTGGACCGGATTGGACCAAATCCAGTCCATTGACATCCCTAGGTGTTAGTGCCTGTTTGGGAGGGCTGAAGGCTGAAGCACAGCAGCTTTGGCATTCTAAAATGAGCCGCAGATGAACAGCGTAGTTATGTTTGGTAAAATCCGGGGAGCTTGAATTGGCCATCAGTCAGTCATATCAAGGGCTGTCATCTTCAACCTCCTAGAATGAAGCACTTCAAAGTAGTTGAATCTTCAGCTCAGCCCTCCCAAATGGGCCTTTAGCAAATAATCTATGATGGGGATAATGAAAGGTACATATGAGGCCCATTAGCCAAACTGCAGAGAGTCAGCAGTTGCATAAGATCAATCCTGTTTCTTAAATGGTACAAGAGGCCTGGAGGTCGAAGTGAGTAGGGCCAGGTGGGTCTGGCTGAAATACCAATGCCAAGCCGAACATGATATTTTGAGTTTGGGTCAGATTAGGGCCCTAATCCGCCAATTCTATTGGTCTCAAGCCCATCCTATCTAAAGAGAGCTTGGCCCATCCCAAAATTAAAATGTGTTATGACATCCTTTCACTGGATTTAATCTTGGGCCCTAAGGCTCGGTTTGGAAGGAGTACAAATACAAATATGTATAGTGTAAATACATATCTGTATTTGTATTTTTTTCAAATTGATCTTAAGGCTCAGTTTGGAAAGAGTATAAATACAAATTTGTAGAGTGTAAAACCCTGTATTTTATATTATTTTGTTTGTATTTGCGCTGTACATATTTGTATTTATACTCCTTTCAAACTGAGCCTAAGTCTCTATTTGAGAAGAGTGTGAATATAAATATGCATAGTGCAAAAATAAGGTTTGAAAATGTTATTTACAAGGTTTTGCATTGAATATATTTGTATTTATACTCTTCTTAAACTCAGCCTAAGGAAAGAGTAAAAGTACAAATATATAAAGTGCAAATCCTTGTATTTTATAATATTTTGTATATATTTATACTGTACATATTCGTATTTGTACTCTTTCCAAACTGAACATAAGGCTCCATTTGGAAGGAGTATAAATACAAATATGTAGAGCATAAAACCTTTTATTTTATATTATTTTGTATGTATTTATAAGCTCAATTTGAGAGGAGTACAAATACAAATATATAAAGTTCAAAACCTTGTATTTTGTATATATTTATACTGTACATATTTGTATTTGCACTCTTTCCAAACTAAGCATAAAGAAAAAAGATATTAAAACTTTTATTTTAGACTGTCTTGTCATAGGTGATGGGATACTTTGTATAGAATTCATCCTGAAGGCATGATCTAATATCCATGCTTTATTAGACTAAAACACTTAAATTCTAAGGATTTATGATGAAACATGTGCATCCAAGCCCAATTTAAACCATGGACCCATTGAATCGGTACGTGGGCTAGAGGAGTTAGGGCCGTTAGGCAACAACATTTGGGAGTGCTTCTCCGATGGATTTTTTGTGCTTCACATTGGGGAAGTCAAAAATCAATCAACTAGACTATGTTTGGTTGCTGTGCAATTTTATTTGCACTAACACAAACGCATGGGAGTGCAAATGTAAAAAAAAAATGTAAATTTTTGTTTAATTTTGTTTTGGATTTTACTTTATCCTGCTTCATCTCTTAATTTACTTCATTTATACTGCAACCAAACAAAATAAGCTAAAATTTGAAACAAACATAGGTCAGAATTTACACTCAAATCATTTGCACTGCCATGGTTTTGCATCAGTGCAAATTTATTTGCATTGAAACCAAACACAGCCTTAGTTGCTTTTGGAGTTTGCAAGCAGTTGTTTTGAACAAAAAAAAAAAAAAAGCTGGTGCCAGCCAAAACACCAAAAAATTACTTTTCCATAAAAGCTCATTTAAAGAGAATCAAAAGGAATGGGGAAGAGAGATGTTACAAGCATTAACTATTGAGAACATATATTGATAGATAGATAGATATACTAATGATGGATTTTAATAGAGATAATTAAAACCTAAGAGAGATTTATAGTATTTTTAATAATTGAATTTAAAAGCAAATAGCCACATGTATGAGAAATGAGGGGAAAAGGAGGCCCGTGTGAGCTTTGTGGTGAGAGGACCCCTCTCAGAAAGATTTAATTTATACTTACGGTATTTTTAATAAGGGGAGAAGGGGAGGAGCCCAGATTTCCGACAAACTTTTCCTACCCACTCCAATTCAAGGCGGGTAAAGAGTGGGTAGGAAAAATGAGTAGGAAATCCGGAGTAGAAGGGGAGCTTTCTCGTGAGAGGGCCCCTCATTTCCTCTCTTTCCTCTTTTTAATATAGATATAGATGTGTGGGTCCAAGGCATCCAGGCCACATGATGATTTCAAGTCCACATATTCCATTTTTTTATTTCCATTGTCCATAAATGAGAAAGCTTTAATTTATTACATTAAATTTTACCCAAAAAGAGAGATTTATTTGGGCATGCAACAAGGGTTTTCGGTTTCATACTTGCACCATAATAAAGGATAACCAAGAGGAAAAAAATGTTTGTAAGGCTCTGTTTGGGAAGAGTGTAAATATATAAATATGTTCAGCACAAGTATACGAGGTTTAGAAATGCAAATATGGACTATATACAAGGTTTTGGACCCAACAAATTTATACTTCCCAAACAGAACCTAAAGGGCTGAAACTAATTTGTAATGTAAGAGATTCATGGCTACTTTGCCTTCTCTACTAAATAACTGACTAATAGATTCGAGCCCACATCTCCTGAAAGTGAAAATCACGTGAATACCCTAAGAGCATGGCATCCACTTACACATTGAGAATATTTCACATACTTATGACTCAGTTTGGAAGGAGTATAAATGCAAATGTGTAGAGTGTAAAACCTTGTATTTTATATTATTTTGTATGTATTTGCATTCTACAAGTTTGCATTTGCACTCCTTCCAAACTAAGCCTATATAATGAGAAGTACATAAATCAACTACTTTACAGGAGAACCAACTGATGGTGGCTTAGTTGATAGGTTCTTTAGCTAGTTATAGTAAAGACTTGGGATCAAATCCCATTGCCGTTAAGGTTAGGGGGGTTAAGGTTTAGGAGATGGGCTACCCTCTATGGTTGTGTGGCCTTATAAAGTAAAAAAAAATGTGCTTAACATGAGACCAATAACCAAGTTTAAAAACAATTTCAAAATTGAACTAATAAGATAACCAAAAGAATTCATGAAATAAATCTATATTAAATTATTAAAAATAGAGAAAAACTAATAATCCATGGAAAGATCAAGGTTTAAAGTATTGATATGCTTGAATAGGCATATCAGGTGTTTCGATACTTCATAACTTCTTTTTGAGTTTTTTTTTTCAAAAATGTTTTAGGGGATCAGTTTTAGGCTTGCCTACCCCCTAAAAGTGCCCAAATTTCGAAACACCCCTTATTTGGGGTTTCGAGTAGCTATTGATATGATATGTTACCCGATAAAGGGCGTATTGTATAAAAAATTTGAACCTTGGAAGGAGAAATTGTTTCTTTAGACTTTTATATAAAATGAAAATTGGTTCACCCCATTTACTAGTGGGAAAATTTGGGCTTTGGCATTAGTTTGGGTCCAAGCTAGTGTTTATATTTAGGTTGACCTTTAGCCTAATTCAATCCATTAAATTTACACCCCTATTTTATTAGAGAAAGACAAAAGGGATTAAAAGAGATTTAAGAAAAAAGATGGATTTAATGGGGAGGGGAGATGTTACAAACATTGACTATTAAGGTGAGAGAGAGAGAGAGTGGAATGATCTTATTAGAGAGTAAATATGGATTTTATGAGAGACAAAGAAAACTCATGGTAGTTTTTAATTTTGCATTGTTATACTTTTAATGATTTCATTTAAAAATAAGAGGAAGCATATATAAGTCTAAATGCCATATATTTATGGCAAAATATTTTTATGTGTTTTGGATGTTAAAGTTTGGGCCTTCGTTTAGGGTTTCCAAACACACGTCTTTGTTGGAAATTGATGAGGGCAGATTTGGCCCTCCAGTGGAATTGTGACACGTGGCACCTCATGCCCACTAAGTATGGCCTCCAGGCAGCTTGCCACAGGCAGCTCGCCACAAGCAGCTTGCCATAAGCAGCTCACCACAGGTAGCTCGCCATAAGCAGCATGCCACTACTCGCCATAGGCAGCTCGCCACAGGCAGCTCGCCACAAGCAGCTCGCCGCTGCTCGCCATAAGCAGCTTGCCGCAGACAACTCGTCACTTGTAGAGAAGCTCGGTACAGGAGTAGTTTGGCGTATCGCAGGAAGATCTCCTGCCTGATGACCTGGCCTAGACACCGACCAACCGGCTGACACGGGCGCCAACCTGACGACCTGACCCGCTGATTGACACAAGCGTCGACCTGACAACATGGCCCAGACACCGACCCATCGACTGACGCAGGCGCCACCCTAACAACCTGGCCCAGGCGCCGACTTGGCCGCCTGACACAAGCGCCAGCCTGACGACCTCGAGGAGTTCACCACCGTACCCCGGTCCTGACGGGATGTGACGAGTCTTACCATTTGGAGGCTTTTCACCCACCTAACCCGTGAGGACTCCGGTATATAAAGACCTCACCCCCCAAGGGGAAAGGGGATGGAAAAAATGTGGAGGTAATCCCTGCTCTCTAGCTCTCTTGTTTCTCCAATATTATCTTCAAAGCTCTCTACAATCAGAGTGCTAACTTAAGTGTCGGAGAGCCCCCGTCGGGAAAATACCCCCGAGTCCTCTGATTCAGTTCTCGCAGGTTCCTCAGCTCCCGCCGCCTTCAAAGAGGAGGAAAAGATGGAGTTCCCGCAGGTCCCTCAGCTCCCACTACCTACAAAGAGGAGGAAAAGATGGCGTTCTCGCAGGTCCCTCAGCTCCCACTGCCTACAAAAGAAAGAAGACCACCTCATGCAGAGAGCAGTCAGGTTGCGCTGCACCAGAGAGCCCCACCATTCTCTAAGTCACAGGTTGCATAGTAGGGAGTTCACCACCAAGTAGCTCTCCTCCAGGCAGTTCGCCACTAGGGAGCTCGCCACCAAGGAGCTCGCCACCAGGCAGTTCGTCACCAGGCAGTTCACCCCCAGGCAATTCTCCACCAGGCAGTTCGCTACCAAGGCACGTCACCACCGGGTCAAATAACGAGGTACTTAGCCAAAAAAATTTTACATCACAAAACATTGGTACGTGACCAAAAATGGCTACATCAGAAATGAACCTGTTAACTAAAATCCGAGCTAGATGAGCCCAAGCAATTCATTGAAGAAATGCATGCTCAAGTTCACCTCACCAGGGAAGGACCAAGCAACTCACCGACTCATAAGGCTATGGACTAATTGAATTTAATCCGAATCAAATTTGAATCGGATGTCACTCTTGAATTCGTATGTTGTTCAGTCGTAATCAGATCAAAATTGGATAGTCTGTTTATTAATCCCATCAAATCTATATATGACACACACAACAAATATATAAAAACCCTTTCTAAAATTTATTTTAAACTTTTGTGGAATTATGACTCAGTTTAAAAAAAAAAAGTACAAATATATTATAAATATATACAAAACCATTGTTTTCAAAACTGGACTGGATCGGACAGTTAGACTAGAAAAATGGAAACCGGTCAGGTGATTAGTTTCGGTTTTCCTCAAAATCGTTGATTTTAGTCAGCAAATCACCGACTCGGGTGGTTAACTATTTGAACGGTTTTGACCGTTTTTAAATTTTTTTATTTTTTTGTTAGAACGGGTCGATTATTCGGTTCGAATGGTCGGACCATTTGACCCAATAACTGGACCCCTAACCAGTTCGGTCTCTAAATCGATCTTAAAAACATGTACAAAAGAATGCAAAATATAAGGTTTTGTAGTTTACATATTTGTATTTGTACTTTTTTTTTAACTGAGACTAAGTGAGATTTAGTATTTAGATAAACTTAATATGTATATATATTATTAATGAATAAAACTTATTTAAAGACCTCAATTAACATTTTAAGCTTTTAGATTAAATAATTCCTTAAGATAATATCAAACATGATAACTGGATATCATTTTCTGCAGGACTTTGATTCTTCACTTTTATAATAGATAGTTGCTCCTGATTTGGCTTTTCCTTTTTAATGTGTTTGTCCCAGAATCCTGCAAAACTTGATTCTGAATTTCTTCTGAGAGTGAGTCATATGAATGGCAACGTGTTCCTCACCCTAATTTAGAGATAAATCTCCGTTCCGACCCTGATCTAAAAATTCTCCTATATCCCCGATCCGCAATGGAAACAGGTTCCTTGTCGGGACTAATCCTCAAATTTATTTTAATTAACAGATTTTTTTTAAATAAATTTACTTAAAATAAAATAAAATTTTAAACACATTTTGATATATAATAAATAATATTTAATATATATATATATATAAATGGGATTGGGGTCAGAGTAGGGTGAGGGTTTCATTCTCCACCCCTATCCCCAACCCCATCGGGTCAGGGAGGTTGGGTATCAGGAGGGAATGGGGGAAATTGTCATTATAGAGAGAGAAAAAAAAAGAGAGTAATAAGGTTTATAACATTGATCATTCTAATCTTATCCTGTTTATAAGTCCAAAAAAATCCCATTTACATATAATAAAACAATGTAATATGTAAATTCGTCTTAGTTTCCATTATAAAATAAATAATGATGATTCGAATTCAATTTGATATGCCATGGATCCTTAAAAAGGTTGTCAATCAAATTTGAATTTTATTGAATATTCAAGGGGGTTTCTACCAGGTGTGTTGGTTTTGTTTTTGAAAACCAAAAACAAAGACCAACCATGTTGTCAAACACCCTTAAATATTTGAATTTGAACAATTAATTCGAGTGTTAGATCGGATCTGACTATTACACCCATTATAAATAAAAAATAACCTGTAAAATAATTTGATAAGAAAAAAATAAAGGGTATTTAAAGAATTTTATGTATATATTAATAGGCAAATTTCTTCTAATGCCCCTATGATTTAATAAATTGACTAACTCTATTCTTATTGTTTATATATTATTTTAAAGTACCCTTAAGTTTTTTGACAATTATCTAAAACCTCCCTCATCATTAATTTTCCGTCACTCTGTTTACAGGTGACATCATGTGGCTGCTATATTTTTAAAAATTCCTAAAATACTGTCAAACTGTTCCTTGATTTTTCAATATTAATTTAAAGTTGGAATGATAATACAATGGAATTCAAATGATTTCTCTGTAGGAATGGGCCTATAGTCCAAGGGCTTCATGCCTTGGAAGAGCTATCCCCCAGAGACCCCTTTTTACCTCCGGTTGCTGAAACCCAAAAACAAAGCTCTTTGTATAATGCAGGCCCTCTATTCTATTTTTTCTCATGAAATTTTGATTGTCTCAATTTTTCAGCCAAAAAAAGATGAAAACAGTAAGGTTCTCCATTAGTGCTTAACGAAGTATGTCAATTGTTAAGAAATTTAGAGGTACTTTAAGACAATATATAAATAATAAGGGTAAAGTTAGTCAATTTCCTAAACCACAAGGGTACTTTAAAATTTTACTCTAAATTAATTCTATAATAAGTTTGAATATTTATTGGGTCAAGCTATATCCATATATTTTATACCTGAATTCAACTGATTATCATATTGCAATCATCCAAGTTCAATTTCATTACGTCAAATCTCAAACGATTTTTAGATACCATTTACACCCCTAATTGCCATATCACCATGAGAAACAAACTACATATCTAAGCCTCATAAATAAGGGTTTGTTTGGCAAGTCTTTTTTATGAAGATCTTCTGGTAGTTCTGGCAGTCAAAAGACACATTAAGCTTTTGCACAAAGATATAAGCAGCACATATCTAGTTTGGCATATACATGTCTTTTCGTGTTTTTCCACGTGAGAATAAAATGCGCAAAGCTTCATTTGGAACTTCTCAAAATCAGGCCAAAATGGGCTTCTTGTGTCTTTTTGACGCTCTGGCTTTTGGCAATTAAATCTTTTACAACTAAGTGAAAATAGACCTGAAAATCGATCTACCTGACTTATAAACAGATGAAAGACTGTACAGAAAAAATGCACAAAACAGGCCCTACGTTTCCTATCATGAAATGGAGAGCAGCATCATGTTCTTGAACTCCTCGAAATCAATCCTTCCATCCAAATTTGTGTCAAACTTGCCAATGAGTTGCCTGCAATCCCCATCACTCTCCGACCAAAGCCCCAGCCTCGCCAGCAGGCTCTGCAGCTCCACGCAGGAAATGAACCCGTCATTGTTCAGGTCGAACACCTTGAAGGCCTCGACCAAGTCTGTGTCTTCCTCCTCGTCCTCCTCGGCCGGCTTAGATATTGACTGATTGTAGAGGTGTATGAATTCTTGTAAGCCCAGGCTCCTTCCTCCTACAATCTCTTCAAGCTCGTCTAGGCCTATGTGGACACCAACCTTGTCAAGGAACCATGTTAGTTCACCAATGCAAACTCGACCGTCGCCATTGAGGTCCAGTGCCTCAAATATTCTCTCCAAGTCTGATTGATGTATGTGAGACATTTTTGGGAAACACAGCACCAAACAGGTGAGAGACAAAATTAATATAGAGAAAAAGGTGTGGACTGTGGAGGAATGCATGGAGGTAAGGGTTCTAAATATACCTAGTGAATTGAAGAATAAGTTCAATTGTAATAATTAATTTTCATGTGGAGAGAATTGATTATTATTGGACTAGTCTGGTCGACGCAGAAAGGTGATGGATATTTCCATGTTGACTAAGGAAAATGTTGGATATTTCCAGCAGAGTTAAATTCGTAATTGTAGCTCTCATCGACTCCCAATCAAAATGAGTTCACTTCATTGCCTCATAATATCCCGCAGTACATGCGATCGATCTTGTATTGTGAACATATTCTAAATGATAATACGTTAGAATGTGCTGTAAAAGAGAAAAAACGATTTGACACACTAACGTAAGAGAACTTTCGTTCTACTAAAGAGAAAAATTCTTTTCCACTAACGTGTATCATCTGGATGTATTGTGGAAAATGCATCAGTTTCTCTTGACGATGTGATATAAGATTCCTTTGAAACGTCTGTGTTGGGATCACAATGAAATTAAAGCACTAGGGAGTAATTCACTGCAGGTGGAACACATTTTAATATGGGTGATATTAGAATAAAACTATATCTTTTGTCTTTGTTGTGGTGTGATTTGAATTTTTTGTGGTTCTCAATTAGGGGTGGATTTGAGCTGACTTAAGCTAAATAGTATGAGGTTCGAGCTCGTTTCATCAAGGTAGTACAAGGTTCGAGCTAGAATCTTGAATTCGAGATTGGCTCGAGTCAAAACTTATAAGTTCAAGCTCAGTTCAGCTCGAACTCGATTTGAAAAAAATGTTTTGTAAAAATAAAAAAATATTTTTTATTTGATATTTAAATAATTAAAAATTATAATATTTTTATTATATATATATTATTTTCTATAATTATAATATAATATATATTCGAGCTCGGCTCACAAACCAAGCTTTATTAGGCTCGAGCTCAGCTTGTTTATTAATCAAGCCTGCAAATTGGGTTCGAATATAGATATATTTATATTTGGCATAAAAAACAATATGCATATTTATATTTTTACTCTTTTCAAATTGAGCCCGAAAGATTAATTTTGTCAAGGGCCTGACTTATATGTATGTGGGTATCCTATTCTAACACTTTTTGACAAAGGCAAATTGAAACGCCTCTCATTTAATTTGTGAGAGGTTGAACATCTGGACGTAGGTATAAGGCCGAATCATGTTAAATTTATTCTGTATGTTCTTGATTTTCTCCATTATTTTATTAATCTCTTTTGTCTTTATTTGCTTGTTAAGCCTTGTTCACTTTTCTATAAGTTATTTATCCGAGTAAATGCAATTACCTAAATAAGTTTTTACTATGAAACATTTGTCCAGGTATGTGCATTTATCCATGTTCTTTTATTTCTCAAGTAAATAAAAATCCATTATTAAAAGGGGCATTTTTGTCCCATTCAAGTGTTTGCAATTTTCCCTCTAGGTGAAAAAGTTATTTACCCACCTAGAGGATGGATATCACTTACTCGGATAAGTGATAGCCAAGAAAATAAACTTTCCCTGGTCCCCACATAAATCTGAAAAAGGAAGATGAGGTTCTTAGTCAAGATGTTAATAAGATGCATTATTAATTAAGGAAAAAATCTATGATACTGGAAAAATATGATACCATAAAGGCTTTGACCAATCAAGACCCATGTAAATTTCTGTCATCATATTAAAAAAAAAATAGTTTAATTCATCTTTTGTACATATATGCATCAAATAGCAGAAAATGTTAACAAACTTAAATCTATCTCTTTTATATAACTCTTTACGATTTTTATTTTAATATTTATTAAACAAACTGATACAATAGATAATTGTTTTTTTCTAAAAGAAAAATTATACATTGCCAAACACTGTTCTAATAAGAAAACAAACCCATGAAATAATATAGATTGGCCATAAAAATGAAGATTTCAACTAGTAATTATATGGTTGCACGTTAAATCCAAATCTCAAACAATCATGTTAAAATGTTATACTTTTTAAAAGACTTGAATAAAAAATATCATTGGTCCATGACTTTTCCTCCACGGTGCAGTGGATATGCATCATAGATTTTTGCCTAAAATGAAATAGAAAGCAGATGATTTTTTCAAAATTGTTATTTTACGGTGGTTGCATGTAAGATGGACACTAGAAATAATTACTTTATGAAATGTGAAGAGATGGCATTCCTTTTACAAACATTCTTTTTTTTTTCTTGATTCGAAGAAGCAAAAAAAAAAGGAAAATGGAACTTTTTTCTTGATTAAAAAATGAGAAAAAAAAAAAAGAAAAAAAGTCATTTCTTTTATTTTACATGCAATCAAACAGGTTTGAGTTGCATGTGCTACTCTTTTGGATGGCCAAGGTTTTGTTGGAATAGTCTTAGGCTGCATTTGTCATTTCTTATTTTAAGGATTTATCTCCTTTTTGCTGTTAAAAACTCAGTATTCATAACTCATAAGGGCAATTTTACTGCAAAAAGGAGATAAATCCTTAAAATAAGAAATGACAAATGCAACTTTAGGGGTGAAAATGGATTGAAATCAATATAATTAGATCAAAATTTGATTCATTTATATTTGAATTCAAATCAAATCATGTCCTTCCCATTTATATTGGATTCAAATTGAATTTGGATTGCAATCAGATATTAAATAGTGTTAAATATAAATTTTAAATATATATGTGTATATATATTTAAAACAAGTCAAAATCTATTCGATCAGATTGAGGTATTCAATCCAATTATAAACAGATCGAATTAGGATAGCCCAAAATAGGATTAAGTTCAAATTTGAACATTCTGATACCATTTAATTTGCAGCCCTATGAGTTTATGGAGCCAAGGTGGATCCAATAAATTTCCATTTTTTCCTAATTACCACCATTCTCATCTGGGTTCTCCCTCTGCATGATACATTAGTTATATTTACAATGAATACTTTGTCTGTTGGGGCCCCACAGACCGGGCTGAAGAATTTTTTTCTATATAACACGTCAACCCATTCTAACCCCTTTTTATCTTTTTGGTCAAAAAATTATTGAATGCAATTACCCCCCATCCAACATTACGTGTCATGTGGAATAAGATTCCAACAGCCAAAATTTTTTTACGCATCCAACACTATACTTGTCCCAAATTAATTTTTTTTTGCCCCCACATCCAACATTACGTGTCATGTGGAATAAGTAGAGTGTTGGATTCCAACAGCCAAATTTTTTTTACGCATCCAACACTATACTTGTCCCAAATTAATTTTTTTTTTGCCCCCACATCCAACATTACGTGTCATGTGGAATAAGTAGAGTGTTGGATTCCAACAGCCAATTTTTTTTTACGCATCCAACACTATACTTGTCCCAAATTAATTTGTATAATCTCTAATGTGTCACACGGGAATAAGAATCCTGTGGAGTGTGGACGGCCAAAGTTTTCTTGAAATGATGATATAATCCAGATCATTCAAGCAACAACGTGTAAGGGCTCGGGGCTTGCCCCACGAAATCACCCAATCTTTTCCCTTGCGTCAACGGCTGAACTACCATTTGAACCCAAAATTATCTCGTTACAGTTGAGACTAGTTTTATTTTCTTTCTTTTGGACGTTACTGTTGGAGTTTATTAGTCTGTCTCTATCTTTGTTACATCAGAATTACAAAGAACACTTAACTGGATTTGTCTTTGTGTAACAAGTTGTTTGTCTTCAGCACAGATTTCTGCACTTAACACCTTATATTGAGGCGTAAACAAAGCAATGAAAATTCATCAAATTAAAATAATTCACGGAGTTCTGATTGATCAAATAAGCTCCTCTGGTATCATAATCCATGATCCATTCATTATCACATTTGAGTTTTGACCGATCAAAACCCCCCAATGAACTCTAGAATATCCAGACTTGTGGCTAATAGTCAGGCCCACTGTTTTCAAAACCGGACCGGATAGGATGGTTGGACTGGAAAACCAGAAACCGGTCATCTGGTCGGTTCTGTATTCCTCTAAAATCGTTTTTTCCTCTAAAACCGTTGGTTTTGGTCAGCAAACCACTGAATTGGCCAGTTAACCATTTGAAATGTTCAAACTGTTTTCCAATTTTTAATTTTTTTTTTATTTTTTTGTCAGAACAGGTTGGTCGTTCGGGTCGAACGATCGGTCCATCTTGACTGGTTCAGTCACCAATTCGTTTTTTAA
This sequence comes from Nelumbo lutea, assembly GCF_056320005.1. Taxonomy (NCBI): domain Eukaryota; kingdom Viridiplantae; phylum Streptophyta; class Magnoliopsida; order Proteales; family Nelumbonaceae; genus Nelumbo; species Nelumbo lutea. The sequence goes on from NC_142688.1 coordinate 38,886,222, forward strand.
AACCACGGCCAGGCCAGTCTGGCTACAAAATTGTATATGCCCCATATCCATGATCCATTCATATCACCATTAGGCTACAGAAAAATATATTTAGGGAGCGTTCTTTTTTCAGATTTTGAGAGGGGAAAGTTGGTCAATGGGATTTTGGTTTTTATTGACCAAGAATTACATGCTGTTTTTTATATTTATGTGGGGACCAGAGAAAGTTTATTTTCCTCGGTACCACTTACCTGGGTAAGTGATACCCATCTCCTAAGTGGGCAAATAACATTTCCACCTAGGGGGAAAGTTGCCAACACTTGAATTAATAATGGATTTTTATGAATAAAATGGTCATTGCCTTATTTACATGAGAAATAAAAAAAAATGGGTAAATGCACTTACCCGTGTAAGTATTTCACAGGAAAACTTACCCGGGTAAGTAACTAACCGAAAAGCGAATAGGGCCTTAAGGGTAAATTGCTAAAATCTCCTGTGAAGTTTACACAATTGCAAGTAACTGATAGAAAATAATTGAATTTCAGAAAAAAGATTGGAAGGGCTTGGTTTAGTGATTGCAATTACAAAACTTTAGAGGAAGTTTCAGAAACGGGTCAGGCAGAAACTTCAGGGGAGATTTTAGCAATTTTCCCTATATCTAGAAAACACAATTTCTTTATCTATAAAAAAAAATTAAAAACACAATCATATCGGGCCGGCATTGAGCCCAAGCCCAGTCCTCATATAAAGTTTGAAGCCCAATTAGAAAATTGGGAAGATTTTGTTTTACTCAATATAAAACTAATTTATATTAAGAAACCTCAAAACCTAAAAATAATAAAAAAAATCTTACTATAGCTTGAAAAAGAAAAGAGAAACAAAGAAAATAACATATTATATTTATTTTTATTATATAAAAAATATTTTTTATTATATAACATATTATCAAGTTTGGCTCAGGCTCGAGTTAGGCTTTTTTGAAAAAGCCTGAGCCCAATTTGAAAGAATGTCGGGATTAGCGTTTTAGGCTCAAACTTGAGTCTATAGACCTAAATTCATGGCCCATGAACAAGTTTAGTGTCCAAGTCTAACCCAATAGTGGTACTTTTCTTTCAACTTTCAACCTCACCCATTCCTAATTAATAAGGCCAAAACCAATGTCCTTACCATCACATCAATAATAATAATAATAATAACAACAACAACAACAACAACAACAACAACAACAACAACAACAATAATAATAATAATAATAATAATAATAATAATAATAATATTATTATTATTATTATTATTATTATTATTATTATTATTATTATTATTATATGCTATAATTACTACTATTAAAAGTATAAATAAGCTTGTGATTTTTTTTTTATAATTAAAATGCCCTTATTATTGAATTTTGTTCCTCTATAATTATAAGAATAGAAAGTGTCATTTGAACTATCACAAGGCATGACCCCCGTACTTAGTACCGGGCCATTAATATGAATTATTTTAAAATTTCAAATTTATAAATCATTTATATTAAAATTTTATGTTAGGTTTTTGATAGATTTTTATTTGATTCAAGAGAGTTACCATATTTTATCTAGTGTTTGACCCCGTTACGGGGCAGTCACATGTATGTATCATTTTGGTTTTTACATTTTTTTGTTTACTATATTATTTTATTTGAGGTTTACTATTTATTTAATAATTATATTTATATTTGAATTAAGAAATTGAATTACAAAGATTTAGCTAGTGAATGGCCCCATACTAAGTATGGGAAAATTCACTCAAGTTTGATTTCCAACATTTGTATTAATTGTTTAGTCATTTTTATTAAATTTTATTTTATTTGTATTTAATTTTTTATTGTTTTCATTCATAATTCATTTATTAATTTTTAATCATTTTAAGCTAATTCATTATTTAATAAATTTTTAATAGCTTAAGCACATTTACAAATTTTTAATCTATTTTAGTAATTAATTAATCTTTTTTGTTATTTAATAATATTATTAACTATTTTAGTAATCAATGAAATATTTATTTAAGATTATTCCTTTTAAAATATTTACTTAATTAATTATTTAAAGAATACTATTATTTTTAATTAGTGATTTTTATTATTGTTAATATTGTTCTTATTAATAGTGATTATAATTGTAAAGCAAATTAATTTCCAACGGAGTATAATTATTATTTCTTCTATTTGTTAATTATTATTTTTTATTTATGAATAATCATTAATGATTATTATTAATATTATTAATTACTATTTATAAATATTGATTATTAAATTAATGTGTACGAAAGAAGTAGTGGGACCCAGTATTCTCAAACGAACTGTTGTCTTCTCAAGCAATGGTTTGTGCAAAACTCGACCACTCATGGCGTCATCAACAGCGATGGTATGACCTTCCTGGCCACCGGAGGGCGGAGGGCGTCCATAAATGATCACCGGTGGTCGGCGATCTCATCTAACTTTAAAGAAGAGACCGTGGTCGCCTGTATTTAAAAAAAAACACCCCTTATCTGGCTTCCTATACACTGGTCGTATGAACTTCCCGGCCACCAGCGACCACCCATAAGTGATTGCTCGTGGCCGATGATCTCATCTAAAGTTAAAGAACAACCGGTATTCGTTTGTATTAAAAAAAATGGCTCGAATTCTACCTTCTTTTCAGGCATGGATTTGCAATAACAGTAAACAGAGCCGCCGTATTCTACCTTCATATGACCTTCCCGTCCACCGGCGGCAATCCATAACTGATCACCGATGGTCGGCGATCTCATATACATTATAATAGCAGTTGTTGGTCGCCGGTAGTAAAAACAAAAACGTATGGTCTTCTCAGAGCCGACTATTGCTACCTGCTATGCTCGTCCTGGCCACCAGCGGTCACACAGAATTTATATGAATTTTGAAATTTATATAAATTTTGAAATTCATATAAACGTTTTAACATACATTTTTCATGAGATAGGATTCATGAGACAAAGATTGAGAAAATAGAATTTTTGAATTTTGTCTCCTAATGTGGGCTTTTAGTAGCCTGAAAACCTTGTAATTAAGCACATGCTTAGAAATTTTTCTTTATATTAATTACTTGAATTTTAGATATATCATACTTAAGATAGAAATTGAAAATTAACAAAAGTAATAATATGATTAAAGATAAATTTAAATGCATGAAGCAAATAACAATTACTAGTATTATTATTATTATTATTATTATTATTATTATTATTATTATTATTATTATTATTATTATTATTATTATTATTATTATTATTGATATTGATGAAGGATGATTTGACCCAACCTATGAAAAAGTGACACGTAGACGCTGACATAGCATGAGCGACAACCCAGTGTTGAAGCCCGGTGCGACCAGGTGACAGGCCCACGAAGCAGTCCGCTACGTTACAGCTCACGAGGGGAGTCTGCCGCGACGCGAACTTTGGGCCCCCCGTGCTATCTTTAAAGAGATACTCGGAGACGACTATAGCTCGTCAGCTAAAGTTATTAGCTCGCCCGAGCTCCCTAGCAGACGAGTCATTCCAAGGGCCAATTCCATTAAGGGTAATCTTGGAGTGTTTCAAGCTCGCCACAAAATAGCTCGCGAACGAGCCGCACTAGTGCTCTTCAGGAATCTTCTGACTGACTGACCGTACAGGTCAAACTGCACCATATCCTCTAGTGACAGCGCAGTCCCAGTCCTTTCGACAGTCTGCATCCACGTCTCTCAACAGGCAAAGGTGTGCCTGCCACTTTGGAAACGTTTCACTCATCCGGGCGAGGCATACGCCACAACAGCCACCAGCGCAGCCCTGGCAGGTAACAACTGTGGCAAGATCCCAATGGTGGTTATGCCCGACCTAATGTGAGTGTCCCTATAAAAGCCCTCAGGGCAGAAGAGAAACTTCTTCTTGAATCTTTGGCCACTTGAACATAGTGGTAACGCGCTATCTACACTCTTAGCTTTTTGTTTTTTCCTTGCTTCTACTGAGTACTGACTTAAGCATCAGAGTGTCCTCGCCAGGCAGCCCCCCAAGGGATTCTTTCTTATTCTTCCCCATCTTAGGTGTCTTCTAGGAGCCACACGAGTGCCATCTAGGAGTGACCGAATTGCATTACATCATTTGGCGTCGTCTGTGGGAAACGCTCCAAAAGGCCTTTCTCTCTAAACTCTCACAGTTCTTTTCTTCCTTGAAAAAATCCAACACTCATGGCTTTCTCTAGCAACGCCGGACGAAGCACAGAAATGCATAACTCCAGGGAACAACCCCAACTTCCTACAGTCTCTATTGGACAGTTCATAGTCCCCCTCTCAGCGGACGGAATCCCCAGCTTGGATGTGCCTCTCACAGTGGCACCTGTCATCACCCCGCTCCCAGCTACAGTCGGAGCAACGTTCACCAAACCTTCGGTTGTGCCCCCAGCGGCCAGCCCGAACCGACTAGAGGACTTGATGCAATGCGTGTGGGCCATACAGGCCCAAATGCAACAGTTTCAGCAATTTCAGCTCTATCAACAACACGTACTGCACCAGGTCTCCTAGTATTAGTATCAGCAGCAGTTCCCCCAACTGCCTCAACCTCAACTTCATCCGCAGTTCCCGCCTCGGTACCTAGCCTCGCAGCAAGCTAAGTCTCGCCGCCAAGACGAGCATCTCGCTGGCCAAGGAGAGAACCCCCAAAACCTCCCAAAAAACCAGGCCTGCCCCCGCGGCAGACGAGAGAGACCGGCTGCCACGGTCTCACCGCGAGTGGACAGGTCGGGAGGACCCCAGCTCACCAGGTCTACATCACCTCGGCAGTCGAAGTTTAAAACTCTGATCCTTAAGAACCGGTTCAAGATCCTGGCAACATACTCCAAGCAAGACCCCTCTATCCGCAGCCATCACCAGCAGATCGGGCAGCGCAAACCATTCCGGACAGTGCAGAGGTTAGCAGCACGAATGTCGAGCCCACCAAGAAACAGAGACACCGCTGTCGAGCTCGTCGATCTGCCACCCATGATTTGCCTGAGCTCATGGGTAAAGAAGAGGTAAGCTCAGTCGAAGTCAAAGCTCCCCTCCTCTCGGTTCCATCCCCCCTGTCTTCTGAACTCCTAGCAGTCCCAATGCCCAAAGACTTCAAGCTCCCCCCTCTTGACAAGTATGATGGGTCGATTGACCCGAATGATCATGTAGATGCCTTTCAGTCACAGATGCACCTGGCGAGAACCAACGAGTCGTGCATGTGCGTGGCCTTCTCCACTACTTTTAGGGGAGCAACCCGCACATGGTACCGAAATTTGGCACCTGGGTCGATAAGAAGTTGGGCGTAGTTCGCACAAACCATCACGTCCCACTTCATCACCAGCAAACAATGCCCACGAACTAAAGAAAGCCTCCTCAGCATAGTGCAAAGAGAGAGAGACTCCATCCGGGGCTATATCAAGCGATTCAACGATGCCTGTATGCAGATACCGCACCTGGACCCTGCCGTACGCCTTGCAGCAGCCAAGAAGGCCATGACACACAAAGAGTTCAAATGGCACATGGTCGTCAACCAACCAGCAACCATAACCGAGTTTCTGAATCTTGTAGACAGGTTCATAGCCACCGAAGAGGAGATCAACCAAAAGGGTGAGGACGCATCCAAAAAAAGAAAGAGGGAATGAGAGCTTCCCAGTCAAGGGGACAACCAAAAGAAAAAGGACACAGCTCGGGGGGCAAGGCCGGGTCAATTATTTTGACCTCCTGTAGAGGACCGAGCTGATTACACCCCACTGAACGCGAAGCGGGCTGAAATCTTGATGGTGATCAAGGATGCCCCGTACGTGAAGTGGCCACCCCGTTTGAGTGGGAATCCCAATGAAAGAAATAAGAATCTGTATTGCAGTTTTCACAAAGATCACGGTCACAGTACTGAGAGTTGTAAAAACCTCCACGACGAGATAGAGGAGCTCGTCCGTCGCAGATTTCTAAGAAACTTTGTACAAAATAATAATAATAGTAATAAAACAGGTCGGCAAGGGGAGGATGGAAGGGATGCTCCCGAGTCCAGCAGCAAGTCGGCCGAACAACCGTAGAGGCAGCCTCTAGAGGAGAGGCCAATTCGGGGGACCATCCACATGATAGTGGGAGGTTCTATCGTTGCGGGTTGCACTTCAGCAGCAGCTCGGACATCAGTTTGTGAGGCCAACCGGGAGGAGCAGAACCCCCCAAAGCGGCTGAGGACAGAAGAGACAATTTTCTTCACGGAAGATGATGCGCAAGGGGTCCATTACCCCCATGACGACGTGGTCGTAATAAAGCTAAGAATCAACGACTTCGAAGTCAGGCACGTACTCGTCGACTCAGGCAACTCAGTCGACATCCTCTTCAAAGCCGCGTTTGACCAGCTTCAGTTGCAGAGAGGCGACTTGAGGCCTACAAACACTCCTTTGGTAGGCTTCTGTGGAGAAGAAGTCTGATCCCTTGGGAAAATAACAGTACCTGTGGAAGTCGGCACATGGCCTTGCGTAGTCAGGTTCAAGCACGACTTCATGGTGGTCGTGACTCCCTCCCCCTACAATGCCATAATAGGTCAACTGATCACCTATGTCCTATGGGCGGTGGTCTCCACTTACCATTTGGCTAAGAAGTTTCCAACAGACTTCGGTGTGGGGTAGCGCGGGGCGACCAGTTCGAATCCCGCAAGTGCTACGTCGCCGCCTTGAAGGGAAAAACCAAGGTGGCCGATGACCTTGAGCTGGAGCGGCCTATGGTGCAAGGCGAAGAATGAGCTGCGCCCACAGAAGAAATAGTCGCTGTTCCGACCTCAACAGCAAACCTAGCTCGGATGCTTCAAATTGGCGCTTCTATTCAGGAACCTCTACGATCCAAACTGGTCAGTTTCTTACTTCAAAATTTAGATATTTTTGCATGGTCCACAACAGAGATGCCCGATATAGACCCCGAATAACTCACAAGCTGAACATTGATCCTGTAGTTAGGCCTGTTAGACAGAAGAAACGCAACCTAGCCCCGGAGCGGTGGAAAGCGGTCGACAAATAGGTCGAAAAGCTCCTCACGGCTGACTTCATAAGAGAAGTCCACTATTCGAGCTGGGTAGCCAAACCGGTCCTGGTAAAGAAGGCCAACGGCAAGTGGCGCATGTGCGTCGACTTCACTGACCTGAATCGGGCATGCCCAAAGGATTGCTTCCCGCTCCCCAGAATCGATCGCTTGGTGGACGTGACCTCAGGGCACGAGTTGCTAAGTTTCTTGGACGCCTATTTGGGCTATAAGCAAATCAAGATTGACCTGGCGGACGAAGAAAAGACTGCCTTCATCACGGAGTTCAGCCTATACCGTTACCAGGTTAAGCCCTTCGGGTTGAAAAATGCAAGGGCAACCTTTCAAAGGCTTGTGAATAAATTGTTTGCGCCATTAATCAATAGAAAAGTAGAATGCTATGTAGGCGACATGGTCGTCAAAACTCAATTCTCACATGAATTAAAACAAGATTTGCATTCTATTTTTGAAATTCTGCGTAAGTTTAATATGAGACTGAACCAAAACAAGTGTGTGTTTGGTGTGACCTCGGGCAAGTTCCTGGGATACATCGTTAACCGGTGCAGCATCGAAGCCAACCCGGATAAGATTAAAGCCATTTTAGATATGAGACCACCCGGGAAGTTGAAGGAGGTTCAAAGGTTGAATAGCCGCATAGCCGCCCTAAGCCGCTTCATGTCTAAATCAGCAGACTACTGTCTGCCGTTCTTTAAGGCAATTAAAAGAAAAGAGTTTGAATGGACCCAAGACTGCCAGCTCACATTCGACGAGCTCAAGAGTTTGAATGGACCCAAGGAGGGCGATGTCTTAGAATTGTACCTCTCGGCGAGCGACGAAGTGGTCAGTTTGATACTAATAAAGGAAGTAGATCAGGTCCAATGGCCCATCTATTATGTTAGTAAAGTATTGCAGGGAGTAGAAACGAGATACCCGGAGATGGAAAAGATAGCATATGCAATGATAATCACGGCTCGGAAGCTCTGCTCGTACTTCCAAGCTCATATTGTTATCGTCTGCACCGACAGACCTCTGAGGCAAGTATTGCTTAAGCCCGAGGTCTCTGGTCGGTTGACGAAGTGGGCCGTTGATCTCAGCGAGTATGACCTCTAGTACAAGCCGCGATCTGCCATTAAGGCCCAAGCCTTAGCAGATTTCATAGCCAAATGCACATTCAGCTTTGAAGTCCCCAGGCCGGTTGAGCACAAGGCTCCCAACTCGGGTGAACCCGAAGCTCCCAGGCCGGTCGAGTCCGAACCCCGTGAGGTAGCAGCTAGTGTGGCATCTCTCCTAGCTCGGCCAACCGCGAGCTGGGATGAGGAGCCCTGGATCCTTCACGTAGATGGCTCTTCGAACCAATAGGGCAGCAAAGCCGGAATAGTTCTACACGGCCCAAGCGGCACGAAACTGGAATACACGCTACGCTTTGAGTTCGCGGCATCTAACAATGAAGCAGAGTATGAGGCGTTAATAGCTGGACTAGCCCTAGCCAGAGAAGTAAAAGAAAAGCACATTGTTATCTACAGCGACTCCCAACTCGTGGTTAACCAGGTCACAGGTGAGTCTGAAGCTCCCTAGCCAACCATGATTGCCTACTTTACCAAAGTTAGTGAAGCCCTGCTCGACTTCCAGTCGCACTTCATCAGACAGATCCCTAGGTCGGAGAACACTGAGGCCGACGCCCTGTCCAAGTTAGCTAGCACTAACGACATCACTATGAGAACCGTGTACATAGAAGACATGTCTCATCCTAGTATTCTCAAGGGGGCAACCCCTGTAGATCGCAATGCAACTAGAAAGGTGCAACGCTAGGCAGCTAAATACGTCATGATAGACGAGCGGCTGTACAGGAGATCCTACACACTCCCCTATCTGCGTTGCTTGCGGCCTACCGAAGCCGAGCTCGTACTCTACGACACTCATGAGGGGTTGTGCGGCGGGCACTTGGGGGGTAGGGCCCTTGCCCAGAAAGCGCTTTAACAAGGGTATTATTGGCCAACAATGAAGGCAGATTCCATTGAACTCGTTAGAAAATGTGACAAATGCCAGAAGCATGCCAATATTCACCACCAAACCGCTGCCGACCTCAAGTATCTCACCAGTCCGTGGCCCTTTGCACAGTGGGGCATCGATCTTCTTGGGCCACTCCCGCCAGCAACGGGTGGAAGGAAGTTCTTAGTGGTAGCAGTGGACTATTTTACCAAGTGGGTAGAAGCCGAACCCCTCGTAACGATCATAGCCCGATATGTTCAAAATTTCTTTTGAAAAGACATCGTATGCCGCTTCGGATTACCTTGGGTATTGATTTCCGACAACGGCAAACAAACACCCCTCAATCTCACCTACGGCACTGAAGCAGTAATCCCTGTAGAGATCGAAGTGCCTACGTTATGACTAGAAGCATACAGTGATCAAGTGAACGAAGATGAGCTACGAACCAACCTCAATCTACTCGACGAAGTAAGGGACCTCGCATACATCAGAACCACAGCCTACCAGTAGAGAGTAGCTTGGTACTATAATGCAAAGGTCAAGAGGTGGAACCTCCGCGTTGGAGACCTGGTCCTTCGTAAAGTTATGGTACCTGAGCCCGACATTGGCAAGCTCGAATCCAGCTGGGAAGGTCCCTACCAAGTGAAGCGAGTGCTTGGGGAAGGAATGTACGAGCTCGAGACCCTTGAAGGGAAACAAATACCTCGGGCATGGAATATTATCAACTTGGACAATACTATTTGTAACAACCGAGTAGGCCACAAGCCGCTCTCAAAGCCTAAGGGCAAAAATTCCGAGCTAACACGATCTCGGCGCAATAAGACCTGGTCGCATTTGAGGAATGGGCAAACCTCAAAAGTAGACTATAAGTCACCCCTAGTGCCTAAGGGCAAAGAATGCCGAGCTAACACGATCTCAGTGCAGTCAGACCTAGTCGTCTCCATGATAGCTTGTCAAGGTGAGGAGTGTAAGCAGCTCGGGTTTAAACCCCACCAAATGTGGCTTGTCCTAGTACAATGATCGAAGTAAAGAATAACTGACGGACAAATAGTTTGGGTGCACGTAGCAATCGACTTGTGCACCATGAAGGTGCCTTACTTTGTGTAAATAGCTACAATAGCTTAGGTATTGAGATCTTCTTAGCAAAGATACGAAGAGCCCATCATACTTGGAAGAAGAAGGAAAGAACTTTCATTATCGCTTCAAAAAAAAGGAGAGTGCAATAACCGAGCTAAACTGCTCGAGAAAGTCTGACTACCACAGGGCACAACCGCCCAACCAAAGACTTGTGAAAGACCGGGTTTACGGCACCCTGAAGCCACCCGAAGTCCAGAGAAACACTGCCTCAAGGATCCGCCTCCTCATCCTCTGGGGAGTCAGGCTCCTCTTCCTCCGCTTGGTCCGCCGTCTCAGGAGACAGACCCTTCATAGTAATGCCGTCGAGGTTGAGTCCGGAGAACTTCTTCCGAACCAGCCACCGGCAAAGCTTAAACCCAGAGAGGTATGAACCCGAACCATACTCCGCCTGGAGGTCCTGAAATTCCTGGGAGTCTTTAAAATCTCATACCACTTTCTCTCGCTTAGCCTCCACCATCTGATCAAAGTTTCGAGTCCGATTTAGAAGAGTGGACTCCAAGTCCTGCACCTCCTACCGGAGAAGCTCCCTCTCCACTGCCATCCTCGACAATTCCTCCCTGTAATGCGTGCTATCTTTAGAAAGCTAGGCGATTTGAGCCTCCTGGTTGTGAACGAGCAGCTCCTGAGACTCGCTCCCCTTGCACGTGTGATGGAGCTTGCCCCAGATCCGGTCGAGCTCGCCCTGGAGCTTCTTGTTAGCAGCTCGCTGGTCGAGGGCGTCAACGCAATGGATGTGCGTCTGGAGAGCTATGGCATGGATGACGGAATTCACCTACTGATGGAAAAGAAGATCAGAGGACAGCGGAGAGGAGCAAAACAAGAGAGAAAAAAGGGAAAGAGTCACTTACCACCATGCATTGGGCAGAGGTGAACGCGGAGAGGTCCCCGGGCTCCATATTCCCCCACTGAGTGACCTCGTCATTGGTGATTGCCTTTCGGCTCCTCCGACGGGCCACAAGATAATCATTTACCCCTTCCCAGTTTCCCACTGGGAACTGAGGGTAAGGACGGGGCTGAAGGGGATTACAGGGAGCCTTCCCCGGCTGAGGGAGCTCATTCCCCCCAAGGTTAATCCCATTAGTCCCCTCAAGTGGGGGCATCGGAATCTCGGGCGGAGGAGAGGGTAACCGGCTCGGCAGACCCGAACTCGGTACTTCCCGAAGGGGGGGTCCGGTCGGGGCGCGTCCTCTTCGCGTGATGCGTCTGGCAACTCGAGAGAAGGCGGCGCGAATCGGCACTAGACATAATGGCTGCCAGAAGACCACAAGATATTAGTCTCACAAGAAACAAAATACATTTGTACACAATATTGTCACAAGGCACTACGCGACCTAAAAAGCCGACCTACCCGGGCTCAAGCCTGCCTGCATGAGCTTCTCTTCTGCCAAGTAGTCTGAGCAAAGGAAGCTTACCGATGCCCAGGATAGCATCGTTTTTCGAATTTCAGGGTCTAGCTCGGCCCCGGGGTCCTGGATGGCGCCCCTCCAAGTAGTGGGGAAGGGCCACCCCTCGGGGTTACGGACCAGAAAGTAATCCCGCTTCCAGGCGGGAATCTTATTCGGCAAGTCGTACAAGAGCTTATAGCCGTGGTGGGGAGAGAGGTAATAAAAGCATCTCTCCGGAGGAACTCCAGGAGCAGCGTTCTTTATACAAAGTATAGAGACAAAAATATCAAGGTCCAAAGGAAGGCAGTACTCGTAACATAGGGATATAGTCCCAACCATGTTTCGAATGGCGTTGGGACGAAGTTGGTCAATGGTGACGTTAAAGTGATTTAACACCTCCACTATCAAAGGGTGCAGGGGAGACGCAAGCCAGCCTCGAGTTGCTCCTCAAAGAGTACTATGTCATTGGGACCATGCTCCCAAGGGAAGTTGCAAGTAGGGAGGTTGTAAACCAGGTCCCCAAGGGAAGTTGCTAGTAGCGGATCAGAGACCTAAGTCTCTCCACTGTCATCAAGGAAGGGCCAAAGGTATCAAGCTCCCTCCCCTAGAAGTAGATGCTATGTCACCAGAGGCCTTCCGAGCCTCCGGGATCTGCTTCCAAGCTCCCCCCGAGCTCAAGGGAGCCTCATCATCCTTGCTATCGCCCCTGTGATAGGTGTGGTATGGGTACCCAGACATGGCTGACAGCGATTGGAACTCACCAGAGTAGACGGAACTCGGGTAGACTAGGTGAAGTGCACGACCTCAAAATCCAAAGACAGCAAGATGGCGTGGGAGAAAATGGAGCCCGAGGGGGTCCCCTATTTATAATCTCCACCCTTTCAAATTGACGGCCGAATCAAAGCAGATCCAACGGCCCGTAGGTGCCCTGACCGCATGCCTTCTGAAAACTGAAGGCGATTGGCGGCATGTCTTCCATAATTAAGGCAGGCGTAGGCGCACGGCATTCGGAGTTAAAAGCCACCTCAGAACGTTTTCAGACTTCGAAAAGTTAGGAAAATCAGAAAATCTCTTGATTCCCGCAAATGCATTTAATGAGGGCAATCAATCAAGTCTAAATTTTGATCAAATAAGTTCGTCGTGCTTCATAGACTCCCCGCGCTAAGGTTGTACCCTTAGCTCAAGGAGTGGGGGGCAATTGATGAAGGATGATTTGACCCAACCTATGAAAAGGTGACACGTAGACGCAGACTTAGCATGAGCGACAGCCCAACGTTGAAGCCCGGTGCGACCAGGTGACGGGCCCACAAAGTAGTCCGCTATGTTACAGCTCACAAGGGGAGTCTACCGCGATGCGAACTCCGGGCCCCCCGTGCTATCTTTAAAGAGATACTCCGAGCCGACTGTAGCTTGCGAGCTAAATTTATTAGCTCGCCCGAGCTCCCTAGCAGACGAGTCATTCCGAGGACCAATTCCAATAAGGGTAATCCTGAAGTGTTTCAAGCTCGCCACAAAATAGCTCGCGAACGAGCCGCACTAGCTTCCTTTAGGAAGCTTCCGACTTATAGACCGTACCGGTTAGACTGCGCCATATCCTCTACTGACGGCGCAGTGCCAGTCCTTTCGATAGTCTGCGTCCACGTCTCTCAGCAAGCAAAGGCATGCCTGTCACTTTGGAAACGTGTCACTCACCCGGGCGAGGTGTACACCACAACGGCTACCTGCGCAGCCCTGGCAGGTAATGGCTGTGGCAGGAGCCCAGTGGTGGTTATGCCCGACCTAATGTGAGTGTCCCTATAAAAGCCCTCAGGGCGGAAGATAAACTTCTTCTTGAATCTCTGACCTCTTAAACATAGTGGTAACGCGCTATCTACACTCTTTGCCTTTCATTTTTTTCCTTGCTTCTACCGAGTACTGACTTAAGCATCAGAGTGTCCCATCGGGCAGCCCCCCACGGGATTCTTCTTATTCTTCCCCATCTCAAGTGTCTTCTAGGAGCCACAAGAGTGCCAGCTAGGAGTACCAGGATTGTGCTACATCAATTATTATTAAATTTTGTATTCCGTTTCTATCATAAATAAAAATAACTTTTATTTTAAAAATTATTTTTATTTAACATGATGAATATATAACATTAGAAATGTTCTCAAATGTTTTCTACAAAATCTATACATTTTCATTTTTGGTGTTCTATCATTTTTTAAATATTTATTATTCAATTATGACATTATGGGTTTCTTTGAAAAGTTGGCTCATTGACCCACCATCTAGATAACAAAATAGCTTTGCTTTGGGATTAGTCTTAAATTATGAAAATTATAGTCAAAGTGGGTTGTACATTTAAAATTAGGCTACAGGTTGGTCCTAAAACCAACAAAACTTTGACAACCGGCTCTATATATCAAATTATAAAAACCACTACCATGTTATATAAGCTTATGTGGCCATTGCCAAAATGGGACTCTTAATCCATGTTGGACACAACAAAAATCTTATACTGAAATTGCCCTTTAATGTTGGGTGATTGGAAAAAAAAAGTTTTAAATTTCTCTTCCGATCTCCCCCCCCCCCTCCCACTCTCTCACACTCACAGCCATCTCTCTCTACTCAACGACTATTTGATTTGAAAATAAATAAAAACGGTTTTTGGTTTCGATATTTACATTCTCTCTATCAGTTTCTCTCATTCTCTCTATCTCTCTCTATCTATCGCTCTCCCTCAATCTCTCTCATTTTCTGTCTCAGTCGATCTCTCATTCTCCCTTAATTTCTATTATTCTCCCTCAGTTTCTCTCCCACTCCCTCTCTCATTGTTTTTTTTTTAATTTTTTACACACTTATATGGTATTATTTAGACAGTATAACAAAACATGAGACCAACTTGGTATGGTTCAAAAATCATTTTACCAATTTGATAAAAATTCACAAGAAACTCTTGGCTATGGAATTTACACCAACTTGATAGAAATTTATAACTTGACTATTTAAGTGGTTGGTCCCTTTAGTTTTTTTATAATATCTAATTAATATTGTATAAGTTTGTAAGAAAAAAAAAAGAATGAGAGAGGGAGTGAGAGAAAGACTGAGGGAGAAGGAGATATTGACTGAGAGGGAGAAGAATGTAAGATATTGAGAGAGAGAGAGAGAGAGAGAGAGAGATTTTGATTTGGCTATAGACCAAAGCTGAGAGAGTGGGAGAGACAAAGGGCATGGGAGATGGAGAGATGAGTGCAAGAATGAGAGAGAAGGGTGGGAGATCGAGAGGCATAGGGAGTAGGAGAGAAACTAAAAACCTATTTATGATATAAGCCTTTTGTTGTGTCCAACATGGATTAAGAATCCAATGCTGGTAATAGCCAGATAAGCCTTCGATGACATGGAGGGGGGTTTTTATAATTTGAAATGTAGAGCCTGTTGTCAGAGTTTTGTTGGTTTCTAGACCAACTTGCAACCTAATTTTAAATGTACAACCAGTTTAATTTTTGTTTGTCTATGATATTATTTGACCCAAACCACTAACCCACCACCCAAAAAGAAAAATAGTTTGATGTCTACGTTTACATTAAATTTTGTATTATATTTCCATCATTGATAAAATTATTTCTTATCTATAATACTTATTTGTGTTCAATATAATGAATGCATAATATTAGAGATTTACCCAATATTTTATTTTTTATAAATTTATAACATTAGATATGTGCCCAAATTCTTCTCTATCTTTTTTTTTTTCTTTTTGTGATTCTTTGGATTTTCTATTTTTCAAAATTTTATTATTTGATTATGATAACATTTCATTTTTAGGTAGATTTTAAATTTGGCATTCCATTTTCATCATTAATAAAAATAATTCTTACATTTTATACTTATTTATTTTAATTTTTTATTATTTAATTATGGTATTATTTATTAATCCATTTGACCTCAAATGGCCGAATTACTTGCCCACCACCGGGAGGGAAGAAAATAGTTTTGTTTCCAAATGAATTTTCAAGATATTTATTTTTATATTATTAAAATTAATATTGTGGATTTCATTACAAGAACTTAATGATGAGAAAATGTATCATAAACATAGGATTTAATGAGAGAGAATAGGAAAATATTTTTATTCCCAATTAAATTTTACATTCCATCATCATTAATAAAAATATTTCTTATTTATCATATTTATTATCGTTTAATATGTATGTTAAAAATGTTCTAATTTTTTTTCATTTTATTTATTTTTGAATTTTGGTATTTAATCGTGGCAACATGGATTGACCCATTTGACTCAAAATGGTTTAATTTCTTACCACCACCTAGATGAAAACACTATTTTTTTCTACATAGATTAAAGCATAAGCTTTTATGTTATTGGAATTATTATTTTATTAAGTATGGTTTTAATTAATAGAATTTATGATGAGATCTTAAATGGAAAAAAAAAAATTGACTTAAATATATGATTCATGAACATGAATACAAGTTAATAACCTAAATGTTGGATTTAATGAGAGGAATTAAATGCATTGAATATTTTAAAATTACTTGTTTTCAACCCATTTAATATTAATAACCGATTACCCTATTTTCTCTCATTTTTATGAATAAATTTAAATATATAGGGGTAAATTTTGTACTCAAAAAATTTTTGAAATATTTTTGAGGCCGGGTAAAATACAAAAATGTTCCCTGAAGTTTTTGACAATCATAAAAACCTCTCCTATTGTTTCATTTTATCAAATACCTCCCCTGAACTTTTGAGAAACTCAACAAAAACCTCCCTCCATCACTATCCCAAATGAAAAACGTTAGATTGATGCACCAATTTTTTTTTCTAATATCCATTCTTCCCTTTTATAAATTATTTTACATACAAAATTACTGAAGTAATCCCATTTTAACTAAAAAAACATATTTCATTAATTTTGTATGTAAAATTACTGAAATGATCATAAAGAGGTTTTTGTTGAGTTAAAATGGGGTTGTTTCAGTAATTCTGTACGTAAAATAATTTATAAAAGAATAGAATGGGTATTTGGAAAAAACTAGTGCATCAATCTAACATATCCCATTTGGGACAGTGACAAAAGGGAGGTTTTTGTTGAGTTTCTCAAAAGTTTAGGGGAGGGTATTTGTTAAATGAAACTATAGGAATAGTTTTTATGATTGTCAGAAATTTCAGAGGAGGTTATTGTATTTTACCCCCCGCCCCCCATTCTTACTTTTTAAAATAACATAGATTAGATGTGTAAAACATGTACACATTTTATGGTAATAACAAATGTCATATAGACTTTTTATACGCTATCTACATCGCATATAAGGATAGTGTCTTAAAAAAAAAAGATGGATAATGAATTAAGTGCCCATTTGGAAGGGCTTTCATGTGGTGTTTTTTGCAAAATCGGATTCAGTCCTCACAAAATTGTTCTCACACCATACTCACAGCTATTTGCAGCTTTATATTAAGAATATCTTCCCATTAATTTCCCGCAGCTGAAAAGGCTATAAGCACGGTATGAGGACTGAATCCAATTGTGCCTTTTGCTTTGTGTGGCAGGCTCCACCCAAACAACATATAAGCAAAAATTCTGTGGGTGAGCTTAACTAAATCGGTTGTGGATGAGCTTAAATAGCTCCATACCACAAAAATTCTAATCCTTTTAAACGACTTTCCATTAAAAGATTTTTTCCAAGTAGTATGTAGCTTCTTCAAAGCAGCTTACAACTAATCAAAGCTTCAGCCCTCCCAAATGAGCCCTCAATAAGAACGCCCAATTTTGGCCCCAGGGTCCGACTCATATCTGTTCAATCCACGTCCCAAATCTGCTGACCACAGCACTTTTGCTGGCCACGTTTCTCCAACTACACATCGGGAATATTGGTGATGGATGCTCTCGATGTGCGGCTGGATGAACGTGGCCAGCAACATCAATGTGTCAGCAGATTCGAACTCCCCTTTTCTCCAATCTCCATGTCTTAACTCATCCACCACGCATTTCTCATTTACTAATTAAGAAAACAATTAAGGATTAGCCCGATAAAACAGACAAAAAAAAAAAAAAACTTTCGGTCTTCTTCCGCGGCGCATGCTCTGAAGTTTCTTCCTTCCCCTCCTTCCTTGCAGTTGCAGAATTGCAGTTTTTTCAAACTTCAACCTCTTCAATTTTCTTCTGTTGCCAATCTCTTCTTCGTACAACTACCGTACAAGCAAATACGTTTGAAATTTCTTAACGGCTTCTGAATATCCTATCGCTATCTTGCTCTCTCTCTATATAATCTCTCATGGTGCAACGATCTGTTCACAGGATTGGAATTGGTTTGATCCACCGATGACTCTTGCAATATGTCCAGCCTCAAGTCTGACGACTTGCAGAGGATATTCAACAAGCTCGACCAGAACGACGATGGCTACGTCAGCCTCGCGGAGCTCGCGTGTCTCCTCGACAAGATTGGCGTCCGGACCGGCCCCGAAGAGCTCGAATCAATCGTGGGGCAGGAGAGACTTGACCTGCAGGAATTCATGTTCTTCTACGAGAAGATAGCCGAGCGGTGCGAGGTGGAGGCTGACGACGTGGGGCGGGGTGAGGAGAGCGATCTGCTCGAGGCTTTCAAGGTTTTCGACCTGAACAACGATGGGTTCATCTCTTCTGAGGAGCTTCAGTGTGTGTTGTCCAGACTGGGGCTATGGGAAGATAAGAGCGGATACAATTGTCGGAGCATGATTCGTGAATTTGACATCAACTCAGATGGGCTTCTCGATTTTGAGGAGTTTAAGCGAATGATGTTGCTTGCAATTCCTTGAGCCTTCTCTGTTGCGAACCCCCATCTCCATTGTTGGACGATTCAAAGATATTTGTCAACGCAAGATTTCTGTCTTATCTCAGACTTTTTTTTTTTTCTTTTGTATTCATTCATATGACAATGGAATCTTGCTTTGCCAATATTAGAATCTTTTTTCTGGTTTCTGCTTTCCAAATTTTAACAATAACCGCAGAGGCTTACGTATCGATTCCTGTAATACCCGAAAGGCATCATAGTCTCATAGATACCTGAAAACTGAAAACCAGTCAACCGGCATCAACTTCATAATAGCGATACTCAAACGTATACGTTAAACTGAAGAAAGTTTTCAGTTATACTTCTCGGTAAACGGAATGATGTGGCGTGATCTAGCTGTTCCTTATTGGAGGTGATTTGGCTTTCAGTCAGATGACGGGCTAGGTTGATCTGCAAGAGAACGATCAGAGAACTCAGGGTGACTAACTCGACGAGATCGCTCCAATGCTTAAATTAGTACTTGTTGCGAGCGGAAATAACTTAAGAATGTTGAGAGCTAGAGAGTAGAGAAATCACGCATACCTTATGCCCTCGGGGTTGGAGCCTTTATATAGCTGAGTCCTTGCGGGTTTCGCGGATCAGTTCCGGGATATTCATCACGATGAGATCCGCCTCTTCGTTAATTAAGGGATAACGTTGTCAACTTATAAGGCTTATCAATTCCGTCCGAATCGAGCGGGGAGGAGATAATGCTAGCTGTTACGTAGTGATCCCGGGTGGTTTAGAATCCGTTGGAGGGATTTTCGGGGTCACCACGTGGTAGACCGGAGTTAGTATCCTCGAGCTGATGCTTTTAGGTTCCGAACTGAGTTGAATGTCGAAGTGGTTTGGGATCGAAGTGATCTGGTACCGAGGTGATCTCGTTCGAGGTGTCCCAAGGTCACCTTATCCCCAGGTGGTTGAACATCCGAGCTCGGTCTTACTACGAACTGGTCGTGTTAGACTGAATTGTCGTCTCTTGGTCAGGTCGTGTCCACGTGTCCCCTCTTTACCAGGTTGGGCCAAATCACCTTTCATCAATTGCCCCCCACTCCCCGAGCCAGGGGTCTTGACCCGGTGCGGGGAGTTCATGATGAGTCCAAGTGGATTTGGCCCAAGGTCCCGGCGGCTTGTCAGGCGAATTGTTGGTCGGACTTGTTCGGCTGCCCGGCTCAACCAGGAATAGCCCAGGTCAAGTCTAGTTTACGCGCGGACGCCACATGATCTATAAACTTCTCGGACGTCAAAAAATGCACTAAACCGATTTCAACCTCGGGGATCGCGCAACCAGTTTTCCTAGGAGCCGTTGGATTGCTTCGATCTCGACCGTTGATTTTCGAACATAGCATCTATAAAAAGGGGGCTCGAGACTCATTTGTTTCACCATAAATTCACTAGCCTTCGATCTGAGATCGCATTCAAGTTCCTTAGCTCGGTTCTTCTAGTTCGGTGTCTTTTTTCAATTCGGTCTCTCCTTGGTGAGTCTTCCCTAGCTCTCCTTTTTGATTCAGTTGTCATTTCCATGTTTAGTTTTAGCTTTGATAGTCTATTAGATGAGAGCAGTGAATCCGCTGGGGCCGAGGTGGGTACCTCGGCTCAAGTCGTAGATCACCTTACCGAAGAAGCTACTTTGGGTCAAGAAGCGGTCTACGATCCTCTTGAGGTGGAATCACCTCAGGAGGTGCAAGAGGCCTCCAGCGTCCACCTCACATCGTGGTCAACAGCCAGGTAACTTTGGCCCATCAACGATGACAGCAGACAGGCTCTAGGCCTTAGTAGCTCGGTATAGGCTTTCGAGTGACCTTGTCTATAGTCTTTCGATAGGTAACTTTCCCTGGGAGCACGGTCACGACGAGATCGTGATCTTCAAGGAGCAGCTCGCAACTGGTCTTTGTCTTCCACTTCACCCCCTAATCGTCGAAATCATTAAACTCTTTAACATTACCATAGATCAGTTGCACCCGAACTCCATCCGCAACATAGTAGGAACCATTTCGCTTTTCCATGACTATAACCTGCCCCTTGATCTTGATATTTTTTCTTCCATCCTTTCAATAAAGAAGAATTCCTCCCGTGTTCTATCCAAGCACAGATGGACTTACTACTTGCCCCCACGACCGGGTTACAAGCTCTTACACGAGCTCCCAAACAAGGTCCTAGCCTGAAAAATGGGCTACTTTTTGGTCCGTAACATTGAGGGGTGGCCTTTCCTGACCCACTAGAGGGTGGCCATCCAAGATTCCGGTGTCAGGCTGGACTTGAAGACAAGGGAAGTGCTCCAGTCCTAGATTGAGCTCGGTCTCAAGTTCGCGGATTATGTGATCGAAGACAAGCTCGTGCAGGCCAATCTAAGTCCTGGTAGGTCGTCACTTTTGTGTTGCCTTTGTTTTATTTTGATACTGTTTCTGACATTTTGCTTTTGTTACAGCACCCATGAAACTCCCTGCGAATGAAATCCTTGGAAGAATGAAGGGGAAGAAGAAGAGAGCTTCCAAAAGAGCTCACGTCGAGTCTCCGCAGGCTTCCGTCCCTGAGCCCGAGCAGCCATCCGCTACACAACCTCCAGTGATCGATCTGGTCGAGGAGGAACCAGGAAAGGTCTCCCCCTCCTCCGCGCGCACGTGCCCAAGGAGGCATCTTCGAAGCCCACCCTTGTGGCTACCACATCTTCGGATAGCAAGGAGGCAGCTCGGAGCATCCTGACTCCGAAGTACAGCCTTCTCAAGAGCAAGAGCGTGGTATATGCCGAGGAGGTTGCCAACTGGGCAGAGCTATCGGCCGCTCAGCTCGGAGCTCGAGCGGCAACCCATTGTATGGTGGTAAGTTCTGTCCTTACACCTTTAATTCTATAGGGAACTTTTCTTGTACTAACTACTGTTCTTCTCTTGGCAGGTGAACTCCGTTGTACACGCTCTGATGTACCAATCTGAACTACACCTGAAGCGGGCTCTTACCGCTGAGGTCTCATCTTGCGAGGCTCACAATGAACTAAATCTGGCCTGCAACGAAAATAGCTAGCTGAAGAAGGATGCGTGAGCTCAGAAAGAGATGATTACACTATTGATGTTCGAGAAGGACGAGCTCGCGGGGCAGAATGTGGCATTAAGGTGGGAGGTAGAAAACCTTGAGGCCCTTGTCAAGGAGCGAATTGAGATACTCCTTCAGGCAGTGGAGGAGGCCAAAACGAAGGCCGTCGAGGAATATAAAACCTCGGAGGAGTTCCATGGAGAGTTGGTCGAGGTGAGGACGTAAGGCTATCACATGGGCTTCAAGCTCATTAGATGGCTGACCCAACGCGAATTCCCGCAGCTCAACCTGAGCGCAATCACCACTTCGAGAGTCACATATGAGATGGCTGTGAGGTTGCTGAAGATCCGGACTCTGAGGCAGAAAGTGGCAGCGAGCTACTCAGTGGAATGGAAGAGGCCAGAGCTTACGAGAGTGTGGACCCCCCTGCTGAAGCCTCAAGCAAGGACGAAGAACATCCAGGCGAATAGATTCCCTTATCTTTCCTATGTATACCCTAGGCCTTTGAGCTCGATCTATAGTGAACTGTTTTTTTTTTTTTTACCGAACTCTTATATTAATGGAATACACTTCTGACTTAAGTCTTTTTTGTTCAAAAATGTTCCGAGTGCAAACTCCCTAACTGGCGAACTAACCAAATAGGAGTAGATATAGGTTACCCCAAACTGCTGAGCTACTGAGCTGGGCAACAAGTAAGGGTAACCGAATTTAGAATCTTCTCAAGTGGTTACCCCGAACAATCGAGCTACCGAGCTGGACTACTAATAGGGGTAACTTCATATAATGTATGCCGAGGTGAGCAGACATTGTAGGGTATATACCCGACCTGTCTGTGCATGGGCTACTCAGATGTCGGTTGTCCCTTAGAGCTAACGGGTTCAACCTATTATTATACGCCGAACTGGGCTAGACGTCGTAGGGTTTATACCCAAATTGTCTATGCCTTAGGCATGGGGGATGATTTGCCTATGCCAAAGAGGCGACTAGGACTTGTCTGCCCATGCCAAGGAGGCGACTAGGAGTATGGCTCTGTTGGTGACTTCCGCTTGCCCGTTTTCCTGGGGGTGTGCCACGATGTGAAGTTCTATTGTATCCCCATTTCGGCACACCAATTCTGAAACTTGATGTCTTCGAATTGCTTTTCGTTGTCGGAGATGAGTACCCGAGGTAGCCCAAAGCGACATACTATATTTCTCCAAAAGAAATTTTGTATGTTGCAGGCTATGATCGTCGTTAGGGGTTCCGCTTCGCCCACTTCGTGAAGTAATCCACTGCTACCATCAGGAATCTCCTCTGTCTTGTCGCTGGCGAGAACGGGCCACGAATGTCGATCCCCCACTGTGCGAAGGGCCACGGGCTGGTGAGATATTGGAGGTCGACAGCAGGTCGGTGGTGGATGTTGGCATGACTCTGACATTTATCGCACTTCTTGATGAGCTCAAGTGCGTTTGCCTTTATTGTGGGCCAATAGTACCCTTGCCGCACTACCTTCTGAGCGAGAGCCTTGCCCCCCAGGTGTCCACCACACAAGTCCTCATGAGTGTTGTGGAGAACGAGCTCGGCCTCTGAGGGTCGCAAGTAGGGGAGCGTGGAAGATCTCCGGTACAGTTGTCCGTCTATAATGACGTATTTGGCTTATTGGCGCTCTACCTTTCGGGCCGCATTGCAATCAACAGGGAGGGTCCCTTGAAACAGACAGCTCGCAAGTGGGTCAATCCAGCTCAGCTCTGCTTGCACTACAGGAGCGACCTCTCCGACCCCCCCAAGACTGCTAGGCCAAGGCAGGTCCTCTATGTACATTGTCCCCATTGTGTTACTGCTTGTGCTAGTTAACCGGGACAAGGCGTCAGCCTCAACGTTCTCGGATATCGGGATCTGCCTGATGAAATACAATAGGAAGCCGCGTAGAACTTCTCTGACCTTGGCCAAATAAGCAGCCATGGTGGGGTCGCAAGCTTCATACTCGTCGTTGATCTGGTTGATCACGAGCTGGGAGTCACTGCAGATGATGAGATGTTTAGCCTTTACTCCTTTCACTAAGGTGAGCTCGGCTATTAATGCCTCGTACTCTGCTTCATTATTAGAGGCGGTGAATCCGAACCTGGAGCGTGTATTCCAGTTTTACCCCACTTGGATCGTACAGAATTATGTCCGCTCTACTTCCTTTATGGTTGGACGAGCCGTCAACATGGAGGATCCAGGGCTCCTCGTCTCACGTCAGACTTTCTCGAACTGGGATTGGTGCCGCACTAGTTGGTGCTTCCTCTATGTGCCCGAGCTTGGCTAGTTCGGGGATTGCGATGCTGAACATGCATTCTGCTACAAAATCGGCTAAGGCTTGGGCCTTAATCGTCATTCGAGGTTTGTACCGGATGTCGTACTTGCTGAGTTCGATGGCCCATTTCGTCAATCTGCCAGACACCTCAGGCTTGAGCAGGATTTGCCTTAGAGGCTTGTTGGTGAGGACGACGATGGTGTGGGCTTGGAAGTAGGGTCGAAGCTTTCGAGCTACTGTGACTAGTGCATACGCCATTTTCTCGATCTCTAGGTACCTTGTTTCAGCATCCTGCAAAACCTTGCTGATGTGTGGTTCACTATGACACTAGCAAGTGCACTAGCCGTTCAAGTAATAAAATAGTGAGTGAAGTATCGTTCCCACGAGGATTTAGGAAACAAGTATCAATACTAAATTGAGTACTTCTTATCTGATTAACAAATAAATCAAAACTTTAATGAAAGCTAAAAATCCTAAATTAAAATCTATCTAAATCATTGGTCCAATTGCATTCAAATCAGGTTAGAAGAATAAGCAGTAAATTTCAATCTCAGAATTCAACAACCTATCAATTTAGATCATTCGAATAAATCATAATTGAGCCTTGGTTTGGTGAAACCCCAAGGTCATTAACAACCTCTCTCAAGCACATGTTCATCCTATGCATGAGTGACAATTCTTCTATCTTTAACAAGAATCTAATCCCCATGCATGCATTTCTTCAAACACTTCTAAGGCATCAATTCAAAACTGAATTGATCACCAACTGAATTGTGCAAGTTATCTCTAATCTTGCATTCAATTCAGTTCTTGATTAGTAGATCTGAATTCCTAGAGTTTCTCTCAAGCACTCTAGGAATTCCAAGCTTTAGATCCATTTGGCCAATCTGAAAATTGCAGATCTAATTCTCTTTCAAGCAATTCAGATCTTGCAATCTCATATCTGAGAATTCAGATATGAGTTTTGAAGGTTAGTTGGCCGAATTAATCTACAATAACACCCTCATTCAAGAAACTCTGAGTACAATTCATGACCATTTGAATGAATAAAAAAGAATTAGATTGCTGAACTGAAATTTTACAAGCTGAAATACATCAAGGAAGAATGGAAACAAGGAGAAAGAAGAAAGAAAATATAACAAAGAAACTGAATTCAAATTAAAGGAAATGAAACTGCAATTGTGTTATTACAAAGGATCCTTGATTCACAAACCCCCAATTTCGAACTCACCTTCTCTTCTAACTTGCTTGTCTTGAACTTCCTTCAGCCCTTCTTCCTCTTCTTCCTTGCGCCTAACCTTCTTCTCTTCTCTTCTCTCAAGATGGCCGAACCTCTAAGAGTGGGAGAACTTTCCTCTCAAGCAATTGAACACCTCTCCCCCTCCTAAAGGCCTCCTTATATAGTTTTTCAAGGGGGCTTTTGCCCCTTCTTGAAGCCTCTAGAATGGGGTGTATTACACCCCTGAGAATGTGCCTTGCTTGCTGGGCCGAACTCTACTCAAAGCCTCCTAAGGGCTGCTATTTGGACTGCACTTAGGCTCTCTCTTAGCACATGATATCTATACATTGAGTTGCTCTTTTGGGCTGAGAATGTGCCTTCCTTGCTGGGCCGAATTCTACTCATAGCTAGGCTTTCTTTTCTTGGGTTTTCTCAAGGAATCCACTTGCTCTTCTTGGGCCAAAGTGCTCTCTCTTGCTTCCACAACCGGGATGCGCTGAATTTGGTCTTTTTGAACATTCTTTTTTTGCCTTTTTCCTTCATTTTCTTGGATTAATTACCCTTGAAACTTATTCATAGCATTAAGCCAAATTAAGGCAAAAATTAATAAAATCGGCATAAAGTCCATGATAAAGTCCTAAAAAATTATAGATAAATTGTAGGTTCATCAAATACCCCCACACTTAAGCTTTTGCTTGTCCTCAAGCAAAGACATCAGTTATAAACTGAACATTCCCTCTTGTTCTCACCATTTACCTGGTGAACTTTTTAAGATAGAAATGCATTGAGTAGTTGGGGAACTTTTGTAAGTGCTCAACTCTTATTCTTGTAAATTACCATTTAAGATATGTATAAGATACAAGAAAAGGAGAATATGAATTTCATCATAGTCTAGCCTTCACTCCTAATTCATATATAAATCAGCTCTTTAATTGTCAAGGTTAATAATCAAATTTCACTAAGTTTCACATCTGTAACTAAATCTTAATGAGAGTTCAACTTTAGAGTGCCCCCTTTGAACCTCAGATATCACCACAATTTCTTAATTCTAGGGGTGAGTGCATCTTATGCTCCATCTCACCATTTTCTTATATTTTTTTCGATGTGAGTGCATTTTATGCTCCATCTCACACACTTTTCTCTCTTTTTCTCTTTTTTTTTTTTTTTTTTTTTGCTGTGAGTGCATCTTATGCTCCATCTCACACTGGTCACTTGCTTGAGGTAGGTAAATAGGACTCATGTTCTGAGCTGCTAGTTTTACTATTCAGCTCAAAATAGCGGAGTCAATTTGGGCTTTTGTCCTTCTTTGCAATTATTGAACCTCAAGAATCAACACTTCAGATGTGCACTAGATTTCTTGACCATTAACAATGAAATCAAGGGCTTCCATACACATGAAGGAAGTTAGGGCTAGTCATGCTGAAAGGATATTCAGCTCTCCTTTTCTCATGCATATATCAAACTGGGTTATTCACAAGAATAAAAACTTAACAAGTACATCAGTCTCCCTCAACTTATTGAATTCCTTCTTAAAAATCATCAAATAAATAGTAATGAACTTGAGGAGTTCCAATCTTTTTTTTGTTATGTCATTGCCTGCATATGTGTGTTGGGGTGAATGAGGTGCATGGTTTCAGCCCCCATACCCTAGCCTCGGGCTCACTCCCCCACACTTAAGATGAACATTGTCCTCAATGTTCCTAGTGTTAGGGGATCACAATAAAACCAACAAGAGAAATACCAAGTAAAGATAAGGGTAAAGAGGATTTCCTGAAGATTAATTTCCATATATGCAAGAGTTCTTTTGGTGGGAGCCTCTTCTGCTAGAATTTACTTGCAATAGAGATCAGAAACTTTGTTCTAACTAAAAATAATTTAAACCAAATAATAAAAAATACTACTATTCACAATTCAAAAGAATGTAAGTAATCCTAATCTACCAGCTATACAAGAAAAATTTACAAAGCCAAGTAATTAATAAGACAAACCAAAGTCATTTGCTTCACTCTTTCTCTCTCTCTCTCTCTCTCTCTCTCTCTCTCTCTCTCTCTTTTAAACAAGAAAAACAGAGCTCCATTACTGAAAACCAGCATTCGAGTGTGAAGTAGATCATTAATGAAAAAGAAAGCTAGCTAAGCAATAGATATTATTACACATTATTCTAGACTAAATAGAAGTAAACATATCTAACATCTACTGTAATCAGATCTAAAATCAATTGCTGAATATAGTATCTTTAGGCTGCTCTTCAGGCTCTTAATAGAATCAAACCTGAAGTCTTAGCTTTTGAGAACAGTCTTACAAAAAAAAACCTAACATCAATAAGTCTGAATTATGATGCAATTAGGTCTGAAATAAGTCTGAGCTCAAGAGTTTAAGACTTCTTTTTTCAAGTCCCAACTTATATGTCTTGTATGCCTCAATAAATTGCAGAGACTTGAAATTAGATCTGCAAACTTACATACTGAGAACAGTCACCTTTGGATCTGAGTTCAGATATGAAATTACAGTAGTCATTTATACTGAAATCAGTGGTTATTAGCATTCAAATAACCACTGATCTTAGATCATAAATGATTTTGATTATTAAAAAGGGAATCCAAACCAACAATCTTATTTACATTCCTTAATTATAGCATCTAAATTCAGATACAATTTATCTGAGTTCAAATATGCAATTAACAAACCATAAAAATTGGAGTCTGAATTGAATATACTTATTGGAACTATTGCACATCACCATTTACATCTGCTATACTGTGGGCTGCTATTCAGAGTTGAATTGTCAATGTGCCTTCAGAGGACTTAAATTGGGCTACAACCAGACCTGAGCCAGGTTTGGATTCAGGTTTGTAAGCTATGCAAGTGTATGGCTTCATAATCTTGAAGACTTCTATGACCTGAAATCATGTCTGCAATGCATACAACCTGTAAATTCAGCCCACAATTAGTTCAGCCCATGTTTTGTTTCAAATCTCATATCAGCCCCTATCAGTCCATATAAGCCTAAATCTGTCTAGCTCAAATATATTAAGTTGTTCAGTCCACAAATTTACAGAAACCTAAAATCAGGTCTGCACAGTTTCGCATTGTTACTACTGCAATTTAGCAGTGCTGTAGAACAGAACTGAGTCAAATTTCATATCAGATATCAAAGCAATCAGAGCTGGCCATCTAAAACTTTGATTTTACTAATGGACATCCAAGACTATGTGCAAGAGGTTTAAAGCAGAAACCTGAAATCATGATGGCTCAAATTAAGTAGTTGCAGAAACCTGAAATCAGGTCTGCTAACTGTATACTGTAAGCAGCCCTGAATGCCAGTATATTACAATCTAAAATATGAAGCTCTTTCTGGACCTTTCAGGCCTTACAAACATCAATCCTAATCTAATCAATTCAGATCGGGTGCAAGAGATTTAAAAGATAACAAAGCATCAAGTTCAAAGAAATTACAGATCATGTACTCATACTGCCTCAGATTCTCATGCACTTCAGATCTGATTTTACCATTCATGGCTTATATTTTCATCAATGAGGCAAGTCTGATACATCAAATTGTGAATTGGGTGTTGTTACTACCCGAATTCACATCAGCATTGAGTGGGTTCAGGTCTGAGTTCAGATGAACTCAAATCTGAACCTAGCAGAATGCAGTCCTGCAACCGGCTGAACTCAAATCTTTGGACTACGTTGAGGAGGCTTTCTTGGGACCTCGGGCACTTCTTGCAGGTAATGAAGTGTGAGGTGAACATCTCTACGAACTGCGCTCAACTTCTGATTGTTCCTGGCGCGAGGTTCGGGTACCATATGCGAGCTACTCCTTTAAACGTGGTGGAGAAGGCTACGCACATGCAAGACTCGTCAGCCCTAACTAGGTGCATCTGGGACTGGAAAGAGTCCACATGGTCATTTGGATCGAATGATCCATCATACTTGTTGAGTGGCGCATTTTAAAGTCATTTGGCATCGAGGTCGCCAGGAGCTCGGAGGACAGAGGGGATGGCCTTAGAGAGGAGGGGAGCGGTCTTTGTAGCTGCTAAGCTCGCCTCCTCTTTACCCTTTACTTACTCTGGCTGGCTGGGCCTAGCAAGCTGACAATTCTGAGTTGTGTTTCTGCGTCCCTTGTGACGCTTTCGCTGTTGCTTATTGATCGGCTCCGCATTGGTGCTGCTGACCTCTATGTGGTCGAGAACTATTCTGACGCGGAGTGGCTCTGGATGCTGAGGCTGACTACCATGGACGGAAGGGCTTTGCCTTGAGTTCGTGGCCAGAACCCCAAACTGGTTTCCCGCGAGCAAACCTTTTTGATGTGAGGGTCGAGGTAAGATAGCCCTGGCGAGCTGAGCATCTCCTGATCTGCTTCCACCATTGCCCTGTGAAGCGGGCAGAGTGACCTATCCATCCTTCCTGCCGCGGGGTGAGACCTGGCTCCCCAAAGGAGCTAGAACTTGGGGAGTCTCGCCTCGACAAGAGGAGCAAGTGTTCTGCAGACAAAGCTGATGCGGCTATATTGCTGGGTGTCGAGGTGGGACCGGCTGCTGATTTTGCTGCAATGGAGGGAATTGCTACTGGTACCGTTGCTGGTAGAAGTTGTGGAAGACTTGTTGCTGATAGTGCTGGAATTGCTGGACATGTTGCATTTGGACTTGAATGGCTTGCACGCAGTGTATCATGTCGTCGAACTAGGCTTGCCTAACTCTAGGGGAACCACAGACCGTTCAGTGAAGGTCGCCCCAACTTCAGGAGGGAGTGGTGCATTTACTTGTGCAGTCGCTTGGCTCATGGTCAGTGTTGGGACCCCAGCCGTAGTGAGCGGTATGGTGAATTGACCGATGCAGACAGATGGGAACTGAGGCAACCCCCCAGAGACGTTCATTTCAGTGTTTTGTCTGGCGTTGCTAGAAGATGCCATGGATTCGAGTTTGTTATTGATGGTGGAAAAGGCTTTTTGTAGTGTTTCCCATAGACAACATCAAATGATGTAGCGAGATCTAGCTGCTCCCTACTGGAGGTGATTTGGCTTCTAGTCAGACGATGGACTAGGTTGATCTGCAAGAGGACGATCAGAGAACCCGGGGTGACTAGCCCGGCGAGGTCGCTTCGATGCTTAAGTTAGTACTTGTTGCCAGCTGAAATAACTTAAGAATGTAGAGAGCTAGAGAGCAGAGAAATCACGTGTACCTTATGCCCTCGGGTTGGAGCCTTTATATAGTTGAGTCCTCGCGGGTTTCACAGATCAGTTCTAGGATATTCGTCATGATGAGATCTGCCTCTTCATTAATTAAGGGATAACGTTGTCAACTGATAAGGCTTATCAATTCTGCCCGAATCGGGCGCGGAGGAGATAATGCTAGCTGTTACGCGGAGTGATCCTGGGCAGTTCGGAATCCATTGGAGGGATTTATGGGGTCATCATGTGGTAGATCAGAGTTGACATCCCCGAGCTTATGCTTTTAGGTTCTGAACTGAGTTGAATGCCAAAGTGCTTTGGGATCGAAGTGATCTGATACTGAGGTGATCTCGTCTGAGGTGTCCCGATGTCACCTTATCCCCAGGTGGTTGAACATCCGAGCTCAGTCTTACTGCGAACTAGTCATGTTAAGCTGATTTGTCATCTCTTGATCAGGTCATGTCCACGGTTCCCTTCTTTACTAGGTCAGGCCAAATCACCCTAATTAATCAACTATAAATCTATAACATGTTTTCAGCCTTAAAAGTTTTAATTATATATGTCAGACGCAGAGCTCTAGTCACCAATTTCTCTTCTGCTGAGGAAACCGAGGCTCATGCTGTGTTGGGAAGGCTGTTGGGAGAATGGGTCACATAAACTTAGAGGTTTCTCGAGACGTATTTGACTATACTATTTTTCCCCACTCAATTAATACGTTGCTAGGAAAATATATATAGTTTAAAAATTTTGAGAAGATAAATGAATTAATGTCCGGTCATGCATATATACTCAAATAATTGGATATTTGGCATTTTAAAGCAAATCAATTAATTTGCATATTATACAAAGAATATATATCCATATCTTAGGCTATGGTTTTATACTACAAACAAAAAGTTTGATGAGAGAAAGTTCTTATCGAATTTAATTCAGACATCTTTGGGGTATGGGGTGTGGTAACTTCAAGTATTTAATAACTTACTCGAACCTCAAAAACTTATTTACTGAAAAGATAAAAGCGATAAGCTTTTCAATCCAACATCACTTCAGCTGCTACCAAATGAATAGTAATTAGGCTCAGTTTGCAAATTTATTTTTACTAGTATATAGGGAGGTGTGGCTTTCTCAGTGTTGTATAACCTATTTGCCTAGCTAGCTACCCAAAAGATACATGAGAGTGCAATGAGGAGAGTTCAAATTCATGTTATATATTATTGTTTATTTATATTTCAAGTTTTAGGCCTGATTGGTTCGTGGGAATAGAGGTCTGAAATCAAAATAAAAATGGGAGATTCTGATTTCAACTGTTATGTAGCGCGAAATCAGAATCTCATTCCCATTAATGTTAGAATGACATTTCCCATTTGAGGGAATGGTCATTTCCCTCCCTCACCCTAGGAATAAAATCCCATTCTTAGTGATTCCAATGCTCATTTGGATTCCTATTTGAACCAAACATACTATAGAAATAGACCATCTTGATTATGATTTTGAGGGTTTCCAATTGCATGCGAACCAAACAGACCCTTAGACAATACAAATACAATATAAAATAATACACTATTAGTAAGTGATGAGGGCAGATTTGGCCCTCCAGGTAAATTGTGACATGTGGCACCTTGTGACAACTAGATGACACCCAGGCAACAACTTACCAAGTTGGTGTCCAACTCGGGCACCGGCTTGGCCGGCGTGGTGCGGCCTCCGCGCTGCCTGGCGCGCGGCTTGCGCGGTCTACGCGCTGCCTGTGCGACCTGGCCGAGCTGGATCAGCCTGGCACACGATCCGACCTGGCAACCCATAAGACGTGCCCACCGATAAACTCGACATGCATACCCAACGATCCATGGAGGCTGGCCCACGTTCCAGAAGTTGGTCAACGTGCATGGTGGTTACCTCCAAGGAGCTCGATAGCTCACCAAGGAGCTCGCCAAGGAGCTTGGTAGCTCACCAAAGAGCTCGCCAAGGAGCTAGGTAGCTCTCCAAAGAGCTCGCCACCAAGGAGCCAGGCAGCTCGGCAGAGCTTGCCACAAGCAGCTCAGCATAACCCAAGGAGCTTGGCATAGCTCCCTCGGGCAGCTCGCCACTTGTAGACATATCTAGAGACCTGCGCCCACGTCTCTCGCCAGGCGGGGCCTTAGTTGGCAGAGCCGTACTCCGCAACAACTGCCTGCACCCGCCGCCACAGCTCTGACAGTGATGACTGCGGTAGAGAGAGAGAGGTGTTTATGCTTGACTTGACAGAGGCGGTCACGCCTGATTTGACAAAACACCGCTATATAAGGACTCCAACCGCTAAAGGCATGGGTAGAGAATGAAAAAATGGAGGTAATCCCTGCTCTCTAGCTCTCTCATTCCTCTAATATCATCTTCAAGCTCTCTACAATCAGAGTGCTAACTTAAGCATCGAAGAGTCTCTGCTGGGTAAATACCCCCGGGCCCCCTGGTTCAGTTCTCGCAGGTTCCTCAGCTCCCGCCACCTACAAAGAGGAGGAAAAGAGAGGAGATCACCTCACGCAGAGGATTGTCGGGTTGTACTACACCAGGGAGCTCCACCATCCTCTGAGTTACAGGCCGCCTAGGAGCAGGTCAAGTGACGAGTCCACCAAGGTAGCTCACCACCAGGGAGCTCAGCATAGCTCTCCCCTAGGCAGTTAGCCATCAGGGAGCTCGGCATAGCTCGGGCAGTTTGGCATAGCTCTCCCCCAGACATTTAGCCATTAGGGAGATCGGCATAACTCTCCCCATCTCGGCATAGCTCTCCCCCAGACAGTTAGCCATCGGGGAGCTTAGCATAGGTCTCCCCAGCTCGGCATAGCTCAGGCAGCTCGGCATAGCTCTCCCCCAGGCAGTTCACCACTAGGGAGCTCTACCTTCCTCTATTGGGAGCAGGTCAAATGACAAGGTACTTAGCCAAAAATTAAAAAAAAAAATTGGTATGTGACCAGAAACGGTTACATCAATTGGTGCCGTCTGTGGGAACACTCTACAAAAAGCTAAGTTCTCATCCTACAAAAGCTAAGTTTTCATCTTACCAAAGCTAAGTTCTCATCCTACGAAAGCTAGGTCCTCTTCTCCCAGAAAGCTAAGTCCTCACTTTTTAGAAATTGAAGCTATCGCTTTATAGTTTACATTTTTTATGAACTCAAAGACCATGCAGGGAGCTAACAGACTAAATATCTCTACCAACCTTATTTTTAATTCAGATAAAACCTCATCAGTCTTCTCCGCAAGGTCCCTTCTACAAAGATGAGCTCTTCGTGGCTTCCGCGGATTTGGCGACCAACGGACTACATAGGCACCCCTGTTGGTCGAGCCTTCCAAGGCTCCCGTGTGAGTTGGTGACCTAAAGTTAGTGGTGTTGCCCCCGAAGGTCGAGCTCCTAGTAGCTTCTTGTGGGAGTGGGTGGTCGGCATTACGAGGCTGATTCAGTGCAATCATAGGTAGCTCGGCACCTAGTCAGCCCGACACCTCAGGTAACTCGGCACCTGGTCAGCTTGGTACCTAACAGGTAGCTTTGTTAGACAGTTTTGTATGCCCTTAGCTTCAATCAAAATGATGTACTTTATGAGTTTATTGTAAATGAATAAAAGTGCATATTTGATTCATGTTTCCTTGGTATGTTTCTGTTTAATACCCTTAAACTGGACACTTAATGAGACTCGTGTTAGTTTAGAATGTTCACAGCCAGTGGGTCAGTCTGGGGAGACCTATCCTGACAAGGCTGACACTGTGGTGCCACCAAGTCGGTTGGGGTGGCTTGTCTCAGCTACCGGGGTGAGACCCTAGGCAGATACAGTGTGGGATTAATTAAATCTTTGAATTGGACCAGATTTCCTGTATTGCCCTGGACCTTGGAGATTGATGGGCAAAACTGGAAAGTTACACCCGACCCCTAGACTCGATTATGATACTACACTAGGTGTCAGATTGGGCTGTCTTTGATGTACCAATCAGTGAGATCCTTAGCAGGGGTAAAAACCTGGGTATGCTGGGACAGTCTGAGAATTCATCTGAGTGGGTGATCATAGTGACAGGATCAGCCCCTTTGTCGGACAAAGGTAATGATCGGGGATGCACTCTCACTGATGGAAACCAAGACTGCCGGCAGCTGATTTCAATCGTTGAAATTTGTTTTGCAAAATATATTTTATATGAGATATAAAAGTATATACATTATGGTTTCGAAATGATTTGCAAAAGGTTTTATTCCCAGGATCCATATCTGAGAGAGTGCAACACTGTTCCTTGCAGCCAAGGGAGAGGTCCTCTCTTGTCAGGCAGTGTATGATCATTATGGGCTGAGAGGTTAAGTGTAAGACCATTGAGGATAATACCTGATGGGTTAATCTTGCATCTGCCCACAGTCCCTGGGTGTCAGGCATTGTATGATAATTATGGGCTGAGAGGTTAAGTGTAAGACCATTGCAATCGCCCACTTAGGGTAAGTGTTGGGCCCATAGAGCCCATCTGATGGGTTTCAAGGGGTGTACTATCCATAACAGTGTATTCGGCCAGGCCTTGTAACAAAAGTTGGGTTGAACCCATGTGGCTGATGTGTAGATCAATGTTTGGGCGGCAGCCTTTAGACAAGCTCGGCAGCCTTTAGCCCCCTTATTTCGCAGTTTGGAAGGCTAAATGAATACATAACCTTAAATGGGCCTTAAGCCCATTTCGAACTGGGCTAATTTGATTAGTCACTTAAGGGGCGAATTTTGATATAAGATCAACTGATAGGATTGGGCCCACACCCTATCCACTCAGAGAGTCCAAGATCTAAATGAGATTTAGATCTGGAAAATTCCTAATTAGATTAGGAGATGGCTGATCTAATATGCAGATAAGATAAGGATTATCCCTTATCTTAAATGGACTTCTAATCCAGATATGATTTGGGTTAGCAACTCCTAATGGAATTAGGAGTTGATCCCTTTAAGTCTATAAAAGGAAGAGGGGGCGGCAGCCTTTAGACACACAATCACAAGCAAGAGATAGTCTTGTCTTCAGAGCTGAAATCACATAAGAGAGAATCTACATCCCGCAAATACTCTCTTGCCACCTCCTTCCTGTAGCCGCCGCCTACAACAGTTCAATCTCCATTGCTTGGGAGAAATCAAGATTGGATCTTGATTCTAATCTTTTGGAGAAAAGATTGGTGAGAGTTGTATTCACAAGCCATCTAGGTGATTCTTGAGAAGGATCAAATTCTTTTGGAAGAACACTGCTGATTCTGCTGCACCCTACACTGTGCCATCTTCAGTGGGAGCAGACTTTGGATCCTACCTTGGGCGTGAACACCTCCATTGAGAGATATTATTTCTCTGTATCAGGTATTATCTCTCCTTACTCCTTTTGGTTCAGATATGGTTCAGCCTATGGTTCAAGAATGATCCTTGAAAATATGATTTATTAAATAGGGAATTCGATTCCCAATTGAAGGAAAAGAAATTTTTTTGAAATTTGCCCCCTTATTTCGCAATCTTTGGGCGTCCATATGATGGATTTCCTATCCCTTCAAGCTCGGCACCTGGTCAGCCCAACACCTCAGGTAGCTCAGCACCTGGTCAGATTGACACCTCACAGGTAGCTCGGCACTTGGTCAGCCCGACACCTCAGGTAGCTCTACACTTGGTCAGCTTGGCACCTCACAGGTAGCTCGGCACCCGGTCAGCTTGACACCTTAGGTAACTCGGCACTTGGACAACCCGACACCTCACAGGCAGCTCAGCACCTGGTCAGCTTGGCACCTAGTCAGCCCGACACCTCACAGGCAAAGCCTACGAGCCACATTACTGCTTAAGACCCAGTCACCTCTTCAGCATGGGCAAAGTCAAGAAGAGTGGACTACAAGTCGCTTCCAAAGCCTACAGGCCACATTATTGCTAAATACCCAGTTGCTTCCTCAGCATGGGCAAAATCAGCAAAAGTGAACTATAAGTTGCCCCTAGAGCTTAAGAGCTATACTACTGAACTGGCGGAGACCTCCTCACCTTATAGGCAGCTCGCCACATACAGACGACTCCCAAGGCCTAAGGAATTGGATTGGCACTTACTAGCTCATCGACTTACAAACCAAAAGAAGAATACTCCCTTCACTGAGTTACTCTCAGCTCGAGAGTGGGGGGCAAATGATGTGGGTAGGTTTGGCCCTCTAGTGAAATTGTGACACGTGGCACCTCGTGACAACTAGGCGACACCCAGGCAACAACTTTCCAAGTTGGTGTCCCACCTGGGCACCGACCTGGTGCGCGGCCTGCACGCGGCCTGTGCGCTGCCTGCACACGGCCTGCACGCGGCCTGCGCGCTACCTAGCGTGCGGCCTCCGCATTTTGTGCGTGGCCTGGCCGACCTGGATCAACCTGGCACATGATCCGACCTGGCCAACCTAGCAACCCATAAGACGTGCCCACCGATAAACTCGACATGCATACCCCACGATCTGTGGAGGCCGGCCCATGTTCTGGAAGTTGGTCATCGTGTATGGCGGTTACCTCCAAGGAGCTCGGTAGCTCACCAAAGAGCTCGCCAAGCAGCTAGGCAGTTCTCCAAGGAGCTCGCCACCAAGGAGCCAAGCAACTTGGCAGAGCTCTCCACAAGCAGCTCGGCATAGCCCAAGGAGCTCGGCATAGCTCCCCCAGGCAGCTCACCACTTTTAGGGTAGCTCGGTACAGAAGAGCAGTTTGGCGTATCACATGAAGATCTCCTACCTAACAATCATACCTAACAGATCTGGAGACCTACACCCACGTCTCTCACCAGGCGGTGCCTTGCCTAGCAGATCCGTACTCTACAACAACTGTCGGCACCCATCGCCTCAGCTCTAACAGTGACGACTGCGACAGAGAAACAGAGGCAGTTATGCTTGACTTGACAGAGGCGGTCACGCATGATTTGATAGGACATCGCTATATAAGGACTCCAAGCCCCAAAGGGAAGGGGGGAGAATGAAAAAATGGAGGTAATCCCTGCTCTCTAGCTCTCTCATTCCTCTAATATCATCTTCAAGCTCTCTACAATCAGAGTGCTAATTTAGGCATCAGAGAGTCCCCACCGGGTAAATACCCTTGGGCCCCCTGGTTCAATTCTCGCAGGTTCCTCAGCTCTCGTTGCCTACAAAGAGGAGGAAAAGATGGAGTTCTCGCAGGTCCCTCAGCTCCCACCGCCTACAAAAGAGAGGAAATCACCTCACACAGAGGGTAGTCAGGTTGCGCTACACTAGGGAGCTCCACCATCCTCTGAGTTATAGGCCGCCTAGGAGTAGGTCAAATGACGAGTCCACCAAGGTAGCTTACCACCAGGGAGCTCAGCATAGTTCTCCCCCAAGCAGTTAGCCATCAGGGAGCTCGGCATAGCTCTCCCCAGCTCGGCATATCTTGGGCAGTTCGGCATTGCTCTCCCCCCAAACATTTAGCCATCAGGGAACTTGGCATAGCTTGGGCAGTTCGGCCTAGCTCTCCCCCAGACAGTTAGCCATTGGGGAGCTCGGCATAGCTCGGGTAGCTTGGCATAGCTCTCCCTTAGGTAGTTCAGCACCAGGGAGCTCCACCATCCTCTCCAGGGAACAAGTCAAATGACAAGGTATTTAGCCAAAAAATAAAAAAATTGGTACATGACCAGAAACGGTTACATCAGTAAGTCATAATTTTCTCTCAACTCATTTGCACTCTCATGGTTATGCAGCACTGAAAACAAACTGAATTTGCTATACAAAATGCATATATATATATATATATATATATATATATATATATATATATATATATATATATATATATTATATTATCATTAACTAGAAACACATCTATCAACTTAAATACACAAAAAGAACATAAATCCTTAACTCTACTATGTTTGATTTGAAGGAAAAGGTAAGGAAAGACAAGGAAACCTATACAAGGTTTGTAAAGGTTTCCCTACCTTTCCCTTCCTTTCCTTGCATTTTCCTTCAAACCAAATATAGCCTAAAGGTCAATATTAATTTGATATAGAATCATTAACAGGGATAGTCTTACATTAAATTTTTTCTCTTCATTGACATTTTATTTATACATGTATACAAGAGATGTTCCTATTGTGAGTGGATGTGTGAACATGGCCAACAATGTATCAATGTCAACAAAATTGGACTCATCAAAATGAAGTGCGGTATCTGGGCTCATGGAGCTGGATCCCTGCTAATCTTGTTTTTTCTTTCTAGTCAATCTCATTGCGAACTCAAAAATATTTCATTCGATACCTTTTTTGGTATCAGTGATATGGCTGTAACCCCATAGGAGTCATGAACGGGCTAGACCTATTCATCATGAACGGGTTGAGACTTGGCTTTTGCCAAAATTCTAGTAGGTGTTTGGCATCAATGCCATTGCTTTAGAGGTGTTTTCTGAGAAAACAATGTTGTATGCATGAGGATCTGTTGCACTATTTTCTCAGAAAATGATTCCTTTTTTTTTTTGTTTGGCAACGGTGCTTTCACATAAGTTGTTTTCCGAAAAAACAGCATTTGGGTTTGTTTTGTTTTTAATATTAATCTACATTATCCAATGCCCAAGATGATGCCACGTCATTACACCACTGGCAACAACTGGTTGTTTTCTAAGAAAACATTGAATTTGATGTTTCTTACCACACTTTCCTGATTTTCAAGTTATAGTCTGGAGAATGCCAAATAACAAACTATTTTCTAAAGCACTGCTTTTTCTAATATAACATCGATGTAGTGCCATTTTTCAAAAAATGGCGTCGATATAAAATTGAACCCAAAGCCCGAGCTGTGAAAAGTATATAAACGTAGCCCATAATTGGCACACAACATAGAAAGCCTGCCTTCCGTGATTTGAACCCGCAACTTCCCAATTAGGGATACTGATGTGATGGTTTCTAGTCTCGTACCGATTTTTTCGTGATGTATCAATTTTTTGGCTAAGTACCTCATCATTTGACCTGCTCCCAGGTGGCTTGTGACTTAGAGGATGATGGAGATCCCTGTTGGTGAACTGCCTGATGGTGAGCTACTTGGTGGCGAATTCCCTGGTGGTGCGCTATTTGGTGAGCTCCCTGGTAGTGAGCCACCTTGATAAGCTGCTGAGTGCGCTGCCTTGGTGGCGAGCTCCCTGGTGTAGTGCAACCCGACTGCCCTTTGCATGAGATGATCTGCTCCTCTTTTTAGACAGCGGGAGCCAAGGAACCTGCGAGAACTGAATCAGAGGACCCGGGGGTGTTTACCCGATGGGGCCGCTTCGATGGCTGAGTTAGCACTGTGATAGCAGAGAGCCTGAAGATGATATTATAGAAATGAGAGAGCTAGAGAGCAGGGGTTACCTCCATTTCTCAACCCCCTCCCACTTTGGGGAGTCGAAACTCTTATATAGCGGTGTCCTGAAAGATCTAGCGTAACCGCCTCTGATTCTCTGCTATAGTCGTTACTTACCAGGGCTGAGCTGGTGGGTGCAGGTAACCGTTGCAGAGTATGGCCTTGCTAAACAAGGGACACCTCTCAGGGCTGACAGGCACGACGCCGCCCGGCAAGAGATGTGGGTGCAGGTCTCCAGATTTGGCTGGCATGGTTGTTAGGTAGGAAATCTTCTTGTGATACGTCGAGCTGCTCTGCAATGAGCTACCTTACACCAAGCTACTTTTCACTGAGCTGCTGGTAATGTGTCGAGGTGCTTCTACCCAAGGCAAGTCTTCAAGGTGGCCTACTTAGAGGCGAGCTGTTCGTAAGATGCCAGGCTGCCTGTGGTGAGTTGCTTGTGAGTGGCCAGCTGACTATGGTGAGCTGCATGTGGCGAGCTGCTTGTAAGTGGCGAGCTGCCTGTAGGTGGTGAGCTGCCTGTAGGTGGCGAGCTGCCTGTAAGTGGCGAGCTACCTATGCCGAGCTGCTTGTAAGTGGCAAGCTACCTGTAAGTGGTGAGTTGCTTGTAGGTGGCGAGCTGCCTGTAAGTGGTGAGCTGCCTGTAAGTGGCGAGCAACCTGTAAGAACTTTAAAAAGTTCTTAAAGTACAAAAATAATTATAACATAATATTCAATATAATAATAATTTAATATTTTACAAAATTAATAATGAAATTATGTAATAATAGTATGAATTATAATTTTATGATTACTAAAATCAATAAATAATTAATATTTTAAAATTTAAATGATATTATTATTTAAATAACTAAATAATATCATAAATGACTAATTTCACTTATATCAATTAATAATTCTAGAAAATAACTTTCAAAACATTTAATATTTATTAATAATAATTTTAAAATCTTAATCTATATTTATTATATATATATTAAAATTAATATTTATTTTATTTTATTAACTATTTATTGTTTTTTGTGATAAATATATTTTCAATAATTATGGTTATTAAACAATAAAATTTCAATAATTATCGGAGGTTAAACTATTGTTATTAACTTTTAAATTTAGTTTATTCTATTTATTGTTTTTTTGTTATAATTTATTGATTAATATTTATTAGAGATTAAACTATTATTTGGGATTACACTATTTGTTTATTAATTTAATATATATTTTTTGTATTTATTATATTTTTTTAATTATTGTATGTATTGTATTTTTATTAGTTATTTATTGAATATTTATTTTTAATATTAATATATTATCAATAATTGTGTATTTTTGCTATAAATTTTCAATAATTTTAGCTAAAATGGGGAGTTAGTCACCCAAAACTGGCTAACCGTTAGTGAAACCTGGACAACTCTAGTTGTATCGATTTGGGTTGATTTCCTGTTTGTTTAATCAATTCAACATATTTAATCTTAAAAAATTAAATTTAAAAATTAGGTTTAAATTTAAAAAGTTACAATGATATTTATGGGAATTTCCCACTTTCTCATATTAAAAAATTATATTTAAAATGTAAAATATTAATATATCTATGGACAGGCCATTCGATTTTGGTTGGTT
The DNA here is from genome assembly GCF_056320005.1 of Nelumbo lutea. Classification (NCBI taxonomy): domain Eukaryota; kingdom Viridiplantae; phylum Streptophyta; class Magnoliopsida; order Proteales; family Nelumbonaceae; genus Nelumbo; species Nelumbo lutea. The sequence goes on from NC_142688.1 coordinate 38,927,183, forward strand.
TATAAATGGCCTAAGAAAAAATGGTCCAACCTGGTCAGGTTGAGAAATTGTTGAACCAAAATTGATCAGAAATACTAGAAAACCAAATTGGTCAGTTTCATTAGTTTGATAAACAACTCTAACTGAAATTAATTATTGTTATTTTGTATTATAAAAAAATTTGAAAATAATATATAAAATAAAAATAATTATTAATTATTTAAAATATTAAAAATATAAAACAATTATATACTTTTGTACATTTATATTATTTAGCTTTTACTTAACAAATTCCATTCATCCCACAGGTCCCCATTAATTAATTATTTTAAAAGTTATAAATATAAAATAATTATATATATTTATTACATGACTTTCGCTTAACAAAATTCATGCATCGCGCAGATCCCCGCTAATTATAAAATATATAAAAGACAGGCCGACAATCAATTTGGGCCCAGTCTAAAACCCGGACCGGAATCATTTCGCCGTTTTGTGAGTCGAGAGCGAAGCCGTGGCCACGGTTTTTTGTCCGTCCATGAGTGGATGTTGCTAAAGCCCAAGCTAAGCCTGAGGCGCTCTCTCTCTCTCTCTCTCTCTCTCTCTCTTTTTATGTTTTCCACAACAATGGCAAATTAGAACCCAAAATCCAAGTACAGAAATCAACTCATCGTTCCATGGCGATCGTTGCTCTTCACGTCACTAGAGTTTCCCGCCATTTTCGTTTGTTGTCCCCGTTCACACCAATCTCGTCATCGGTTCTGAAGAGGCCCGGAGGCCCTGGACAATTATGTGTTCGAAGAAAATATCGCCGGAGTTGCAGTTTCTTCGGATGGTTTCCTACCCGGGAACTCACTATTGTCGCGTCGGGCTCTCGAGGTACTGCAAAGAAAGTTTAGCTCTCTATCCGTGTCTCTCCGTCATTTTATCGAGCATCCACTAGTTTAGTTGCGATGTCCCATAAATTGGATAATCAAGAAAATTGGAGAAGTCAATGGTGAATCATGCAGCTAGGTTATTCATTTAAGTTATTTAAGAAGTCGAAAGTGTTGTTGTTAGTATCTAAGTGAAAGTCGAAAGTTAAGGTATTTATTCATATGTCATTGCATTAGTTGATCTGAATTACTTTTCATATCCCTGAAAGTGTATCTTTTTTAAAGTTCTCTTTGTTTGAACTACTAACCTCTTCAGACTGCTTTTCTGCACGTAATTGTTTTCCTATAATACATATAGCTAGTTGGTTAGTTTACTTTACTCTGATTTGTTTTGTTATATGGAGATGATTGTTATCTTGTTGTTCGGAAAACCGTATGAATGCTCTTGGTTACTTTCTAACTATGGATAAAATCTTGTTGAAATCCATTCACCTTTGGGGTTTATTGAAATTAAGCTTATTGTTGTGTTCTGCATCCATATTGTGGTTTAAGTTTCTCAGTTGTGTTTTGCCTAGTTATGCATTTTGTTTTGCATCATAAGTTTTTCTTTAAATTCTTAAATAAATTAATAAAATATATTCAGGTGGTATATTTTAAAAGGGCATAGGGTGAAGTAGTGTGAATTAATTTGGAGGCTCATGATCGAACAAAATGGCCATTTGACAGAGTTTAATGGTGAAATGAAATTCATTTAACCAAGACCATATAGTTCGTATAGGCTTTGTCAAATTAAGTATTATAAAAGCAGTGCTTTATAGTCTTTGGAAGAAATTTTTTCTTCATGACATGAATTTTTAAGAAATAAGTAATCTAGTATCTAGAGTATTGAATACCTCAGTTTGTCCAACACTATTGTTAAAACCATAAGAAAGGAAGTTGAAAAGAAAGTGAATGAAGCTAAATATAGGGCTTATGATGAGTTTCACCATAATTTAGGCACTAAAGAGGGAGAAAAAGGAATGTATAAACTAGCAAAGTCGAGAGAAAGGAAATATAGAGGTTTCGACCATGTTAGGTGCATTAAAGATGAAGATCAAAGAATCTTGGTAAAAGATGAAAAAATCAAACAAAGATGGAAAAGCTATTTTGAAAAATTGTTAAATTAACAACAAGGAGAGGGTGCTAATAGAGGAAAAGCTAGGAATACTAATAGAGTTATATGTACTAAAGTAAAAGAGGTAGTAAATAAGATGAAGAAAGGAAAGGCGTTATGACCCAATGGGATTCCAATAGAAGTGTGGAAGTGTATGGGAGAGGTAGGTGTAATATTGGCTAACTAAGCTACTTAATAAGATACTAAAAGAAAAGAGGATGATCAATGATTGGAGAAATAGCAGTATGGTGCCTATATTTAAGAACATAGGTGATATATGAAGTTGTAATAACTATCGAGGGATTAAACTCATGAGCCACACCATGATTTTTTTCTTTTTTTGATAATTAAGAAGAGAATAAATGAATACGTATTATGACTTGAAACAAGTGTATCGGAGAAGCAATTTGGCTTTATGCTAGGGAGATCAACCATGGAAGATACATTGTTTTTGAGACAATTGATAGAAAAATTTAGAGAGAAGAAGAAAGATCTCCATATTAGTGTTCATTGATCTAGAAAAGGCTTATGATAGAGTTCTTAAAGAGATAATATGGTGGGTCTAGGAAAAGAAAAGGGTTCAAAACAGGTATATAGACCTAATTAAGGATATGTATAAGGGGGCAACAACCAATGTTAGAATAGATTTGATTTAGACCAATAAAAAATAGTAAAAATATTTCTGATTATAGTAGAAGAGGAAGAGAAGAAGAAGAAGACAAGAAGAAGAAGAAGAAGAAGAAGAAGGGAGAATGGAGAAGAAGGGAGAAAGAAGGAGTTCGATAATCTCCTCTTTCTCCACTCTAATCTTTTATTAATCTTACTAAGATTACATAAATTACAAGTTTTCCCTTAAGTGGGCGTCCACCTCATCATCATACTTAGAAAACATAAAAAATAATTAAAGACCCATTAAGAACAAATAACAAGAATAAACTAATCAATAAGATAGAAATGGGCTAGGACCCATTCGGCCTAGTCTCTTTACACTCCCCCTCAAGTTGAGCATAGATATCAATCATGCCCAACTTGCTTATATAGTGAACTAGCTTTCCTTTAAGAATACCTTTTGTTAAAACATCAACCAACTGTTCTTAAGAAGCAATAAATGGCAGATAGACTTTTTGATGTGTGGCTCATTGTGACACTAGCAAGTGCACTAGCCGTTCAAGTAATAAAGTAGTGAGTGAAGTATCGTTCCCACGAGGATTTAGGAAACAATTACCAATACTAAATTGAGCACTTCTTATCTGATCAACAAATAAATCAAAACTTTAATGAAAGCTAAAAAAAATCTTAAATTAAAATCTATCTAAATCATTGGCCCAATTGCCTTCAAATCAGGTTAGAAGAGTAAGCAGTAAATGTCAATCTCAGAATTCAGCAATCTATCAATTTGGATCATTCGAATAAATCATGATTGAGCCTTGGGTTGGTGAAACCCCAAGGTCATGAACAGCCTCTCTCAAGCGCATGTTCATCCTATGCATGAGTGACGGTTCTTCTATCTCTAGCAAGAATCTAATCCCCATGCATGCATTTCTTCAAACACTTCTAAGGCATCAATTCAAGTCTGAATTGATCACCAACTGAATTGTGCAAGTTATCTCTAACCTTGCACTCAATTCAGTTCTTGAATAGTAGATCTGAATTCCTAGAGTCTCTCTCAAGCACTCTAGTAATTCCAAGCTTTAGATCCATTCGGCCAATTTGAAAATTGCAGATCTGAATTCTCTTTCAAGCAATTCAGATCTTGCAATATCAGATCTGAGAATTCAGATCTGAGTTTTGAAGGTTAGTTGGCCGAATTAATCTACAATAACACCCTTATTCAAGAAACTTCAAGTACAATTCATGACCATTTGAATGAATAAAAAAGAATTAGATTGCTGAACTGAAATTTTACAAGCTGAAATACATCAAGGAAGAATGGAAACAAGGAGAAAGAAGAAAGAAAATATAACAAAGAAACTGAATTCAAATCAAAAGAGAATGAAACTACAAATGATTTATTACAAAAGATCTTTGAATCACAAACCCTCAATTCGAACTCACCTTCTCTTCTAGCTTGCTTGTCTTGAACTTCCTTCAGCCCTTCTTCTTCTTTTTCCTTGCGCCTAGCCTTCTTCTCTTCTCTTCTCTCAAGATGGCTGAACCTCTAAGAGTGGGAGAGCCTTCCTCTCAAGTAATTGAACACCTCTCCCCCCTCCTAGAGGCCTCCTTATATAGTTTTTCAAGGGGGCTTTTGCCCCTTCTTGAAGCCTCTAGAATGGGGTGTATTACACCCCTTTCTTGAACTTTCTAGAGCTCTCTTGAAAGCCTCCTAAGGGCTGCTATTTGGGCTGCACTTAGGCTCTCTCTTAGCACATGATATCTATACATTGAGCTGCTCTTTTGGGCTGAGAATGGGCCTTCCTTGTTGGGCCGAATTCTACTCATAGCTAGGCTTTCTTTTCTTGGGTTTTTTCAAGAAATTCACTTGCTCTTCTTGGGCCGAAGTGCTCTCTTTTGCTTCCACGACCGGGCTGGACTGAAATTGGTCTTTTTGAACCTTCTTTTCTTGCCTTTTTCCTTCATTTTCTTGGATTAATTATCCCTGAACTTATTCTTAGCATTAAGCTAATTTAAGGCAAAAATTAATAAAACCGACATAAAAATCCATGCTAAAGTCCTCAAAAATTATAGATAAATTGTAAGTTCATCACTTTTCTTGAAGCAACTCTCTCCCGTATTGTAGAGAACATTGATGTGGGCCCCACTGCAGTGGTCCCCACTGTGTTCGTAGGACAGCAGTGTAGTTATTTGTTTAAGTTATAGTAGTGTCAGTTTGAGTCAGTTTGTTAATTCAGTTGTTATTTATTTCAGTTTTTATTTACTTTTTTTTATTATGTAAGTACCAAGGGCTGATGTTTCATTTCCATTATGTACTAAACATAACCTATAAATATTAAGAGAGTGGCGGCGGCAGATCAGTAAGAATCTGTCCCTCCTTTCAACAACTTGTGTTCTCTTGTTTCTCTTCTATTCTCTCTCCTTTCTCTCACTTTCATTTCTGTTTTGCAAACCTAAAACCTTTTAGGATTCAAGACTGATTACAGTCTTGATCTTCTACTTGGTATCAGAGCCTATCTAGGGCTTCTCATGTGTGTCTAGTCCAGCCGACCACATGAGGATTAGCTAGGGCTGGAAGCTTTGAAGAAGTTTTTCGGTGGCTGAATCTTGGAGATTACTAGGAGAGGTTCGCAGCAGTTGAAGACTTGCCGCGGCTTGCAGAGAGTTGGTAATCAGGAAGAGGCAGCGAAGGTTAGGGTTTAGGTAACCCTAGAGACAGTAAACCGAAGTACATAAGTAAGTTTTTTTTTACTGAGTTTCAGAGACTGCAATCAGTCGAGATAGGTTGGACCTATCTAGAAAGAGGGGCCGAACTGTGTTAAAGTTTGTTCTAGGGTTTGGCTTGCCGAACTGTGTTTAAGTTTGTTTCTAGGGTTTGACTGTTGGGCCGAACCCCCCTCTTCAAAGGTGATTAGTTTTTAGGGTTTCATATTGCCCTACGACAAGTCCCACTTGTGCGGACTGCTTGGAGAGTGCAGCTGAGCACTTACTTCAGAACTACAGTTGAAACCCTAATTTTGCTCTCACAGCAGTGGGCCCCACAGTAGCGATTTCAGAAAATAGCATCTCAGATTGATAGGTTGTCTGGTACTGTGCATGCCGATTGATTTCAGATCAGATTTGAGTTGATTTCTTGCATATACTGTGATAGGCGATTGATTTCAGATCAGATTTGGGTTGGTTTCAGATCGGATTAGATCAGATTTCAGATAAGATCAGATTTGTGTTGGTTTCGGATAAGATTTCAGACTTACTTGTTTGACTATGTTTTCTGGTATAATTGCTCTAACAGTTTGTAGCCATTGAATCTTTATCAAAGATGGAGTTTAAGGGTCAGGGAGAAAGTAGTTTTGGAAACCACAGTTATGGTAGTGTATCTGAAACCGGGTTTCAGATTACAACTATGAGATTTGATGGGTTGAATTATTTGGAGTGGGCGCAATCAGCCATGATGGCTATTGGAGGAAGGGGAAAACTGGGTTACCTCTTGGGAGATGTGAAAGAACCTTCCAAGGAGGACCCAACATACACCAAGTGGGTTCAAGAGAACTATTTAGTTATGGCATGACTGTGTAATTCTATGCAGCCACATATCAGCCGAAATTACTTGTGGGCAAAGACAACCAAAGAGATATGGGATGTTGTGAAAGAAACCTATTCCCAACCCCTTAATGTTGCCAGAGCCTATGAACTGAAGTGTGAGGTGAACAACCTTAAACAAGGAGAGAAGCCAGTTTCTGTTTACTTCTCTACCTTGAAATCCTTGTGGCATTAGATTGACCATCTAGAGACCCTTGAGTGGGAGAGTCCCAAAGATGCACAGACTCACAGAAAGCAAGTTGAGACGAATAGGGTATTTGAGTTTCTGGCTGGTTTGAATTCAGAATATGACATTGTGCGACAACAGATATTGACAAGAGATAGTGTGACCCTTTCTCAAGCATACTCTCTGGTGCATAGTGAAGAGACCAGGAGGAAAGTCATGATGCAACCTCAGCCCTCTTTCCCAGCCTTGACAGCTATTAAACCCAAGCCAGGGGGTGACTCAGAAAGGGACAGGAAGAAGGAAGATAAACGGGATCTAGTATGTGAACATTGCAAGAAACCCAAGCACACAAAAGATACTTGTTGGAAGCTACATCCTCACTTGGTCCCAGCAAAACTAAGAAATAAGAAGGGTAATGCTCATATGGCAGTGAACACTGATTCAACATCCTCATCAGGCACATCCCTGGAGACTTTAGCTGCTGTTCGGGCTGCCCTCATACATTTGGAAAAGGAAGTTGGGAGTTCAACTCAGCCATCTCAGTCACCATCAGCTCCTGCCACATCTGCATTTGCACATTCAGGTACTCGAGCCTCAGCTTAACATGCTTCAGCTCCAGGTAATACTGATCACTGCTAGGTAATAGATTCAGGTGCATTTGACCATATGACTAGCTCGCCATCTTTGTTCACTTCTTATCACTTGTCTTCTAGTCGAGATAGAGTATCCATTGCTGATGGCTCTCTTGTTCCCATTTCGGGCAAGGGGGACATCAAGTTATCGGATACTATCTCTTTATCTTCTGTCTTGCATGTTCCTAAGCTTGATACTAACCTACTTTCAGTTAGTAGTATTACCAAACACATGAACTGTTCAGTAACCTTTTTCCCTGACCGATGTGTTTTTTAGGATTTGGAGACGAGGAAGGTGATTGGGACTAGCTGTGAGACGAATGGGATCTATTTGCTTGGAGAGAGTTCTCGTCGGGAGGAGTCAGTGGACAAGAAGTCTTTTGTTTCCCAGTCTGTGAGTTCGGTTATGCTTTGGCATAACCGATTAGGTCATTTGTCTTTTAAGTCTTTGAAGAGTTTGTTTCCTGCTTTATTTGAGTCTGTTGAGTTATCAAAGTTGAGGTGTGAGAGTTGTGAGTTTGCCAAACATTGTAGAACCTCTTATTCTTTAAGTAATAAAAGGAGTAATTCTTCTTTTGATATTGTGCATATTGATGTTTGGGGGCCATATCATATCTCTTCTATGGGTGGGTACAGATATTTTCTACTGTTTGTTGATGACCATACCCGGTTTTCTTGGGTCTATCTTATGCGTTTTCGGGATGAGGTTCCTGCTCTGACCCAAAACTTCCATCAGATGGTTCTCACTCAGTTTGGGATCAAAATCAAAGTCCTTAGATCTGGAAATGCAAAGGAATACTTTGCTCATCCATTTACCTCCTACCTTCTTAGCCATGGAGTTATTCACCAGAGCACTTGCCCTTATACACCACAGCAGAACGGCGTTGCCGAAAGGAAGAATAGGCATATCTTGGAGGTGGCTAGAAGTATTATGTTTACCTCCAATGTACCTATTCACTTCTGGGGTGATGCTATCCTCACGGTAGTTTATCTCATTAATCGAGTTCCTTTCCGGGTCCTTGATATGAGAACCCCCTTTTCCCTTCTATACCCAGACGAGTTGTTCATTGTTCCGCTTAAAACCTTTGGTTGTACCTGTTTCGTTCAGTTTCTCGGGCCTCATCATTCCAAGTTTGAACCTAAGGCCTCCAAATGCATTTTTCTTGGTTATGCACAAACTCAAAAGGGTTATTGTTGCTATGATCCAGTTTCAGGGAAACGATTTGTCTCCATGGATGTCACATTCTTTGAGGAGACACCCTATTATCCTAGGGTTTCTCCTCAGGGGGAGAGCAGTGAGAGTGGGGCTGTTTTGAGTTTCTTTCCTCAGGGGGAGAGCAGTGAGGGTGGAAGTGGGGCTGTTCCTTTACCTATTCCAATGGGTAATGAAGGTTGTAGTGGTGAGGGTGGTTAGAGGGAGCCGGAGTTGAGAGTCTATCACAGGCGGTGCAGGCAGGTTGATCCTAGTCTTCGGTAGTCCCGGCCAGCTCCAGTTCCTTCTGCGCCTCCAGATCTAGAGCCTACTGAGATACCTCTCACTGTTGCCGCTTCCCCTCCTGTGGATGACCTTGATCTCCCTATTGCCATTCGCAAAGGGAAACGGCATTGCACCACTTCTACAGCTCACAACATCTCACAGTTCTTATCCTATGATCGTCTATCACCATCTTACCGGTCCTATCTCACTTCCATTGCCGATGTCCCTATTCCAAGAACAGTACAAGAAGCCTTATTAGTTTCGGAATGGAAAGATGCAATGCAAGTTGAAATGGATGCCCTGTTGAAGAATAATACTTGGGCACTGGTTGACCCACCAAAAGGAAAGAAACCGGTGGGATGTAGATGGGTGTTCACTGTGAAGCATAATGCTGATGGCTCTATTGAAAGGTACAAAGCCCGACTGGTTGCAAAGGGGTTCACTCAGACTTATGGTATATAGACTATTTGGAGACCTTTGCCCTAGTAGCCAAGATGACCACCATTCGAGTTTTGTTATCCCTTGTAGCAAATCATTCTTGGCCCCTATTTCAGATGGATGTTAAAAATGCCTTTTTGAATGGAGTCTTACAAGAAGAGGTTTACATGCAGTTGCCTCTTGGATTCTATGATACAGAGACAGGTAAGAAGGTTTGCCGACTGAACAAGGCATTGTATGGTTTGAAGCAGTCACCTAGAGCCTGGTTTGGTAGGTTCAGATTAGCCCTTGGAAGGTTTGGTTGTGTACAGGCCCAGTCAGATCATACACTATTCATCAAGAGGGTGGAGTCCTCTCTAACACTACTAGCAGTATATGTTGATGATATTGTGGTGACAGGAAATGACAGTCATGAGATCGAGTCCCTCAAACAGCTCCTTCATCAAGAGTTTGAGGTGAAAGATCTTGGTGCACTACGGTACTTTTTGGGTATTGAGGTTGCTAGATCAAAGCAGAGGATTTTTATCTCTCAGAGAAAATATGTTCTAGATCTGTTGGCGGAAACTGGAAAGTTGGGTGTTAAGCCGACCGATACACCCATCGAACAAAATCACAAGATTAGTGCAGAGGGTGGGGAGCCTCTTGAAGACAAAGTTATGTTCCAACGGTTGGTTGGAAAGCTTCTATATCTCTGCTTCACTCGGTCGGATATCAGCTATGCAGTTAGTGTTGTTAGCTAGTACATGCACTCCCCTAGAAGTGTTGATGACAGAATGGCGGGAAGTGTTGATGACAATACTTGAAGAGATGCCCGGGTAGAGGTATATTGCTCAAGAACAATAATCACATGAGGGTGGAAGTCTATACAGATGCCGATTGGGCTGGAAGTGTTGATGACAGAATGTCTACCTCTGGATATTGTGCCCTGGTGGGAGGTAACCTTGTCTCTTGGAGGAGTAAGAAGTAGAGTGTTGTTTCCCGCTCCAGTGCTGAAGCGGAATACAGGTCAATGGCTAATGGAGTGGCTGAAATCTTATGACTGAGGTCACTACTTGAAGAGTTGGGTATTGACTATGAAAAGCCCTTAATGCTGTATTGTGATAATCAGACAGCTATTAATATAGCCCACAACCCAGTGCAGCATGACAAAACTAAATATATCGAAGTTGATCGACATTTTGTGCGAGAAAGGGTCACATCACAAGAAGTGTGTCTTCCGTGCATCACATCTAATATGCAGCTCGCGGATATCCTCACCAAGGCTGTACCAAGGAAGAAGTTAGAGACAAACCTATCCAAGTTGGGCATGATAGATATCTACTCCTAACTTGAGGGGGAGTGTAGAGAACACTGATGTGGGCCCCACTGCAGTGGTCCCCACTGTGTTCGTAGGACAACAGTGTAGTTATTTGTTTCAGTTATAGTAGTGTCAGTTTGAGTCAGTTTGTTAATTCAGTTGTTATTTATTTCAGTTTTTATTTACTTTTTTTTATTATGTAAGTACCAAGGGCAGATGTGTCCTTTCCATTATGTACTAAACATAACCTATAAATATTAAGAGAGTGGCAGCGGCAGATCAGTAAGAATCTGTCCCTCCTTTCAACAACTTGTGTTCTCTTGTTTCTCTTCTATTCTCTCTCCTTTCTCTCACTTTCATTTCTGTTTTGCAAACCTAAAACCTTTTAGGATTCAAGACTGATTACAGTCTTGATTTTCTACTCGTATAAAGTGCCTGTCAGCTTCTATGTGCAATGTTGATAATGGCTTGGTTGTCACAATATAACATCATTGGCTTCTCACAGTTTATACCAAATTCTTCTAAAAGTGATCTCAACCACAAAAGTTCAAAAACTCCATGTGCCATTGCCCTGTACTCTACTTCAGTCGAGGATCTAGCCACTACAGATTGCTTTTTACTCCTCCATGATATAATGTTCCCTGCCACCATAGCACAGTAACCTAAAGTGGACCTCCTATCATCAATACATCCAGCCCAGTCAGCATCAGTGTATGCTTCCAGCTTCATGTGTCCATGCTTAGCAAACAAGATACCTTTCCCTGGAGTCCCTTTTAGACCCTCATAGCAGCTGCTAAATGCGTATCTCTGGGAGAATGCATGAGCTGGAACAATCCCCTATCAATCAACAGTTCACCATCAATAGCTGACAGCTTATGATTTAGGTCTATCAGACTGGAAGCTGGTCGAGCACCAAGTTTGCCAGTCTCTACAAGAAGATCAAGAACATACTTACGTTGAGAAATGAAGATACCATCCTTAGACCTTGCAACTTCAATCCCCAAGAAATATCTAAGTTCACCCAAGTCTTTAATCTCAAAGTCAGTGTTAAGAAATCTTTTGAGATGAGTAACTTCTTAAGTATCATTACCAGTAACCACAATATCATTAACATAGATAATTAGAAGAGTCACTAAAGAAACTCTCTTCTTAACAAACAGGGTATGATTAGACTGAGTCTATATGTACCCAAAAGTAACAAGGGCAGCTCGAAATCTATCAAACCAAGCTCTAGGTGATTGCTTAAGGCCATAAAGGGACTTCTTCAGTTTATAGACTTTCCCTTGCATCTCCTTTCCATACACCCCTGGAGGTAAAGACATATAGACCTCTTCATGTAGGCCCCAATTCAAGAAAGCATTTTTAACATTGAATTGATGAAGCAACCAATCAAAAGTAGCATTTTTAACATCGAATTGATGAAGCGGCCAATCAAAAAGATTGTCTACAATGTTTTGCAAGTTCACATGACTCACAATGAAGACTCAATAGGGATGTTCCCTTAAACATTTTTGGGAACAAATAACTCAAAGTTGAAAAAGACAAATGATCAAATCTCAAATGACATAACATGACTCTATCAATTGACTCTGATGAGATAAGACTCCAAAGCTACTCCACTAGGTGGTCTAGGACTTCATCAGGGATATCCAACAAATATATTCCATTTGTTTCATGGCCACTCCCAATGAGTAAGAAAGAAGGTTATGCTGCAATTCATTGATTTAGTTAAGCTACTAATAGATAAAAGGTTGGTGTTAAGTTTGGGAACATGAAGGACAAAGGACAAAACAAGGGAGTCGGAGGCTCTAATATTCCCTTTACCAGAGATGGGAGCAAGAGACCCATCGGCAAGGGAAATCTTCTCTCTATCAGAGAGGAGCTGGTATGAACATAAAAGGTTAGATATGCTGGTCATATGGTCTGATGCACCAGAATGTATAATCCAAGGAATTCTACGATTACCTGAGGTTGTAGCATGATTTGCAGAAGCACGAATACCTAAATGGGCAAATGCGGATGAAGAGGTGTTACCAGAGGAGGAAGTTGCAACAGTAGTCTCTAAGTGATTAATTAACCTACCATATCTCTCAACTTCTGCCTTCACTGCTACTAGCTGCTCCACAACAGATTTTTCTTCACTTTCTCTATTTACACCTTCAGATGCTGTAGCAACATTTGCATTCTTGGGCTTTCCAGACTGACCACTTTTCTTAAAGTTGTTGTTCTGAAACCTATCTGGATGAAGTTTCCAACAAGTATCCTTAGTATGTTTTGGTTTCTTGCATTGTTCACATTATCACCTCTTTCTTCTCAATTGGCCCCTTTGGTTTTATGCATGCACAAAATTGTTCTGGAGGTGGTGGACCCTATAATTGTACCTGTCGCTTGCTCTCTTCACTACTCACCATAGTATGCTTGAGCAAGTGTTACTTCATCCTTAGCTAGAATATTCTATCTCTTAATATCAAATTCAGGGTTGTGTCCTGTAAGAAACTCAAACACCCTATTTCTTTTCACAAATTTCTTGAATTTCTCTACATCCTTGGTGCTTTCCCATACAACTACTTCCATAACATCAATCTCCTGCCATAGTGACTTCAACATTGAGTAGTAGACATTTACACTCTTCTCCCCCTGTTTCAGATTTTTCACATTATTCTTCAGTTTGTAGGCCCTTGCAACATCCAATTTCTGAGAATATGTTTCTGTAACACCATCCCAAATCTCCTTGGCTGAAGTCATCCAAAGATAATGCTGACTTATGTGGGGCTGCATAGAATTTACCAACCATTCAATAACTGTTTAGTTATCTTGCATCCATTTCTCACAAGGTTTAAAATGTCGATGTCGATGGAAATGTCACTTACCAAAATATAGGACATGTCAGAAATGTCGAGGGGAAATATTGTAAAAATTAGAGACATTGTGGAAATATTATGAAATATGTGGAAATATGCAAAGATATTTTGTAAAATGATAAAAGAAGCATTAATACATATTTCTAGACTATTATCTTATTCCCAACCATTATATAAAGCTAAGAAACTAAGATCAATAACAAATTAGTAAATGACGATTTACTGATTTATTATGCATTTTGATGTTTTTACAAGGTTATCTGATATTTTCTTTTCTTATTTTTAATTCTGATTTATTATAAATTCTAATATATTTATTTCACACTAGTAAATAGAAATACATTTATTCCGATTTTTTAAATATTAAAGTTATAATACATTATGTTTTATTATAAATTTAATAAACTGATTCTCCTTTTTGCAGTATTAAGATTATGATAAATTCTGATTTCTTATAAAACTTAATGAATTTATTATGATTTTTAATACTAAATTTATAATAAATTATGATTTAGTATAAAATTTATTAAATTTATTCTGATTTTTATATTAAATTTAGAATATGGTTCATTATAAAATTTAATAAACATTTTCTGATTTTAATAAATATTTTAAAAATTACTAACTTGTTAATATTTTATTACTTGAAAAATATTTTATGTTTTATATTATAAAGTAATTAATTTATTCTTTTGTTTTTATATTTTGTTAATTCTTTTTATAAATATTTTATTTGAAATATTAAATAGAAATTATTAATGGAATAATCTATATTAATATGCTGTATTTTTTTTTTTATCAATAACACTTTCATTAATTCATCAGTAGAAAATTTACAAGTGGAAGACAAACACACTTATCTTCCAAGAGTCACAAAGAACTTCAAGAAATGAAAAAAGAAAAAACAAAGACAAATACACTAACATTACAGCTTAGCCCAAAACAAAGAATCCCTTTCTGCCCCTTGTTTTGCTAAACCGTCAACTAGGGAATTAGCTGATCTTCTAATCCAACATGTCTTAACTTCCATCTCCCGCACCAGCCATTTGAATTTCCTCTTCTCATTATTATACTTCCATAAATCATTTTGATCTTTAGTCAGCCACCCTATCACCACCTCTGAATCCCCGTCAATTATAAGTTTCTTGATGTTCAATTCCTTGGCTTTTCGGGCTCCTTCCATAACTGCACATATCTCAGCTCTAAGGGAGTCACCCACTCCAATTGGGCCTGAGAACATAGCAGAGATGACCCCATTTTCATCTCTAAAAACACCCCCGATCCCCGATTGTCTCGGGTTTCCCCTACTGCATCCATCAAAGTTTAATTTCAAGAATCCACTGGGTGGGGGGGTCCAAGCCACACTCGTTACTGACTTGGTCTGCGTGCAATTTGCAATTTCACCCCACTTCCTCAACATGTCATCCACAGTGTAATCTGTGAATATTTCCAAAGATTTCAGCCACTGTACCACCCTAAAATGTATGATAGCCCTCAGATATGTTGTTCCTCTCTGAGTTTCTGAAAAGATCCTGGAGTTTCTTTCTTCCCACAGTGTCCAACATACTGCAGCCCTTTGTCCTCTCCACATTGTCCTTCCCCTTTTTAACCGCCACCTGAAAAAGGAAGGTGAGAAAAGGCCCTGCATGTCTGATGGGGGATTCTAGCTGCACCCAAATAAGGAGAAAGCCCAATCCCACAATGACCTCGCGAAGTGGCAAGACACCATTAGGTGACCAGTCTCCCCATCTGCTTTACCCAGAACACACCACTTAGGTGACAAGCAAGTATTGGGTCTCTTCTTTTGGAGTGGATCACCTGTGTTGATTCTTTCCAGATAGGCTTCCCAACAAAAACTACCAACCCTAGGAGGTATAGCTCTGCACCAAACCTCACCAATAGGGAAAGGGGACAAGGTAGGACTGGTGGACTGACTTAAGACTTTGAAGAACGAAGCACAAGACAAAATGCCATTGGGGGTAGGTGTCCAAATTTTAGAATCTGCCCTAGTGGGGTCTAAGACAACGTTATCAAGAAGTGCAAGAAGGCTCGAAATACAGTCGAAGTCTGAGTCCTTCAAGTCCCTTCTTAGACCCAAGTTCCACCCAATTCCAGAAGTGGAAGAGGACGGGGTGGTGAAAGACGAGATCGGCTCATTTTTCAAATCAGAAAGAGCATACAAAGATGGAAACTTTGTATGCTCCCCACCCAGGTTTGTTCCCAAAATTTTATGGAGTTATCGGAATTCAAGTCATACCTGATATTAGGAATGAAGATTGGTAGTAGGTCATGAATGGCTTTCCAAGGAGAATTGCTTGTGATCCTAGCTCTGATTCCAGCGTCCCATCCATTGTGCTCCAGCCCATGAATACTTGCCACTATTCTAGCCCATAGCTTCTCCTTCTCCATAGGAAACCTCCACAACCACTTCCCCAGGAGAGTCATATTCCTTCTCCTAATACTCCCAAGCCCCAAACCACCACACGACTTACTCCTACACACCATCTCCCAGCTAACTCTATGATCCCTCTTCTCTTCTCCCGGCTCCCACAGGAAATCTCTCATTAACTTCTCTAATCCGTTAGCAATATTCACTGGGATATTAATATGCTGTATTATATTAATATAATATACTAATATATTATATTTTTAATGTACATTAGTCGACATCTTGTCGACATAATAGGAAAATTTATATTTTTTTTGGGTTATTTGGACCGATTTGGTCGACATTTCCGGAATATAGGAAATGTCGACAGACATAATGTAATTTTTATATTACAGTCCACTTTCATGTTGGTGAGCCTCGGCATCGACATATGTCGGGCGACGTTAGCGATATTTGGCAACATTTGAAACCATGATTTCTTATATATAGGATCAGTCTCTTTTAGTTTCTCCTTACTACCCGTGAGAAACCCTAATTTACCTCTACTATAGACATGAATCTTTATAGATTTTGCCCAAGCTAAATAATTTGTTCCATTAAGTTTGATTGTAGTCACTCCTGTCAAAATGGAATCTATAGAACCAACCCTCGGCACCGGGATCTACTTCATCTCACTTCCAGATTGCTCCATTGATCAAACAAAAATAAAAAACAAGGCTTTCAAGCTTTATAGACCTAACTGAGGTCAGTCCAACACTTAAAAATCCCAAAACTAGGGCTTCACTATACCTGGCCTCCGGGGAGAAATAGA
Source organism: Nelumbo lutea (assembly GCF_056320005.1). Taxonomy (NCBI): domain Eukaryota; kingdom Viridiplantae; phylum Streptophyta; class Magnoliopsida; order Proteales; family Nelumbonaceae; genus Nelumbo; species Nelumbo lutea. The sequence goes on from NC_142688.1 coordinate 38,943,473, forward strand.
GAAGAAGCCGCTCCAACCAAAGCTTCCCAAACCTCTTCCAATTGCAACCACCCACTTTTGGAGATCAAAAGGAACCCTCCAAGCCTTGAGCGCCACACCCAAATAGTCTCTTTAACCTGTAACTGGAAACTCTCTAGTCGGCTAGGGTTTTGGGCAAAAAATCAGCAGCCCCACTTTCTTGCCAATCTATAGCTAGATTCTGACTATCCAAACCATCTACCAACTAGGCATACAAGTTTTTTGAATAATCAGCAACTTATCTCTCCATATACTCTTCTAATTGAAAGGTGTATGGAGACTTGCTCTGATACCAAGATGTGATTCTAACCAATATAATAAGTAGTAAAAATAAAAAGGAAGAGAAGAAGAAGACAACAAGAAGAAGAAGAGAGAAAGAAGATGGAGTTTGATAATCTCCTTTTTCTCCACTCTAGTCTTTTATTAATTTTACTAAGATTACATAAATTACAAGTCTGCCCTTAAGTGGGCATCCACCTCATCAGCATACTTAGAAAACATAAAAAGAATTAAAGGCCCATTAAGAACAAATAACAAGAAGGAACTAATCAATAAGATAGAAATGGGCTAGGGCCCATTTGGCCCAGTCTCTCTACAAGAACACCAGCGGAAGAGACTTTAGACTTTATAGTTGTGATTGGTCTTCACCAAGGTTCAACATTTTTTTTTGATAAATGAGAGATTTTATTAAATCAAATAACAAAAATACAATGAACCTAGGAGGAGGCACAAGATGTTAGCCCCCTAAGACTGAACCATATACACCAAAACTGCCAAAGCCTGAGACACAATTACAAAGTAGCCCAAAATAGATCTCCCCTTGACACCCCTTTGCTTGGCCAGAGAATCAGCCATTGCATTTGCTGATCTTCTAACCCACTGAAACTTGACAGTCATATTCTTTTCCATTTAACTTTCTTTGACAGATCCCTGTAGCCCCAACAAGCTGTTTCTGGGCTAATTAGCCTACCTACTCCACTTTGACTAGCCATCTATATACCTTGTACCGCTGCTAGTAGCTCTGCCCTTATTGAATCACCTTCGCCCACTGGTCTTGAAAATAGAGACAACATATTGCTGTCTTTGTCTCTTAGAATCCCACCAATTCGCCAAGGTTCAACAATAGCTCCTATCTATTTGCATCAATGTTTTAAAAACTGACCCAGAACTGGAACCGCTTTGGCCACCGGTTTCTGGGTTAACGGTTCAACTGTTCAGTTTGATTGGACGGCCCATTCTGATTTAAAAAAATAATTAAAATAAAAATGGCCAAAAACCGTTGACCGGGTTGACAGTTTGACTGCTCGGGTCAAGGGCCGCTGACCAAGTCAACGGTTTTGGAGTGAAATGGAACCAGTTTCTTGGACGGTTCTTGGGTCAACCGGTCCGACTGTCTAGTTTGATTTTCAAAACCTTGATTTGCATTGATCATAGATGAATCGACTAAACATATTCAAGTAGAAGTTCCATTGTGCATGTTTTTTTTGTGGATGACATTGCTTTAATTGATGAAACTAATGATGGATTAAATGCAAAATTAAGCTTATGGACAAATGCCCTATAAACAAGAGGTTTCAAAATAAGTAGGACTAAAGTAGAGTATATGACATGTAAATTTAATAATAATAGGTGCATAAATCAGGATACACTTACGATTGGAGACCAAGAGATAACACAATGTGACCATTTTCGGTACCTTGGTTCAATAATTCATAACAAGGGAGAGAATGAGGGATTGATGAAACTAGTGAAGGATTAAATGCAAAATTAAGCTTATGGACAAATGCCCTATAAACAAGAGGTTTCAAAATAAGTAGGACTAAAGTAGAGTATATGACATGTAAATTTAATAATAATAGGTGCATAAATCAGGATATACTTACAATTGGAGACCAAGAAATAACACAATGTGACCATTTTCGGTACCTTGGTTCAATAATTCATAGCAAGGGAGAGAATGATGACAATGTTACCCAAAGAATTAGTATAGGTTGGGCAAAATGAATGCATCTGGACTTTTGTGTGAAAGGAGAATACCACTTAGGTCCTGTTCATTTTTCAGATTCTGGAGGGGAAAGAAATGTGAGAGAGAGGGGGAGAGAGAGAGAGAGAGAAGACTAAGATGGTTTGGTTATGTGCATAGAAGACCACCAGCAACTCCAATTAGAAGAAGTGATATGTTACACATTGAAGGGGCTAGAAGAGATAGGGGTAGACCAAAAAGGACATGGATAGAAGTAGTAATAAATGATTTAAGCACTAATAATTTAACGGTGAATATGGCTTTAAATAGGATGGATTGGCAAAACAGAATTCATGTAGCCAACGCCATATAGCTGGTATAAGGCATGGATGATGGTGATGATAATGATGATGAAATAGAGGATACTATGATTTGGCCAGGGAAAAGTGAAAGAAGATGAAATTGTTTGGAAGCAGAAACCTAAAGGAAAGTTCATGGTTTCATTATTCTATGTTGCTCTTGCTATGGGGTGGTTCATTTGGTTGAAACTTCTTGGTTTTGGAGTGGCATGTTCTTCCTTATGTTGAGGTCTTTTTGTGATTCATTTTCCTTGAATGTAAGCTTGAAGTGGCTTCAACCATTTGGTTGAAACTTCTTAGTTCCCTGGGTCTTCCACCTTATTGGGAGTCCTTTCTTTCATTACTTAGGTCGCTTGGATTTTGTCTCCCTTGATCCATGAAGTAGATCTTTCTTGGTCCTTGCTCTAGAGTCTAGATGGAGTTTTTGGGGGTTTCATTCTCTAGAACATAGTTTATTTTCTACTAGTTGGAAGGTATGGAATAAAAGGAATTGGAGGATTTCTGAAAGTCTTCTATTTTTTTGGTGGTTTGGGAATTAAAAAAAAAAAGGAATTGTAAGCTTTGTAAAGGCCTATGGTGCACCTATACACAATTGCAAATAACTTGTGATGGATTGGGTGTAGCATTAAAAGACTTTGGGAAAGATTCTTTTTTTATTGGGTGTAGGTAGAGGTGGGTTCTATCCGAGCCAAATATTTGACTATTCAATCTTTGGCTCAAAAAAAAAAAAAAAGAGGCTCGAGTTTGGGCTTGAGCTCGATTCTAGCTAGAAACGTGAGCTCGAATTTGGCTCGACTTGGATCGAGCTTAACAGTGAGCCAAGCTTCATATAAAAAATTTATAGATGTAAAATATTATACATATAAAAAAATTAAAAAGCTCGATTAGGCTTGCAAGCTTCATGAGTTGAACTTCATTGGGCTCGAGCTTGGCTTAAACCCATCCGAATTATTTTTTCACAAGCCGAGCTCAAATAGCTTGTGAAAAGCTCGAATTGTATCCACCCCTAGGTGCAAGTGGACCTTGCCATTGGAGCTACATGAACTCTTTGACCCATCCACCTTTAGATGGCTGAAGAAGAGAGACAGAGTTCTCTGGAGGTGCAAAAGGGCAGCTTTGATTTGGACTTTATGGGAAGAAAGAAACACTAAAGTTTTCAAGAGAAAGAGAGAAGCATGGAAGTGATAGAAGAGTGTACAGTCTTGAGGGTGATACACTAGGTTAAAACCTTTGGACAATTTTCACAGTTCTCCTTTGATGATATCTGGAGGAATTCCGGTACAGTGGCAAAAAGTTTTCATCTAGGACAAACCTATTTCTTCTTGGACCCCTCCCAAAGAAGACTTGATTAAACTTCGATGGAAGCAGCCTAGGCAATCTAGGGCCTTAAGGAATAGGTGTCTTAAGAAGCAAAGAGGGAGGGGTTATTGCATTGTTCTCAGGTATGGTTGGTATGGGAGATTCAGCCAGAGCTGAGTTTCTTGCTGCTCTTCAAGGTTTACAGCTAGCAAGACAGTTGAGCTTCAATAAACTGATGATTGAAGGGGATTCTAAGTTGGCAATAGGTTGGTTGAAGAACCCAGAGACAATTTTATGGACTTTCAGGGAGGAGATGAAGAGGGGGGGGGGGTTGCACCTCACACCTCTCTTTGATCCATGCACTTCTTTTTTTTAATCCTTTAATCAAATTTCCTTATTACTGATAAAAAATCTTTAGTGGGGAGGTCTTTTTAGGGTCTTTTGAAAGGCCTATGGGGTGCCTATTGCACAGAAGTACTTCTTAGGCATTGACATTGAAAGACCTCGGTGATTTTAACTGAAAATGTTTTGTATTTAACTAGTGCACTGTTTTGGTTGTAGAGGGGTCCTTACATTTGAAGATCTCTTGTTGATTTTGAGGCACTCTTGATTCATATTTATACATTAAGGAAATACTCTTCGCAATATAGAAAATGCAAAGGTTAGCAAGGCTTTATTATACTAAATCTTCTTTCACCAATAAATTGCACTTCTTGTATACATGCATTTTCTTGTGGCCTTCTTATCTAATTAACTTTTCTGCTTTTATACTTGCATATTATGTCACATATCTTCTTTTAAAAAAATTTTTATGCCAATTATTATGTCGGTTTTTGTTTATTTAGGACCCTTATGGTTGCATGGCATTATCACAACCCTCCTATACTCTTCCTTTTCTTTTGAAGCAGTTTAAAGGATGTGGTAAAAGTGATTTTTTTTTCTATTACTCTTTTATTCTAAGCTTAGACCACTGCACATAAGAATCCTTATTTAATCTTTCTTAGGCTGGGAAAACCATGTTGAAACTGTTGAAGAAAGATATGATGTCATTGTGGTTGGTGGAGGACATGCAGGCTGTGAAGCTGCTCTTGCATCTGCTCGTCTGGGAGCAAAGACCCTTCTTCTTACACTAAACATTGATCGCATTGCATGGCAGGTCAATATTTTCAGCTCTGGTTAATGGTTCTTATCTTTGTTAGTTGATGTTTTCTGAGTTTTCTTTTGAGAAATAACAAAAGTTTACTGATATAGGTGATACACATCCTGTGCACATAGGATTCTCTTCCTCAGTTTCTTTATGAACTCTCTTCCACTGTTTTGACTTCTGACCTTCAGCTTGTAGACAGTCCAGTCCTAAAACTTATGGGGGTTCCAAGAACTAGTTGAAACTGAAAACAAAACGAGAAAAAATAACTATCTTTCTAACTTCATCATCAGGACTAGAGTTCTGATCATGTATGAAAACTGTGAGGTAGGGCATGGTTGATAGTTGTAGCCATTTGTACGATCAGATGATGTTAATAAGTGAAGATTCTTCAGCACCTACCACTGTTAAAAGGAGTAATGGCCTTATTGTAATTGAACTTCAATATTGTTGTTACCGGCTTCTTTCCTGTTATTTGTAGAGAGCCAATGTTCAAGCTATTCGAATTGAATCATCTTTCTTTCTTTCTTGTTCTTTTTTTTTTTTTTCTGGGTGAGGAGTTTTATATTAGATTCTGAAATATGTTTTGTGATATGAAAGAAACATTTCATGTAACCATTGTTTTTAACACAATACAGCCTTGCAATCCAGCAGTGGGGGGACCTGCAAAGTCACAACTGGTACATGAAGTAGATGCACTTGGTGGTGAAATTGGGAAAATTGCTGACAGGTGACATTCAAGAACCACTGAATTTTGGCTCAAAGTTATTTTGTTGCTTGTCACCACTATTTATTCTCTTGCTAACGTCTGTTCAGTGTTTTGACACAATCCCTGTTGCTTTTTTTTACCTTGCTTTTCATTAGCCAAGTTTTGATTGTCCTCAATAAAGGTAGTTGTATATCTAGGTCAATTTCTTCCATGTAAATCAGTTATGAGGTGTGAAATTTTGTTTGCTGTCATGTAAGTTGAGATTCTAAATCCCAGTTCCAGCATTTATATTGGTCCCTTCCAAAATCCTTTTAAAAAAATTCTCATTTATGAAATGCTGGATAGTTTGAAATTGTTCAGGATTTTTTTTTTTGTCTGATTTGACTTGCAGCATAGTTAATGCTTGACAATGATCTGGCATTTAAAAAAGCGCTATTACTTTGATGTAAACTCACTCTGTTCACTTGTCAAGTCTAGGATTAGACTGTTGGTTAGTTTTTGTATAGAATTTTTTATGGTGATTTTTCCCCAGGTAGGGGTCCTTTTGAAGTTGCTATTTGCTTGCCCTTTGTTTGGCCTCTATCCAGTATACCTTTCATCCTTTTTAGATTTACTACATTTGAACTTTGTGATAGAAAATTTGGAGACTTGTATTTTTGGTGTTTGCAAATAGGTCTACTGGAATAAACAGAATGTTGGAGGATTATGTCTAACAGGTATGACAGAAAAATAGAGTGCTGGAGAACAATGCAGGAAATGAGAAAATAAAAAAGATGTTGAAATTTAGAAACTTGGTGGTTGAAAGGGACTCCAAAGTAGTGGTTTGCTGGATTTGCTGGATGACAAACAGCAGACAAACAATGTAGCAGCATGGATAAGTTATTAAGGAGATTAATTGATTGACAAGGGAGTAAAGCACAAGTATTCAGTGGATGCAGTGATCGGAAAATGCCTGGCTGGTTCTTCAGCTAAACAAGGATACCAAAATGCACTATTTTTTGGATAAATTATTGTAAATGCACTATTTTTTCTATGAATCAGCAATAAAAGTTTTGTTATTTCATTAAGAAAAGAACAATAAAGGTAAAGATATGGTGGAAGCCTAATTACTAAATGATGCAAAGATACCAAAAAAATGCATTGGTTGGAAAAGAAAAGAGTTAAAATCAGTGAATATGCCATGGCAAAGGAAATACTACCCATCATGAACCAGGTATAAAGAAGGTGCCTGAGATACAGCTATGAAACCCTAGAAACAGAGCTGTTATATGAGTATTCCTTCCTTTGATCCGATTAAGATGGGCCCATGACTATGAGATAGATTACTATGCTTCTCCCTCTACTCTAGTCAAGATGGGTCCATGACTTTGAGATAGGTTTTTATGCTTCTTTGGCAATAGGACTAATAATTCACCCTTTTTCAATAGGTAAGTTTTTAACCAGGTTAGTATGTTTATTGCTTGTATGAGATATAATCCTTGATGTTGCCCTGTTATCTGGAATCCATCACATTTTATTGAAAACCGTTATGTTATAACATTGTGGATGATCAATTGTTGTATTCCTTTTAACCAGGTTAGTATCATGCTATAACAATGATACCGGGCAGATTATGTATTTCCCCCCATGTTTGTGTTTTGTCTCAGTGAGGGAGAAACTTCCCATCACACCTTTCTCCTTTGTCAGGAAAGAAGAAAAATCTGGTATCATTTTCTCAATCTTATTGGTTTTAATAGGGTTGCTCCTGCACACATTTTAGAGTTTATTTAGCAATGGAATGGCAAGGTCTTGGCAAAAGGGGTAAGATTTATTGGATCATTGCTTTGCATGCAGTGTTGTGGGGGTGTGTGGGAAGAAAGAAATAACCATATGTTTGAAAACAAGGCTAGATCCCCTTGAGGAGTTGTTTGCCCATATTACTTTTCTTTGTGATTCATGGGTGGCAAATGCTGTGGAATTTCAAGGTTTTTCATTGTGAGACTTGCAAAGTAGTCTAGTCTAGTAAGCAACTTTAAACTTTGATGGCAGTGCTCTTGGAAACCGTGTTGGCATTGGGGGTGTGATTAGGACAGGTGATGGTAATTGTTGACAAGATATGATTTGCGGCAAATTAAGAAAGATATGATTTGCTGCAAACTTAGAAAGATTTGATTTGATTGATTACGTATTTGAATAAATTTAGGAAAGATTAGGTTTGAATAAAATTAGGAAAGTCATATCCTAGGATTAAGGGAAAGATTTAATCAATCCCTAATTGAGAGAGATTCTAGGAGTAATTGAGAGAGATCCTAGGAGTTTGTCTCTCCTATCTTTTCTTATTTAAGTTGTATGCTCAACCTGTTTTATCAACACATTATCAATACAGAAGTATTTCTTCTTCTCTTCCTCTTTATTTTTCCATATGGTATCAGAGCTTTAGGGTCCGATCATGAATTTTAAGGCCGCCATGGTTGGCTCTGGTTCAACCTCTTCAGATGCTACTAGTGGTGTGACATCTTTGGAGGGAGGTATTCAGTCAGCGGCTATCTCCTCTGAGAATTCTCTTCAGATTACCATTCACAAATTGAATGGAAAGAATTATCTTGAGTGGTCTTAGTCCGTGCGGTTGGTGATCAACGACAGAGGGAAACTCGGCTATTTGAATGGCGAAGTAAAACCGCCAACCACTGATGATCCAAAGTACAGGCAACGGCGTTCTGAAAATTCTATGGTTACCGCCTGGCTGATCAACTCTATGGATCCTGTGGTTGGAAAACCATTCATGTTCTTGCCAACTGCTTGTGATGTGTGGGAAGCTGTTAGGGAAACCTATTCAGATCTAGACAATCATTCACAACTGTTCGAACTGAATACCCGAATGTGGAAGATGCAACAAGGTAAGCGTGAAGTAACTGCTTATTATAATGAGATGATGGCTGTTTGGCAGGAGCTGGATTTATTTGAAGAAGAAGAATGGGAAAGTCCGAGTGACAGTGCTCGGTACAAAAAGAAGATAGAAAGAGGCCGGGTCTGTCTTCTTGGTTGGTTTGAATAAAGAACTCGATGAGGTTTTGGGACGTATTTTAGGGCGAAAGCCCTTGCCTACTATAAGAGAAGTTTTTCAGAAGTGCGTAGAGAAGAAGCACGGCGGCAAGTGATGTTGAAGAATGTTAATGAAACAAAAACTGAGAATGAAGGGTCCGCTCTTGTGGCCTGAGGTGCAGACGTTGATGGAGATAAACGAGGAGGAAAGCAAAGGCCTTGGTGTGATCATTGCAAAAAGCCATGGCATACTCGGGAAACCTGCTGGAAGCTGCACGGGAAACCAGCAGGTTGGAAGAAAAAATCAGACAGTGACAACAAGTCAGGGGGAGATGTCCGCGCGCTTCAAGTAAGCAATTCGGATCCAGGGCAAGCAATCATCATCATAGTCTCTTTCTTTCACAAAAGAACAAATAGAGCACTTATATAAAATGTTTCAATCTCAATCGTTAAGAAACTCTAACCCATCTTGCTCTCTAGCCTAGTCAGGTAATTTTTTCACTGCATCCATTGCTTGTACCAAATCTAATGGCTCATGGATATTAGATTCAGGTGCCACTGATCATATGACCAGCACTTCACAATTCTTCTCTTCATATACACCCTGTGCAGGGAATCAAAAGGTTAAAGTTGCAGATGGTTCCTTTGCTACTGTTGCTGGGAATGGAATTGTGTCTATTTCTCCTTCTCTAAACCTTAAAGATGTTCTACATGTTCCTATCCTATCATACAATCTCTTATCTGTCAGCAAACTAACCCTTGATCATAATTGTCGGGTTAATTTTTTGTCTTCTTGTTGTGAATTTCAGGAGGTGCTAAACTGGTGGTGGCCTCTACCTCTTTAATAAAGGATCAACCTTTGGAAGGCAAGATCGACAGACTTGTTTCAGCTCTATCTCGGTTTCTAGTGAAAGTGAAGTTTTGTTATGGCACTATCGGTTAGGACATCCTAGCTTTCAATATTTAAAGCATCTATTTCCCAAGTTATTCATGAATAAAAATCTTTCGTGTTTTAAGTGTGAATCTTGTGAATTAGCAAAACATTATCGTGCTGTTTTTCCGTCCCAACCATATAAAAAATCAAAACCATTTACCATGATTCATAATGATATTTGGGGTCCTTCTAGAGTAACAACTCTTTCTGGAAAGCGTTGGTTCATTACTTTTATTGATGATCATACTAGGGTCACTTGGGTTTTCCTTTTAAAAGAGAAATTAGATGCTGAAACTGTGTTTAAAACTTTTTATAACATGGTTCAAACACAATTTCAGACTCAGATTAAAATTTTTCGAAGTGATAATGGAAATGAATTTTTTAACAATGTGTTAGGGGATTTTTTTACTGAGAAAGGAATTGTACACCAAAGTTCGTGTGATAATACACCTCAACAAAATGGGGTGGTTGAAAGGAAAAACAAACATCTCCTTGAAGTTGCTAGAGCCCTAAGTTTTCAAATTAAGGTTCCTAAGTATCTTTGGGGAGAAGCTGTTTTAACAACCACTTATTTGATTAACAGATTGCTTACATGAATTTTAGATTTTAAAACACCCATACATGTTTTCATTGACTGTTTTCTAAACTCTCGGCTAGTGACAAACATTCCCTTAAAAATTTTTGGAAGTGTGGCCTTTGTTCATAACCATGATCCTAAGTGTTCAAAACTTGATCCAAAAGCACATAAATGTATTTTTGTAGGCTATCCCACTAATCAGAGAGGTTACAAATGCTTTGATCCAGTTTTGAAATGGATGTTTGTGAATACGGATGTCACATTCTTTGAAGGAACCTACTACTACAGACACTCCTATCTTCACGGGGAGAGCAAAACTAGTGAAGATGGTCTTTTAGTTGGTTCTGATTTAATGTTTGAATTTGTCCATAATGATGTTCCTCACAACCAGTCACCGAAAGAAAGTAAGGCAGAAAATACAAAATCAGTGGAAGCAAATGAATTAAATATTGAAAATGAACAACCTTCGGTGATGCCATCTCAAAATAAACAAGTTGAAACAACAGAGATGTGTGCGAAACAGTATAAAGGCCTTGTATATTCAAGGGAACATCTAGCACTGAAAAGGAGAGGCACTATTCCGCAACATCAACAAGAATCTGATCTGAGGGAGGATCATGAAATTCATGATAATTCTCCAAAAATACCTAAAAATATTCCTCCAGGTAATTCTAATTCTTCTAGTCAGCTTGATCTTCCCATTGCTCTTAGGAAAGGTGTTAGGTCTTGTACAAAACATCCTCTATCAAATTTTGTATCTTACAAAAATATTTCACCTTCATATTGTGCCTTTATTTCACAAGTGTCTAGTGTTTCCATTCCTAACAGTATCCAGGAGGCTCTAAATGTTCCTGAGTGGAAAGAAGTTGTTTTTGAGGAGATGATAGCTTTGGAAAATAATGCTACTTGGGAGAAAGTGGATCTACCGGATGGAAAGACAGTTGTTGGTTGTAAATGGGTGTTCACTCTGAAGTACAACTCAGATGGATCCTTTTTTTTTTTATCAATAACACTTTCATTAACTCATCAAAAGAAGATTTACAATAGGAAGACAAACACGCTTATCTTCCAAGAGCAACAAAGAACCTCAAGAAAAGAAAAAAATAAAGAAAACACACTATAGTTACAGCTTAGTCCAAAAAGGTGAATCCCTTTCTGCCCCTTGTTTAGCTAAATTGTCCGCTAGGGAATTAGCTGATCTTTTAACCCAAAGTATCTTAATTTCCATCTCCCGCACCAGCCACTTGAATTTCCTCCTCTCATTATTGTACTTCCATAAGCCATTGTGATATTTAATCAGCCACCCTATCACCACCTTTGAATCCCCTTCAATTAAGAGTTTCTTGATGTTCAACTCCTTAGCCTTTCTGTACTCCTTCCATAACTGCAAAGATCTCAGCCCTAAGGGAGTCACCCACTCCAATTGGGCCAGAGAACATAGCAGAAATGACCCCATTTTCCTCCCTAAAAACACCCCCAATCCCTGATTGTCCTGGATTTCCCCTGCTACACCCATCAAAGTTTAGTTTCACGAATACACTAGGTGGAGGGGTCCAAACTACACTCATTACTAACTTAGTCTGTGCGCAATTTGCAATTTCACCCCACTTCCTCAACATGTCATCCACAGAGTTATCTGTGAAGAGCTCCAAAGATTTCAGCCACTATACCGCCCTAATATGAATGATAGCCCTCAAATCTGCTGCTCCTCTCTGAACTTCTGAGAATATCCTAGAGTTTCTTTCTTCCCAAAGTGTCCAACATACTGCAGCCCTTAGTCCTCTCCACATTGTCCTTCCCCTTTTTATCCGCCACCTGAAAAGAGAAGGGGAAAAAAGGCCTTGCAAGTTTGATGGGGTATTCCAACTACATCCAAATAGGGACAAAGCCCATTCCCAAATTGACTTCGCAAAATGGCAAGACACCAGTAGGTGAAAACCAGTCTCCCCATCCGCTTTACAAAGAACACACCACTGAGGTGACAAACAAGTATTGGGTCTCTTCTTTTGGAGTAGATCACCGGTGTTGATTCTTTCCAAATAGGCTTCCCAACAAAAACTACCAACCCTAGGAGGTATTGCTCTGCACCAAACCTCATCAATAGGAAAAGGAGGGAAGGTAGGACTGGTGGACTGACCTAAGATTTTGAAGAAAGAAGCACAAGAAAAAAATGTCGTTGGGAGGTGTCCAAATTCTAGAATCCGCCCTAGTGGGGTCTAAGACAACGTTATCAAGAATTGCAGTAAGGCTCAAAATATTGTCAAAGTCAAAGTCCCTCAAATCCCTTCTTAGACCCAAGTTCCACCCAATCCCAGAAGTGGAAGAGGACGGGGTGGTAAAAGACGAGATTGGCTCTTTTTTCAGATCAGAAAGAGCAAACAAAGAAGGAAACTGATCCTTTAGAGGGGCACTCGCCACCCAGGTTTGTTCCCAGAATTTTATGGAGTTATCGGAATTCAAATCATACCTGATATTAGGAGAGAAAATTGGTAGCAGGTCACGAATGGCTTTCCAAGGAGAATTGCTTGTGGTCCTAGCTCTGATTCTAGCGTCCCATCCAGTGTGCTCCAGCCCATGAATACTTGCCACTATTCTAGCCCATAGCTTTTTCTTCTCCAAGGTCCACAACCACTTTCCCAACAGAGTCGTATTCCTTCTCCTAATATTACCAAGCCCCAAACCACCACATGTCTTACTCCTACAAACTATCTCCCAGCTAACTCTATGATCCCTCTTTTCCTCTCCCGGTTCCCACAGGAAATTTCTCATTAACTTCTCCAATCTATTAGCAACCTTCACTGGGATTTTAAACACCGACAGGAAAAAGATAGGTAAATTAGCAAGTGTGGCCTTAATAAGAGTAATTCTCCCACCAAGAGAGAGGTAGTTCTTTTTCCATGACACCAGTCTTTTTTCAAACCTTTCCACCATCGGGTTCCAAAAGCTCTCTCTCATAGGAGGCAACCCTAAGTAGTTCAAAGGCCACCCTAAGACTTCACACCCCAGCACTTCAGCACTCTCCCTGATCTCTCCCTCCTCCAAATTCACCCCCACAACACAGCTCTTCCCAAGGTTAACCTTCAAGTTGGATATTTGCTCAAGCAGTTGTATCATCGACTTCAAATTCCTGATAAAGCTCACATTACCGCCTTCTCAAAACAGAATCGTGTCGTCAGCAAACTGCAAGTGAGTAAGGGGGGTTTCCACCCTCCCAACTCTCCAGCCTCTAATAAGCCCCCTAGAATCTACTCTGTGAATCAGTTTCCCCAAAACCTCCGCAATTAGAATGAACAAGAAAGGAGAAAGGGGGTCTCCTTGTCTTATACCCCTACTGGCTGGAAAGAAATCTACCACTGTCCCATTCACTAGCACTGAGTAATGACAATTCCGGACACAACCCATAATCCACTTACACCACCTATCCCCGAACCCAAATTTAGTCAAAACTTTCCTAAAAAATTCCCAGTCCACCAAGTCATAAGCCTTTTCCAAGTCCAACTTAGATGGATCCTTGGAGAGATATAAGGCTCGCTTAGTAACTAAAGGCTTTACTCAGACGTACGAAGTGGACTACTCCGAGACCTTTTCTTCAGTGGCGAAACTAAATACAGTTTGAGTACTCTTATCTGTTGTAGCTAACCTTGACTGGTCACTGAATCAACTGGATGTGAAGAATGCCTTTTTGAATGGAGACTTGGAAGAAGAAGTATATATGGAGCCTCCACCTGGTTTTACTGAGAAGTTTGGAACTAAGGTATGCAAGCTAAAAAAGTCTCTATATGGACTTAAACAATCTTCCATAGCCTAGTTTGAAAGATTCACAAGGTTTGTTGAAGGTCAAGGATATAATCAAGGACAATTTGATCATACTCTTTTCACAAAAAGATCCACCGAAGACAAGGAATCGGTTCTGATTGTCTATGTTGATGACATAATCTTGACCGGAGATGATATTGAAGAGATGAGCAGACTAAAGCAGAGCTTAGCCAAGGAATTCGAGATTAAAGACTTAGGCCAACTAAGGTACTTTCTTGGAATGGAAGTGGCTAGATCAAAGAAGGGCATTGTGGTTTCGCAACGAAAATATATTCTAGACCTCTTGAAAGAAACTGGAATGAGTGGATGCAAACCTTCAGACACTCCGATAGAAGTTAAGGCTAAACTCGGAGAAGTTAAAGATGGGGTTCCAGTAGATGTAGGTAGATACCAAAGGCTGGTAGGAAGATTGAATTACTTGTCACATACACGTCCTGACATTGCCTTCGCTGTGAGCATGGTGAGTCAATTTATGTACTCTCCGTACGAAGAACATCTTGAAGCTGTGTATCGAATTCTTAAGTATCTAAAAGGCACACCAGGAAAAGGACTCCTCTTCAAGAAAAATGAGAAGAGAGGGGTTGAAGTGTATACAGATGCGGGTTGGGCAGGCTCAATCACTGATAGAAGGTCAACTTCGGAGTACTGCACATTTCTTTGGGGCAATTTAGTTACTTGGAGAAGCAAGAAGTAAAGTGTAGTTGCTAGAAGCAGTGCTGAGGCTGAATTCAGATCAATGGCTCAAGGAGTGTGTGAGATTCTTTGGCTGAAGAGGGTGCTAGCAGATCTTAAGAGACCAGTGAATTTTCCTATGAAACTGTATTGTGATAACAAGGCAGCTATCAGCATTGCTCATAATCCGGTTCTACATGACAGGACTAAACATGTTGATATTGGCAGACACTTTATAAAGGAGAAACTTGAAGAAGGAATAATTTGCACTCCGTTTGTACCAACCACGCAACAAGTTGCAGATGTTTTGGCTAAGGGCTTGTTGAGGCAGCCATTTGAACTTCAAGTTAGCAAGTTGGGCATGATAGATATCTTTGCACCAACTTGAGGGGGAGTGTCGACAAGATATGATTTGCTGCAAATTTAGAAAGATTTGATTTGATTGATTACGTATTTGAATAAATTTAGGAAAGATTGGATTTGAAGAAAATTGGGGAAGTCATATCCTAGGATTAAGGGAAAGATTTAATCAATCCCTAATTGAGAGAGATTCTAGGAGTAATTGAGAGAGATCCTAGGAGTTTGTCTCTCCTATCTTTTCTTATTTAAGTTGTATGCTCAACCTGTTTTATCAACACATTATCAATACGGAAGTATTTCTTCTTCTCTCCCTCTTCATTTCTTCTTCTCTTCCTCTTTATTTTTCCACAGTAATATCTGTTGGGTTTTTAGTGGCCCTATCAAGACTTCTGATTCAACCAAGGAAGAGGTGCTAGCTGTTTTTACTGGAATCCAAATTGCTAGAAAAGTAGAAATTTGGGTATCTCGAGATTGGCCATTGAAGGAGATACCATAAACACTATAAACTGGTTAGGAGTGAAAGATGGTGGTCCTTGGAGGCTGGCTCATTCCAAAATGACGCTAGAGACATTTTGGGCACAATGATTGTCCTTGGAGGCTGGCTCATTTCCTAAACAAGGCTAGAGACATTTTGGACACAATGACTGACATTACTTTGGATTCCCAGAGGTTTAAATGCTCTGGCTGATAGTCTAGTTAAGTCGGGGACCTTGAGGGATGGATGCTCTGTATGGCAACAGAATTCTGCCTTTGTAATCTGTCATCTGTGACTTTAGTTGTGTTGCATTCAGATGTACATCTTCTCATGTACCTCTTTTTCCTCTGCTAATGAATTTTTGGTCATCTTCCCTCAAAAAAATTGTTGCATTCTTTTTATTATATGGTGGATTGTGGAATATTTTGGTTGATTTTGTTGTTCAGATTTCTAATATTATTTTGTACCTCCCTGGAAGAGCTTTAACATGTCATTAAATTCTGATTTATCCTTGTGTTAAAGATTATACTTAACATTTTTACTGCAGGTGCTACTTACAAAAGCGTGTTCTCAACCTCTCAAGAGGCCCTGCAGTTCGAGCACTACGTGCACAAACTGATAAGAGGGAATATGCCATGGAGATGAAAAAAGTTGTGGAAAGGTAAATGCATTTGATTTTGGTTTTCTATGTAATTATATTAAGGTCAGATTTATTTTTCTTCATCTAGAATATGCTCAGCCTATTAAAAAATTAATAATAATATAATAACAACAATGTTGATGGTGAAGGTGGTGGTGGTGGTGGTGGTGGTGTTGATGGTGATTTCCTAATAACAAAATAATTTCAGAGTTAAGCTGATGCTTCATCTGCAACCTTACAATATGTTGCAATTTCAGCAGATGAACTATTTTCCTTTGGTAACAACAGATGCAAAAATATCCTTTATCACATCTTCAACATTCCGGCAATGATAGCAGTAAGGGTGGAAAAGATTCAGGGCTTACCATGGGCAGAAGATGCAAGAGCATTCCATTTAGTGAAGTGGGATTGGGTATTTAGACCTAATTCAGAAGGTGTATTGAATTTCCCAGGTGTGAGGGCAATGGATAAAGCTCTCTTGAAGAAACGCCATTTGGAGATTTTAGTAGAAAATGGGGCATTGTATGAGAGGATGGGTGGTAAACTATGGTTGTGGTTTTGGAACCACATCTGCCTTCTGCCATGCACGGGACATTTGTATACAAAAGCATGATGAAATTCCATCATAAGTTTGCATTCAAAACAAGTTTTTTTGGTGGAAAATTGGATAAAGGTGAGATTTTGGGAGGATAAATGGTGTGGAATTAACAAACTGTGTTTTGTCTCTAGGCTCTATATCTCTAGTAGATCAGCTCTAAAGATGTAGCTAACTATTAGTTAATACTTTAAAATGGCATCAAGGAGGTGGTTACTCTATTAGTTACTCTTGTTGTTTTAGGAGAGTTCAATGTAAAAAGGGTCAATCAAGTTCCTAGTTTCTCTTGGATAAATCAAGTGATTTTTTTTCTTATTATTCTAAATCTCACATCCCAAGTTTGTTATTTTTCTCATTTTTTCCTAATGGATTTATTTTCTTTTTATCGAATTTTTTGCATAGATCAAAATAACTAAGTTGTTTCCTTTCTTTGAAACTATATGTTGGATGACCATAAATCTAACAGTACTTAGGTGGATGATTCTTCACGTGTTTCCTTTCTTCTAAATTGATCACTTGAATAATTTGAGAAATTTGCATTTTGAAACATGAAATGTGTAAACATACGAGAAATCAAGAAGAGAGAAGAGAGGAGAGGAGAAGAAGAAGAAGAAGAGAAAGAATGTGGGAGTCAAAATCTTGGAGCTAGCAGCTACTGCTCCTCTTTTATTTAAAATGTTATAACTTATAACAAATATAAGAAATTGCAATTAGGCCCCTGGGGCTCACCCTAATACAAAGAAAAGAACATGCTGACAACAGTCTAAGCTGACAGCATTGTAACAGCATAAATAAAGAAAAAACTATTTAAGTCTAACAACACTCCCCCTCAAGTTGGGTTGAATATATCTATCATATCCAACTTGTCACACAACTCATTGTGCTGCAAGTGTGGAAGTCCTTTTGTGAGAACATCAACAAGTTCCTCCTTGGATTTGACATAAGGGGTGCAAATTTCTGCCTCTTCCAACTTTTCTCTTATGAAATGCTTGTCTACCTCAATGTGTTTGGTCCTATCATGTAGGACTGGGTTACTAGCAATGTTAATGGCTGCCTTATTGTCACTGTAGAGGGATATAGGGTTGTGGACACTAACCCCAAGTTCTCCTAAAAGGTTTTTCAGCCAAAGAACTTCAGCCACCCCATGTGCCATGGCTCTATACTCTGCTTCAGCACTTGATCTTGCCACTACACTTTGCTTTTTACTTCTCCATGTCACTAGATTTCCCCCTACAAAGGTACAGTACCCACGTGTGGATTTTCTATCATCCACAGCGCCTACCCAATCAACATTTGTGTAGACTTCCACCTTTAGATGATTATGTTTGCTGAATGGTAACCCTATTCCTGGATACTTCTTCAAGTACCTAAGAATCCTCTTTGTTGCCTCCATGTGTTGTCTTTTAGGGGAATGCATGAATTGGCTTAGGACCTCGACTGAGTAAGCAATGTCAGGGCGAGTCATGGACAAATAAAGTAACATTCCCACTAGTCTTTGAAACTGTTTCACATCTTTTAGTGGTTCACCATCACAATTTCCCAGTTTATGGTCAACATCCATAGGGGTATCGGCTGGTTTTGCACCTAACTTGCCTGTATCCTGTAACAAATCTAGGATATAATTCCTCCGAGAGATGAAAATGCCCCTTTTTGAGCGGGCAACTTCAATTCCAAGAAAGTACTTTAGGGGCCTCAGATCTTTTACTTCAAATTGAGAGGCTAAGAATTCCTTCAACTTTTGTATTTCTATGCTCCAGTTTCCTGTAATGATGATATCATCTACGTACACTATCAACACGGCCACTTGTTCTTGATATCTCTTCACAAAGAGAGTGTGATCAAACTGACATTGCTTGAACCCCACTTGTTGAATTTCTGTATGAAATTTATTGTACCACACTCGAGGAGATTGTTTTAGACCATAGAGAGACTTTCTTAGTTTGCACACCTTACTTTCACTTCCTTTGGCACAAAACCAGGAGGTTGAACCATGTACACCTCTTCCTCCAGATCACCATTTAAAAAGGCATTCTTAATATCCAGTTGATGCAATTTCCAATCAAGATTTGCAGCTAATGATAGAAGAAACCGTATTGAATTCATCTTGGCTACTGGGGCAAATGTTTCATCATAGTCAGCACCATAAACTTGGGTGTACCCTTTAGCTACCAGCCTTGCTTTGTAGCTTTCAACCATCTTGTTTGCCTTGTGTTTCATTGTAAACACCCACTTACACCCCACTGGATCTTTCCCTATTGGAAAATCCACCAACTCCCATGTTTGATTCTTGTGAAGGGCATTGATCTCCTCCTTCATAGAATATGTCCATTTTAGGGTGTTTTAAAGCTTTTGCCACATTTTTGGGTATGAGAATACTATCAACTGCAGATAGGAAGGCACGGTGAGAGGGGGAAATGTGGTCATAGGACACATATTGGGTAATGGGATGTTTGTTAGTGCATTACCTGACCCCTTTTCTATGAGCAATGGGAATGTCAAGGTCATCCACAACTGAAACGGGGCTATGGGATCAACAGGTGTTGGACTTACCTCCTGGGAATCAGACAGTGTTGGTTGCTCAGTGTTTGGTGGCTCCACCTCTTTGTCACATTGCTGATCTCTACGGTGTTGATGTTGGAAGACACGAAAAGGAGCGAGATCTGAAATAGAAGGAAGGGAGACTTCACGAACCTGAGCCTGCTTCTCCTCTTCCACATTACTCTCCCCTTGAGGAGAGGCAGGGAAAAACGATTCAGACTCAAAAAATGAGACATCCATGGAGACAAAAAACTTCTGGCCAATAGGAGAAGCAGACAAGTCATGGAGTAGACCGTGGATCCAACTTACCTCGGGATGGGGACAAGTCATGGACAAACGCACGACAACCAAACACCCTCGTGGGAATGGAAAAAAGAGGAGACTGAGGAAAAAATAACTGATGAGGGGCCTTGTAGTTTAACACTTCGGAGGGCATGCGGTTTATGACATAAGCAACAGCAAGTACAGCATCAGCCCAAAATCATTTGGGAACATTCATATGTAACATTGTCCCCCAAGCTACCTCAAGGAGGTGTCTGTTCTTTCTTTCAACAACACCGTTTTGTTGTGGTGTTCTTGCACATGAGCTTCTATGAATCGATCCATGGGAAACAAAGAACTCATTTAGCTCACCATGGAAATATTCCTTCGCATTGTTGGATTGAAAAATTTGAACTTCCACATGGAGCTGTGCAAACACCATCCTTTGGAAATCTCTTACAATCTTTGGGGTTTCGTCTCTGTTACACATGGGAAAAACCCATGTATAACAGGAGAAGTCATTAATCAATGTGATAAAGTATTTATGCCCACCCTCTGAAGTTATGGTAGTAGGCCCCCACACATCAAAATACACAATATGGAAGGGGAAACTTGATCTTTTATTACTTGAAGAAAATATTGTTCTACATTGTTTGCTCAATTGAAACGTTTGACAATGGAAATCTAAAATTGAACAAGACTTAAATAAAAAAGGAAACTGGGACTTTATTATTTCAAAAGACACATGACCTTACCGATTATGCCACAAAACAATTTGACCCTTATTTGACCGACTATGAGACTCTGAAGATGACATCCAGAAACCAGCTTTGTGGTCGAGAGTGTAGAGACCATCCACTAAGCTTCCTTTACCAATCGTCCTCCTAGAAGTTAGGTCTTGAAAAATACATGAATCAGGAAAAAAGGTTACACTGCAGTTTAATGAATTTGTGATACTACTAATGGAAAGAAGGTTCATAGGAAGCTAAGGGACATGTAAAACATTATTCAAGTTAAGTCCTTGGGAAAGGGATATTGATCCTTGACCTGCAATGAAAAAAAAAGATCCATCTGCAAGTCTCACCTTATCCCTTCCTGACAAAAGGTTATAAGAACTAAATAGGTTTGGTTTACCGGCCATATGATTAGAAGCCCCTGAGTCAATGATCCAAGGGGAATCGGTGGTTGTAGAGACATGGAAGGCAAAAGTTGCATTACCTGATGTAGACACAAATGAAGTAGAAGGGTTACTAGTGGTTGATCTGTCCATCTGGCGCAAGGCCCTACCATATGATTCCAAGTGACTATGGAAGGAGTTCATAATGTCTTCCTTGGGGTCAGAACCAATCAAGTGTTCTCGAGTAGTATTGTGGGTTGTATTAGGCTTCTTCTGACTTTGTACCTTACCCTGTTCTTGGTTCTTTACAGCCCACTTTGGTCTCCCATGGAGCTCCCATCTTGTGTCACGTGTATGTCTTGAACGACGACAATGGGTGCAGAACAACTTATCCTTATCATTGGCTTTCTTGGAATCATTTTTCTTTCCCATGTTATTTCCACCCATTGCAGCTAATGCTACCTGTTGCTCCCCCTCAGTTGTAACTGTAGAAACCACTTATGTGGTCCCCACCTCTTTCTATTGTACTCGTATACAACTATTAGTTATTTAAGTCAGTCCACAATTAGTTATTAGTCTTTTATTAGAATTTTATTTTTGCCATGTAAGCAGTCTTATCCTTACTTCAGAATTAATATAAATATAAAGAAGGGGGCGGCAGATTAAGCATCCTTTTCTTTTCTAAAACTTTTCCTTCGAATTCTTCTTCTCTGCTTCTCTCTTTCTCCTCTCATTCTCTCCTCTCATCTTCTTAATTTCCTGTTGATTATACACCACAACTTGGGTTGTTAGTAGTCTCATACGACTACATGGTATCAGAGCCAACCTAGGAAATCTTATGATAGTCTGACATGGCCAACTGCATAAGAATTTCCTAGGGTTGGAAAATTTCCAGCAAAAGAGATCATCGACTGAATCTTGGAGATTGTTGGTGAAGCATCAGAGGGTGACCAACAATCATGAAGAGTCAAAAGGAAGAACTCTCAAGATTAGGGTTCAAACTTGATTTTGAAGGTTGCAGCCAGAAAGTCAGAAGGAAGAACCCTCAAGATTAGGGTTCAGACTTATTTTTGAAGGTTGCGGCCAGAGTTTTGCTGAAGTAAGTTAATATTTGATATTGAAAGATTACCTTTTCTGGTTATTTCAAAGGTTTGACTAAAAGTTTTTTTCCTCTTGAACTGTTCTTGATACATTAAAATGATGGTTTTTGGTTACTTTAAGAGGTGCGGCTAAGAGATCCCCCCCCCCCCCCCTTTTCTAGCCATTGATTGTGTTCCTGGCTTGTTTCTTGACCTTTGGCTGGTTCTAGGTTTAAGATTCTAGTTTCTTGACTGTCACCAATTCTAGGGCTGCAGTTAGTCAGCCTTGCATTCTAAGTTGTTCTTGGAAGGTTACCTTTTTAGGTGGATTGTCGACCTAGAAGGATAAAGTAGGTTCGACTGTTAACAAATTCTGGGTGAGATTACCCAGTCTTAGTGATAGAAAGGTATTGTTTATTGATCTTAGGTTCGGCTGATAGCAAATTCTGGGTGTAATTACCTAGTCTCAATGATACAAGAGGCATTCTTTAACCTTTTCTTAACAAAGAATGGAGTTTAAGAGCCAAGGGGAAAACCTTTTAGGGGCTGGTGGTGCTGGTATCATACCTGAGAATAGTTTTCAGATTACCACTGTAAAATTTGATGGGTCAAACTACCTAGAGTGGGCCCAATCAGCCATGATGGCTAGTGGGGGTAAAGGAAAGCTAAGTAATTTATTGGGAGATGTCAAGGAATCAGCCAAGGAGGACCAGATATATATCAAATGGGTTCAGGAGAACTATTTGGTTATGACATGGCTGTGTAACTCCATGCAGCCACATATCAGCCAAATTTATTTATGGATAAAAACAGCTAAAGAAAATTGGGAAATCATGAAAGAAACCTACTCCCAACCCCTCAATGTTGTTTGGGCCTATGAGCTAAAATGTAAGGTAAATAACTTTAAGCAAGGAGAGAAGCCAGTCTCGGTTTATTTTTCCACCTTGAAATCCTTGTGGCATGAGATTGATCACTTAGAAACAATTGAGTGGGAAAGCTAGAAGGATGCACAGACCTACAAAAAATAGGTTGAAACCAATAGGGTATTTGAGTTTCTAGCTGGTATGAATTCTGAGTATGACATTCTGAGACAACTTCTAACAAGAGATAGTGGACCCTATCACAAGCTTACTCTCTAGTGCATAGTGAAGAAAGTAGAAGGAAAGTTATGTTACAACATTCGCCATTTGAATCAACTTTGGTAGCAACTAAACCCAAGTTTGGGGGGGGGGGGATAAGGAGAGAGATATGAAGAAGGAAGACAAGGACCTAATATGTGAACATTGCAAGAAACCTAAGCATACCAAGGAAACCTATTGGAAGCTACATCCTCATCTAGTTCCAGCAAAACTCAGGAACAAAAAGGGGAATGCTAATACAACTGTTACTATTGATTGTGCAACCTCATCAGGCACAAGAGCAACACCACTAGACACTCTAGCTGCTATCCAAGCTGCCTTAACTTAGTTGGAAAAGGAGGTTGGTAATTCAACATCATCATCTCAGCCAGTCACAACATCAGCTCCTCCCACATTGGCATTTGCTCATTCAGGTACACGGGCTGATGGATC
Organism: Nelumbo lutea; assembly: GCF_056320005.1. NCBI lineage: Eukaryota > Viridiplantae > Streptophyta > Magnoliopsida > Proteales > Nelumbonaceae > Nelumbo > Nelumbo lutea. The sequence goes on from NC_142688.1 coordinate 38,966,621, forward strand.
ACTTGTTGGGTGTATCTAATCTGCATGTTCCATTTCCCTTGGCATAGACTCAGGTGCATCTGATCATATGACTGGTTTGCCTTCACTATTTACTACCTATCACTTATCCTCTGGTAAAGACAATGTGTCTATTGCTGATGGATCACTTGTTCTCATTTTTGGCAAGGGAGACATCAAGTTGTCTAGTGCCATTTCCCTGTCTTTTGTTCTACATGTTCCTAAACTCAGCACCAATTTACTTTTAGTTAGTAGCACTGGTAAAAACCAGAATTGCTCAGTAACCTTTTTTCCTGATCGATGTGTTTTTCAGGACTTGGAGACAAGGAAGGTGATTGGGACTGGCCGTGAGACAAATTGAATCTATCTGCTTGGAGGAAGTTCACAGTAGGAAGATAGTGAAGTTAGAGGGTCTTTTGTTTCTCAGTCTATTGGTCAAGTCATGCTTTGGCATAACCGATTGGGTCATTTATTCTTTAGGTATTTGAAAAGCTTGTTTCCTAGTTTATTTGAATCTATCCTGATGTCTAATTTAAAGTGTGAAAGTTGTGAGCTTGCAAAGCATTGTAGAACGACCTATTCATTAAGTAATAAGAGAAGTAATGTTCCTTTTGACATTGTGCATATTGATGTTTGGGGACCATTATCACATCACTGCTATGAGGGGGGGGGGGTACAGATGCTTCTTGTTGTTTGTTGATGACTACACCTGGTTTTCTTGGGTCTACTTGATGCATTCTCGAGATGAGGTTCCTACCCTGACCTAGACCTTTTATCAGATGATTTTAACCCAGTTTGGGGTAAAAATCAAAATTTTCAGATCCAATAATGCGAGGGAATACTTTAAAACATCATTAGCCTCTTATTTTCTTGACCATGGGATTATCCATCAGAGTACCTGCCCTCATACCCCTTAGCAAAATGGGGTGGCTGAGAGAAAGAATAGGCACATATTGGAAGTAGCTTGAATTATCATATTTAACTCCAATGTGCCTATACATTTTTGGGGAGATGCCATTCTCACACCTATGTATCTCATCAACCGAATCCCTTCATGGGTTCTTGACATGAAACCTCCATTCACTCTTTTATATCTTGATAAAGAGCTATTTTCTGTCCCTCTTAAAATCTTTGGTTGTACCTGCTTCGTGCAGAGTTTTGGCCCTCACCGTTCCAAATTTGACCCTAAAGCCTCAAAATATATTTTCCTTGGCTATACACAAATTCAAAAGGGATACTGCTGCTATGAACCTACTTCGAGAAGGAGATTCGTATCCATGGATGTTACTTTCTTTGAGGATGTACCTTATTACTCTAGGGTTTCTTCTCAGGGGGAGAGTAGTAAGGTTGGGGTTAACACATCAGAAGTCCCTTTACCTGTTCCATTGAGTGAAGAGGGGTGTAATGGGGAGGGTTGTCAAAAATGTCGGGATTTGAGAGTTTATCACAAACGATGGAGGCAGGTTAATTTCGCTCATCAGTAGTCCAGGCCAGCCCCAATTCCTTCTAAAGATCCAGATCCAGGTACTACATCTCTTCCATCTCCCATTACAGATGAGCCTTTTGCTGTTGAGCCTTCTCCATCTTCTGAGCCCTCACTTCCATTGAATGACCTTGACCTCCCCATTGCAGTCTGTAATGGCAAACGCCGTTGCACCTCATCCACAACCCACTGTATCTCACAATTCTTGTCCTATGATCATCTGTCTCCCTCTTACAAGTCCTTTCTTACATCCATTATTGATATTCCTATTCCTAGAACAGTATAGGAAGCCATAACCATTCTTGAGTGGAAGGGTGCAATGAAGGTAGAAATGGATGCCCTTTTGAGAAACAATACCTGGGAGCTAGTTGATCAACCTAAAGGGAAGAAACCAATTGGATGTAGATGGGTGTTTACTGTGAAACATAATGTTGATGGTTCCATTGAAATGTATAAGGCCCTGTTAGTTGCAAAGGGGATTTACTCAGACTTATGGTATAGATTACTTGGAGACTTTCACACCAATAGCAAAAATGACCACTATTAGAGTGCTATTATCTCTTGTAGCCAGTTACTTTTGGCCCTTGTTCCAAATGGATGTTAAAAATGCCTTCCTCAATGAAGACTTGCAAGAAGAAGCGTACATGCAGCTACCTCCTGGTTTTTATAGTACAGAGACAGGTAAGAAGGTTTGCCGGCTGAATAAAGCTTTATATAGACTAAAACAATCCCCTAGATCTTGGTTTGATAGATTCAGACAAGCCCTTGAAAAGTTTGGCTTTGTGCAGGCTCAATCAGATCACACCTTATTTATTAAGAAAATGGATACTTTCTTGACTCTACTTACTGTATATGTGGATGATGTTGTAGTAACAGGGAGTGATAACAGTGAAATTGAGTCTCTTAAGAAACTTCTCCATCAAGAATTTGAAGTAAAAGACCTGGGAGAGATACGATATTTCTTGGGTATTGAGATAGCTCGGCCCAAACATGGAATCTTTGTTTCTCAAAGGAAGTATGTCATTGATTTGTTAGAAGAAACATGAAAGTTGGGTGTTAAGCCAACCGATACACCTATTGAATAGAATCACAAGATTAGTGCAGAAGGTGGAGAGCCTCTTGAAGATAAAGCTATGTTCCAAAGATTAGTTGGGAAACTACTTTATCTTTGTCTTACATGACCAGACATCAGCTATGCAGTCAATGTTGTTAGTCAGTATATGCACTCTCCTAGAACTACCCACCTACTTGTTGTTGAGAGGATATTGGCATATGAGGTGTACTATTTAAGGATAATAATCACATGAAGATAGAAGTTTACACAAATGCAGATTAGGCCGGTTGTGTTGATGATAGAAGGTCTACCTCTGGATATTGTGCCTTTGTAGGAGATAACCTTGTTTCTTGGAGGAGTAAGACACAAAATGTTGTTTCTCGTTCTAATGCTGAAGTTGAATATCGGCCCATGGCAATGGTGTGACTGAAATAATATGGTTGAAATCACTGTTTGATGAATTGGGTATTACCTATGAGAAACCTCTAATCTTGTATTGTGATAATCACTATTAATATAGCTCATAACCTGGTACAACATGACAAAACCAAGCACACTGAATTAGATCGACATTTTATTAGGGAAAGGGTTGCATCTCAAGAAGTCTGTCTTCCATATATCAACTCCAACATGCAGCTTGCTGATCTTCTCACCAAGTCAGTTTCAAAGAAGAAGTTAGAAGCAGATCTATGCAAATTGGGAATGACAAACATCTATTCCCAACTCGAGGGGGAGTGTAGAAACCACTGATGTGGTCTCCACCTCTTTCTTTTGTACTCGTATACAACTATTAGTTATTTAAGTCAATCCACAATTAGTTATTAGTCTTTTATTAGGATTTTATTTTTGCCATGTAAGCAATCTTATCCTTACTTCAGAATTAATATAAATAGAAAGAGGGGGGCGGCAGATTAAGCATCCTCTTCTTTTCTGAAACCCTTCGTTCGAATTCTCTTCTCTTCTTCTCTCTTTCTCCTCTCATTCTCTCCTCTCATCTTCTTAATTTCCTGTTGATTATACACCACGGCTTGGGCTGTTAGTAGTCTCATATGACTATAGTAACCATCACACTCAGTCTACTTTCCTTAGACTGAACAAGGGCATACACCTCTTGGACTGAAGGCAACTCTTTACTTCCTAAAATCTGAACTCTAAGGGGTTCATATATGGGGTTTAGTCCCAACAAGAAGGCAAAAACCCGCTGCTAAGAAACCAGCTTCTTATAGGCTCTAGCATCATCCTCATGTTTCCATTCTATAGCCCGATAGTGGTCCAATTCCTTCCAAACTGAGGTAAGAGCTGAATAATAGGCTGATAAGCTGCGGTTTCCCTGTTTACAGGTTGAGGATTCAGCTTGTAACTAGTAGATCTTAGCAAAGTGCCTTTGCTCAGAATAGGTGGTTTTGGCCCGTTCCCATATATCATTTGGAGTATCTGCCCACATAAAATTCTTCTTCACATCCGATTCCATGGCTGCAAGTAGCCAAGACATCACCATACTGTTTTCTTGGTCCCACTGGTCATTTCAGTAGTCCAACTATTGGGTTCTTTAACCCTTCCATTTATGTAACCAGCTTTCACCCTTGCTGTTACATAAAGTTTTACACCTTTGGCCCACTCCAGGTAGTTCAAACCATTTAAAGGAGTGATCAGCATAGGAAGCATCATGCTTTCCGTCCCTATACCTATTGTACCATGGGTCGACGTAACCCCAGATGATCAGATTCATTATTCGGCGTTTTCAAAGGCAGGTCTACAAGCCACAAACAAAAAACTGCAGGTGCACAAGACCAGTATCTAACAACAAAATGTAAAATGTTTATAATAGTTAGTTGGTTAGTTATTAACTTGTTTTATTTAATGATTAAATGCTGAAACTTATTGCTTATAAACTTTCTATTATATGGATATTTGTACCTTCTATCATTCTAACTTTATATATTATATGTTATTTTTACTAATCTATAAACTTTAATTAAAATTTTTCTTAAGTTTTGAGGCTTACAGCCTTAAACCTCACAATGCCTTGAGGCTTATGCCTCATTTTTTTGTGCCATTACGCCTCAACTATGCCTTTAGCCTTTTAAAACCATGTGAGAAAGAATGTTTAACTAATTGACAATCTTGTTCTAGAAAATTATATTCCTAGTGGCTTTTTTAGTATTCCAGGTTTCACAAGCTTCTGTCCAAGATATTTAGCAGTTTATTAGGAACATGCACAACAACATAGATGTGTATTCAATTCTCTGTATCAAAATATATATATATATATATATATATATATATATAATTTCAGTTTTTTCTATTCCTTTGAAGCTCAAAATCTGAATTGTTCATCAACTATATTAGTCCATTTTTCTACCATGATGTGCACAATGCGTGTATGTATACTCAGACATTTGCATTTTTTTAGTTGCACTCTATCTTCTAATCTGCATGTCGTATTGTCATTTCAGTACTCAAAATCTTTCTATCAGAGAGGCCATGGTAACTGATGTTTTGCTTGGAAAGAATGACAACATTGAAGGGGTTCGGACTTTCTTTGGGATGAACTTCTATGCTCCTTCTGTTATTCTTACAACTGGGACATTCATGAGTGGTAAAATTTGGGTCGGAAGAGCATCTATGCCTGCAGGGAGAGCTGGTGAGGCAGCATCTCATGGGCTGGCAGAAAATTTGCAACAGCTTGGGTTTGAAATTGATCGGCTGAAAACTGGAACTCCTGCTCGTGTTGATTGTCGTACTGTTGATTTCTCTGGATTAGAACCTCAACATGGAGATGAAGAGGTCCTCTTATCTAATCTCATTTGTAGGATCATAAGATTTAATGCTAATTTTGCATTGTTATCTTAAACAAAATGCTTGCTAGACTACCACAAAATAAGAGATTTGGATGTGGCATCACATTTGTTGCCCCAAAGGGCTTTACATGTTTCATCTCCACCCCCTCCATTCAAGGGGGAAGGGTTTACAATCTGAAACTTGGTTTATTGATATTGGGTGGAAAGTTGCATTCCTTGGACCCTTTTAGGTCCAAACCATGCTACCATGTGGAATACTCTTGGGTTGTATAACGTGATTCACCCATTTCCAAATTCTTCTCACTTGCATACTGATTTCAAGCCCTTCAAGCTTAATCGGAAGATTTGTCATTTTCCTAATCTCCCAATCCTGCAAATATATCTAGAAACAAGGTGTCCAAATCATTCTTCCACCGACCACTTCAAACAGTTGGGACACCTTCTTTTTGTCAACTTCCAAAGTAAACAGTTTGTCTCCAAGTGTTCCTGAACAATAATTAATCTCAAACTTTATTTATTAGTATTTTGATGCATTGTTGGAACATCTTCCTTCAACCCATTTACCTAATTTTATCCTTTCCTAATGAAGATAATTGTTGAGTGGGCCGGTTTGTCTTGTTGAGTTGCCCAGTTTGTCTTTAGTTTGTTTTTATTTAATTAGGAAGTTGTTGGGCCGAGGCCCATTAGTTTTTATTTTTTAAAGTTGTGATTGTTCAGTTTTAGTAGCCGCCCTACTAAGGGCATCCTTGTAATATCTCATCTTTAAGTTAAATATAAATATAATGAGGGGCTGGCGGCTAGGGTTAACTTTCTCATAACTCTAGTTGACCTCCTACTCTTTTCTTCTTCTCCTTCCTTCTCTACTGCTGAAATCTTCACCTTGCCTCCTTTTCTCTCACAAGAAGCTTGACTGAATCAGCAAATAGTGATTTCTACTATAATGATAAACAATATACACAATTTGGTATCCTTATGCCCTTTTTAAAACTCATGTGGCCCATTGGACCACCCCCGTTTCCCAAGTTGGCTTGTTAGTTTAGTCCTTCCAATATTTCAGGTTGTTCACACAATATATATATTTTTCTCAGCATAATGTATATTATCATCTTTATGTTTCCTTTATGATGAGTATTTTCTGAAAGCAATCTTCTTTTAAACAGGTTAGCTGGTTTAGCTTTGATCCTGATTTCCACATTGAAAGGGAACAGATGTGCTGCTATTTAACACGTACCACGAAAGCCACACACCAGCTTATAAAAGAGAACTTGCATGAAACCCCAACTTATGGAGGCTGGGTTGAAGCCAAGGGACCTAGATATTGCCCTTCTATTGAAGACAAGGTATAATTAATAGTTATATTGGCCCATAGTGTCAGTTGCATGTCTGCTAATTCAAGCTCAAAGAAAAGTGATTTACCACATATTCTGCATATCCACATAGTGTTTTTTTCTTTTTTCGGTAATGCTAATTTATTTACAGAGAAGAAGAAGAAAGAGGATTTGATTGATGGGTTGCTCCATTTGTGACCTGGGTGACTGTACATCTGTCCCTCCCCAGACCCTGCATTGGCAGGAGCCTTGTGCACTGGGCTGACCTTTATATTTTGTTGTTTATTATTAATTACATATAAATGAATCTGCTGCACTGCTGTCATTGCAACAGTTCTTGCCATCAATCAAGAGGAACAAAGCATATTGAGTTCTGTTTTCAGAAAGACGAAAGGATTACATTTAATTACTAATACCAGTTTGTTTACAAATCTTCCCTGGGAGATGCTTTTTACCAACCCATAATTTGCATCCAACAGTTGTTTACCTTTGGTGACATCCACAGATTGGTCTCTATAAAGCATCTTTCTTTGACTTATTTGATGGTTACCTCTTAGAACTTCTGTTATGGGCATCCTTTAAGCAAAGACTAACTGTTTATCAATAGTAGAAGAGGCCTAAGGAATTCTAAATCAATTTAGGTCATTAACCTATTACAATCTCTAGAAAACATCTTTTTTGAATCCTTTAACTACAGAGTATTTGAACAGTCACTTCTTTGGAAACAGCCAAGTTGTACATGCATGTTTTTTACCAGCAACAGGTTGATAGGATTTAGTAATCATTACGAAGGGAGAAGATAAAGAGAATCAATACAAAACTGAAAACATCATAAAGAAGATACCCTAAGGCTATCACACTTTGTTGGATAGGCATGTTGGTCACTCAGGTATCTAGTTTGTATTTAAAAATATGCTCATGGTTTTAGAAGTCCAATTAAACTGAAATACTAGGTAGAGGGATAAAACTTCATCATTATGGAACATGTTGGGACAGTCTTCTAAGCCAGCAAGAAGGCTTAACAGTTGTCTTGGCCATTACACATGAACATGCATTGGTATGGATGCTTTAGTTTCTTCTGAGTGAAGACTCATGGTTAATCAAGTAGGAAAATAGAGATGTTGCCATAGAGTTCATCTTTTTATATATTAAATTTGTTTTTGTTGTTTGAAATGTTAGTTTATGTTTGATACTTTAAAATTTCTATAAACCATGTAATTATTAACTCTATTTGCTTTTCAGATAGTGAGATTTCAGGATAAAGATTCTCATCAGATTTTCCTTGAACCAGAGGGCCGAAATGTGCCTGAACTTTATGTGCAGGTGTGCTGCCTGAACTTTAAAAATAACTTTTTATTTCTGACTTTTTTAAGTAATGAATATTATCTCATCTTCTTTTATTCTATCCTTTACATATTTTGCTATCTGCTTCAATAGTAATATATGTTTCTTGAGTTCATCATATCCAACCACTATGTGAATGGCTTAACGCATCTGACTTTTGGCAAAAAAAAGTCTGACTTTTGATGATTCTTGTGTATTACTCACAAAAAACTACAGAACCTTTGTTTCTACTTTGCAAATATATTTTTTATGATAGTTTTTCATTTGAAGTTTCAATTTTTAACTATAAATGATGTTCTTTTTCTTCCTAAATAGGGTTTCTCAACAGGTTTACCTGAAAGGCTGCAGTTACCACTCTTGAGAACATTACCGGGCCTTGAGAACTGTTCAATGTTGAGGCCTGCTTATGCCGTAGAATATGATTTCTTGCCTGCTCATCAGTGCTCTAGATCTCTTATGACAAAGAAAATTGATGGACTCTTCTTCTCAGGCCAGATAAATGGAACAACAGGCTATGAGGAAGCTGCTGCACAGGTTTTTTTTTTATCTTTTATGATGCTCTCCTCTTTTTTTTTTCTGTAGTCCTCAAGATTTCATCCCTTGTGTGGTGTTATTGTCTCAGTATTCTGAAAACACAAATGCACCATAACCCATAATGTCTCTTACATGTAAGCAAAGGAAGTTGTTGCTGTCACCTTCGAATTTATTTTTGAGACCTATGTCTCAGCTTATGCATTCATGTGCACAGGGTATTATTTCTGGGATTAATGCAGCTAGACATTCAGATGGAAAGCCTCTCATCATTCTTGAGAGGGAAAGCAGTTATATAGGGACCTTGATTGATGATCTGGTCACAAAAGATCTTCGGGAGCCTTACCGCATGTTGACAAGGTATTTGGGGCAAGGTGTTCCCTTTGACCATTCAATAATATTGTTCTTACTGAGTGACAAAATATGCAACTTATGTTTTTTTTATCAATAATGGCATAATTTCATTTCATTAAAGAGAAAGGGATAAGTGTACAACATAAGAAATACAGAAGTACGTGTCAGTCAATGAGAGATAAATACTCTTATCCCAATTAATCACTCATTTACAGAAGTGCCCAGAACATAGGTTCTCTCTCCACCCCTTGTTTGGCTAAAACATCAGCTAACGTGTTAGTGCAAAATTTAACCCAATTGAAGGAAATTTCCATATCTCTTGTCAACCACCAATTTTTCTTATTTTCATTGCAGTATATCCAAAACGTTGAATCCTCTCCCCGTAACCAACTTACTACCAGTTTGGAGTCACCTTCAACAACCAACTTCCTAATGTTCAGATCATTTGCTCTTTGAACACTTTCCAACAGGGCCAGCACTTCTGCTCTAAGGGAGTCCCCCTCCCCAGCTGGACCTGAGAAGAGAGCTAAAATCTTACCCTCCTCATCTCTATGAACCCCATCAATATTTGAGTTGTTACTTTTTGAATTGATGCAACTAGCTATCCATGCCATTTGCGAGGTCGACTTGGGGCAGGATCTGGTGAGTGTCAATGATTTGGCTCAAGTTCTAGATAGGTCACTATTTTAGATCGCTGTCCATAGTCTTCTTTCTGCTTTATTCCCTTGTCTTTCAGCTACTCTATCACCCACCTACTTTGGATTCATGTTTCTGTGAAATATGTTCATGAATCGCTTCAAGGATCTCTTTCGAGTGACTGATATAATAAGGGTGTGGAATGAAGTGGCTCAATCTTCCAAAGAAAAAGAAAGAAAATTGGAGTGAAAGCCCTCACCGAGCAATAGAATAAAGATGAACTTCGATTGTAAATCGATGGGGGATCTGGGATTGGCAGGTATTGGTGGTGTCTTCAGAGATGACTGAAGCAAATTGTTGGCTATGTACTCAGGACCTATAGGGGTAGGGGATTCCTTAAATGCTGAGCTGATGGCCCTACTGCAAGGCCTAAATTTGGCAAAACAATCAAACCTTAGAAATCTGGAGGTTGAAGGGGACTCAAATCTGGTTGTTCATGGACCACAAACAAGTGCAATGTACCTTGGATCTACAGACATGTTCTGAGGAAAATATAAAGCTTGGCAAGAGACTTAAATGCCAACTTTAATTGGACAAGGACTGAATGGGATGGTTCACACGCTAGCTAAACAAGGGGGTGGTCTATAGGCAGCAGGTGTTTTGGGCTTTATTGTAATCTTTTGGGATAAGCTTCTCAGTTCTCTGTTTCTTGGTTGAAAGGTCACCCTTTATAATGTACTTTAATCTGTGTTTTTAATAAAACCAAATTCTTCTTTCTGATGAAAAAAAAAAAAAACTGAACCTCTTTTCTGGATCAACAAGATATCAATCATCATGGTTCCTCACTTACAGATACATCTATTAAAAAGGCTATTACTCAATGTTGGCCCCAGTTATCTGGGGTCTTGGGGAGGGGTGGACTGGATACAGTCCTAACCTTTGGCGTTTTTTTGTACAAATTGGCTGCTCTTCGACTGAAACTTGTGTTCTCATGCTTGACAGCCCAAGATTTTACCATTACACCAAGTAATTGGCCCCTTACATACAGCTGTTTATTATTTTAATAATTGCTACTTTGGTTTTCTTTAACAAATTATTTTTTTGTAAAACAGTTTCTTCATGCTTGATTTGAAAGGTATTGTTAAGTCACTTTAAATATTAACAAGATTACTTACATCAGTAGTAAGGGTTAACAATTTCTATTATTTTCCTAACAAGATTAACAACATAAAGGAGTCATCCCAGGCCTTTAAGACTACAAAGCTATTATATGAATTTATAATAACCACTTTATGGATCATTATTTGTCTAGTTTCGTAGTTGGTGATGTTTTTACAGATTTGATTTCTCTGTAATATTTCCTTTTGGTGAAAAAAAAAAGTTCTTTGGCATTGATATTATCTATTGATTTATTGAGCCTTTAAGATTATCAATGCTAATACCATAAAAAAAGGATTATCAATGCATGAATTGCAGATGCTTCATGTTGTTGAATTGTTCTTTTTCCTGAATAAGATTTGATTATTTGATCTCATTAAACGTTACATTGTCCTCTTAGCCGCTCAGAATATCGTCTACTTCTCCGTGCTGATAATGCTGATAGCCGTCTCACACCTCTGGGGCGAGAAATTGGTTTGATTGATGATAGACGGTGGAAACTATACCAGGATAAGCAAGCCCGTATCTTGGAAGAAAAGAAGCGATTAAAGGCTGTGAGGATTTCAGGTTATTATCATTTAGCTATATTATACTAATTGTTTTTCCTCAATTATGTTATTGAAATTAAATCAAAATGTGCAACTTGGGTAGGTTGGGTCATGTTAGGTGCCAGCCCAAGTCCAATGGTAAGATCTAAGTGGTCAACCCCATAGTAACCAGAACCCTAGGTTGGCGTATCTGATTCAAACTGCAATTATGTAGTCAGGAACAGGAACTTACTGAAATGTATTCAACAAAAATTCTAGAATCATGCTCCCAAATTTTGAAGGCAGATATAAAGATAGGTGATAAATTTGTTTTTTGTGGGACAAAAGGGTAGAAAGGTTATGGTATAATGGTATTTACTGGGTAGCACTTTGCCTTCTATGCTACATAGGGTTCTCCCATGCACAGCAATTTCCTCATTCCCATCCAAATTCAAGAAATGTTTCTGTTCTTCCTCTTTCTCTAACTCCCATTCCATAATGTGGTTTCTTGGGTCAACCTACAGACCAGAACCCAAACCTAGATGGAGTTGGATTTGGTTGGTTTAGATGGAGCTAGGTTTGATAACAATGTATAACATGTCCTAAGACTCAGTTTAAAGACCAAACTAAAATGCACATTTTGACCTGTCATCTTGAGAAGCAGGGCCCTGTTTAAGTTTTAGGATGGACCTCTTGACTTTGTTGTATGATCCAATCTTATAGGATGGATCTTGTTAACAGCTGTTACTTTTCCTATGTATAGTACCGCAGGGGTACTATTGTACTTTTACTCTTTTTTATTTTAGTTGTTGTCGCCCTAGTATATATATTAAAAAAGCTGCGCCGCCAGTAGCATCTTTGCTCTCAGCTCTCTCTTCTCTCTTCTTCTCTTTCTCTTTTCTCTCTTCTTCCATTCTTCTCTCCTGCATAACATGGTATCAGAGCGGGACTATCAGATCTGAAAGGAGAAGTCAAGTGAACAGTTTTTTTTCTTCTTCGCACCAGATTTCCAGATCTGCCACCCTCATCTGCTGTTCGGCTGATTGAAGATCTCACACACTGAAGTAACTTTTCTCTCTCTCTCTCTCTCTCTTACCTTTTTTTTCTGGTCGTGTTCCAGGGAAGAACCTGTACTAGGTCTGCCGATTGGATGTGAGGTGATCAGCACCTCTTTCTTTCCTTTTTTGTGGGGTCGACTGATCCCTGTGAAACTGTAGGTCATGAGGACCTTTTATGTGCTGCAACAACAGCTTTTATGATGAACTGAGGGTCAGAAAGTGACCAGTACCTCTTGTGTGCTGCAATAGCACCTTTTGTGGTGAACTGAAGGTCAGAAAGTGACCAGTACTTGCTGTAACAGCAGTCCTATTGATGCGTAGGTCAAGAGATGACATGTATGCACTGTGGTAACACTTGTGTTGAGCTTGTAAGTCAAAGGATGACCTGTTACTGCTGTAACAGCACATGTGTTTTTACAGAAGGAGGTGTGTTTCTGAAGAAAAAAAAATGTTCCCCCTTAGCGTTGAATTTCTTTAAGGCTGTGTACCCCATTTAAGAGTTGTTTTTGAATCTGAAATCATGAGTGGTGAAGATTCTGCTACATCCGGTGTTTCCTCAATGCTGAATGGAATGAGTGGGGGTGTGGACCTATCCTTTCCCATGGCTGTTATTCCTCTTGATGATTTAAATTATTTAGAGTGGTCAAGAGGGATCAAGTTGTACATCACTACAAGGGGAAAGATAGGTTATATTAATGGGAGAATCAAAGAACCACATTCTGGGAGTGCTGAATATGACAGATGGAACCAGAAAAACAGCATGGTCATGTCTTGGCTTTTAGTTTCTATGCAACCTCAAATAAGAAGGAATTTCATGTGGGCTGAAACGGCATATGAGATCTGGAAACAAGCAAAATCAACATACTTGGAACTGCGACACTATGCAAAAATCTAACAGCTACAGGCAAAATCGTCTACTTGTAAACAGGGGGAGAGGTGTCTATTTGTGTACTACTCAGACTTGACCTCTGTCTGGAAGGAGTTAGATCATTATCAGAGTGTGGACTGAAAGTGTGATGAAGATGCAAAACTGTACAAAAAACTTGTCTCCCAATAGAGAGTGTTTGCTTTCTTACATGGTTTGAACCCTACATATGAATCTATCAAAGTCCAGATCCTAGGTAGCAAGGATCTTCCATCAGTTCAGGAAGTTTATGCTCTTGTACAATTAGAAGAAAGCAGAAGGAATTTGATGAACAGTTCTGGAGGAGATGCAGTTGTGTTGGCAGCGGAAGGGAGTGTTACTACCAGTGGGGGAAATACTTCTAAGAAGGGGGATCTTCAAAAAAAGATGGATGACAAGGACAAATTGTGGTGTACTCATTGCCAGAAACCCCAACACACCCGAGACACATGCTGGTATCTTCATGGGAAGTCGAAATGGGCTCAAGATCTAAATAAGAAGCAAGGTTCAGATATGAATAAAAAGTCAGGACAACAAGGTACAAGAAAACACACTATGGCAAACATGGCTACTCAGGAGAATCAGCCCCCCATTCATACTATGACTCAGACACATTCATCTGGATCTGACCCAAGGGAGGATATTATAAATTCCTTCCGTGACCATTTAGAGCTTTATGGTAGAGCAGTTCATCAGATGGATGCTCCTCCCTCAACTTCATTTGAGTCTACATCAGGTAGCTCTGCCACAACTTTCCATGTTGCTTCTCATAACCCTGGCACTCCCTGGATCATTGATTCTGGAGCGTCAAAACACATGACTGGTACGTCCTCTTACTTTCAAACCTATCACCTTCTTTCTAGAAGAGACAAGGTGAGGCTAACTGATGGATCATACACTACCATAGTTGGTCAAGGAACCATTTCTCTCCCTCTCGGCCCTACCTTCTATGATGTTTTACATGTTCCGAAATTTCCCATTAATTTGTTCTTTGTTAGTAGTATTACTAATTCCTTAAACTGCTCAGTGACCTTTTTCCCTTCTTACTATATGATCCAGGATCTAGCCTCGAGGAGGACGATTGGTAGAAGATGTTTGGTTAATGGACTTTACATGCTGGAGAACAAGGCTGGTCTTCAAGTCACAGAGTCTAAGAGTCAAGTTTATCTATGGCATTGTCGTTTTGGTCATTTATCTTTTGAGTCTTTGAAAGTGGTGTTTCCAAAATTATTTAAGTCAATGTCCGTTTCAGATTTCTCTTGTCAAACTTGTCAATTAAGCAATGTAGAACTCATTTTCTTTCAAAAAATAATAAATCTGAATTTTCTTTTCACATTGTTCATTTTGATGTGTGGGGCTCTATTACTTTACCATCTGAGAGTGGCTACAAGTATTTTATTACCATTATCGATGATTATTCTAGATATACATGGGTATATCCCATGCGGACTAGGGATGAAGTACCAAAAATTATCCAAGATTTTCAGCGGATGGTCTTCACCCAATTTCAAACTGAAATCCAAATTTTTTAGTCAGATAATGCCAAAGAGTATTTTCATAGTGATCTCACGGAATTTTTTGCTTCACGTGATTCACTTCACCGTAACTCTTGTGCCCGAACACCACAACAAAATGGTGTTGCTAAAAAAAAGAACCGACACCTCCTTGAAGTGGCCCGGGGTTTACTACTCCATATGAATGTCCCAAGACACTTTTGGCTTGAGGCTGTCCTTTGTGCTACCTACCTCATCAACCGTATGCCCTCTCGTTGGTTAGAGTGCAAAGCCCTACATCAACTTCTCTTTCCTAAGGCCCCCCTTCTTTCCATTCCTCCTTGTGTGTTTGGTTGTCGTTGCTTTATCCAAAATCTGTCACCCACTCGTGAAAAATTGGATCCTCGTGCTATTCCTTGCATATTTCTGGGGTACTCCTTCACTCAGAAGGGATACCGTTGTTTTGATCCTGTTTCTCGGAAATTCTATGTTATGTTTCCATGGATGTCTCTTTCTTTGAGAGTAAGCCTTTTTCCCTATTTCTCCTCAGGGGGAGAGTAGGAATGAAGAGAAACTGGTTCAGCTCCCTCTTCTTCCTGATCCTCCTCCTTTTCGTGTCTTCTTCCGTCGTCACAAAGGCCAACCAAATTCAAGAGTTGTGGAGAATCCAAAAGTTGTACCTCCAATGCCATTAAACTCTTCGGGGGCGGATCATACTCACTCAGGTATCTTTGTTCCCATTGATGTCCCTGATCTCATTGCAATCGATACCTCTGTTGCTAATGGCCTTGACCTTCCTATTGCTCACAGGAAAGGTGTTAGATCGTGCACCACTAAACACCCCATTTCCCACTTTGTTTCTTAACTGTTAGAGTTAGCCGAATAAGGGTAGATTAGTCATCTCACCTTGGTTAAGTTATGAGCTTATGTGGCAGTCTTATTAGAGGTTCTCTGTCCCATACTTAAGTAGGGGCAGTTTAGTCCTTGTACATTTAATTAGAAGCCTAATCACTATTAAGAGGTCGACTGATAGGGTTTAGCTATCAAGTTCGACAGTTCTTTCATCTTCTTCTTCTCTTCTCTTTCTTCTTCTCCTTACTGGTTCGGACTACAGTAGCTACAGTAGATACAGTAAAAACAAAAACATTTCACCCTCTTTTCGAGCCTTTCTCACATCCAGTGACAGTGTCCCTATCCCTAAGAATGTGGCAGAAGCTCTTTCAGTACCTGAATGGACAAATGCTATGAAGGAAGAAATTAATGCCCTTCATAAAAATGGCACATGGGAACTTGTAGATCTTCCTAAGGGAAAGGATCCAGTTGGATGTAAATGGGTGTTCACAGTCAAACATAGGGTTGATGGCACGGTGGAGAGGTATAAAGCTCGTTTAGTGGCAAAGGGGTTTACGCAAGTGTACGGAGTTGATTATGTAGAGACTTTTGCACCCGTTGCCAAGATGAACTCCATTAGAGTTCTATTCTCTCTTGCTGCTAATCTTGACTGGGATCTACATCAGCTTGATATCAAGAATGCATTCTTGAATTGTGACCTTGAAGAGGAAGTTTACATGATACAACCCCCTAGTTTTCAGGCTCAAGGCAATGAACAAAAGGTGTGCTGGTTGAAGAAGTCTTTATACGGGCTGAAACAATCACCGAGAGCCTGGTTCAGCAGATTCCATGCAGCGATTCAGCAGAAAGGATACAAGCAATGTCAATCTGATCACACATTGTTTGTGAAAAGATGAGAAGGTAAAATTGCTACTTTGATAGTAAATGTTGATGATATAATTATCACTGGCGACTGGAAGGATGAAATCCAAAAGTTGAAGAGTTTTCTTGCCACACAATTTGAAGTAAAGGATCTAGGTCCTCTAAGATACTTCCTAGGAATTGAAGTTGCCCGCTCAAAAAGGGGTATCTTCATTTCTCAAAGGAAGCATGTCCTAGATTTACTCCAAGATACAAGAAAAATGGGAGTGAAGCCAGTTGATTCCCCTATTGATCCTAACCATAAATTAGGTGACAGCCAAGGTGAACCTATCAAGGATATGAAACAGTTTCAGAGACTTGTAGGGAGATTGTTTTATCTTTCTATGAACCTATCAAGGATGTAGATTGCGCAGGATCCCTAAATGACAGAAAGTCAACTAGTGGTTACTGTACCTTCATAGGAGGAAATCTAGTTACCTAGAGAAGCAAAAAGCAAGGTGTGGTAGCTAGATCCAGTGCTGAAGCTGAATATCGAGCAATGGCTCATGGAGTGGCTGAAATTATGTGGATAAAGAATATGTTGAGTGAGTTGGGTTTTCCAATGGACAGACCTATGACCCTATTCTGTGATAACAAAGCAGCCATAAACACTACTACTAACCCTGTGCTACATGATAGAACTAAACACATCGAAGTCGACAAGCATTTTATCAGAGAGAAGGTTATCACAGGGGAAGTGTGTACTCCCTATGTCAGCTCTGAGGATCAACTTGCAGACATTTTTACAAAAGGACTACATCACTCACGGTATCATGATTTGTGTGACAAGTTGGGCATGATTGACATCTATGTCCCAACTTGAGGGGGAGTGTTAACAGTTGTTACTTTTCCTATGTATAGTACCGCAGGGGTACTATTGTACTTTTACTCTTTTTTATTTTAGTTGTTGTCGCCCTAGTATATATATTAAAAAAGCTGCGCCACCAGTAGCATCTTTGCTCTCAGTTCTCTCTTCTCTCTTCTTCTCTCTCTTCTTCCATTCTTCTCTCCTGCATAACAGATCTCTTAACAACTCCTCAATTCTTTGTTATAATTTTATCTTTTCTAATTAATAGTAGCCATTACCTATCAACAAAAAAAAGGTTGGGGAGAGACCTTTTAAAGATGGTTTGGGAATTGAAACTAGGCAAATATAAAAACAGAAAGCCAAAACCAACCCCCAGTTTCCAGAAAACTGTTCAACTCAAAGAATTACCTTTAACCACATGGGTTTGTGTGATAGTTGGATAAAGGTAAAAACATTAAAGAAAAGGGGGGAAATTCCAAATGGAAGGTAAGAGTATCTTGAGAGATTAGTTACCCAAGGAAAAGGAATTTCAAGTTCAAATGGCAGTCAAGGAATTCAGAAAGAAGAGATGGACAGGAAAGAAGAGGAAAGAGGTGTATGTGTATGCTCAGCCCAACTCAGCCACGGGTTGGTTTTGGAGTTTTTGGGACCAAGAGCAATACTCAAATTTTAATATATGCTCAACCTAGGACAAGGGTGGGCCTTGGCCCAACAGTTGGATTGCTCCATTCCGACTTGGGTGACCAGTGTTCAAATCTTGGAAACAGCCTCTCTGTATATGCAGGGGCAAGGCTGTGTACATCTATCCCTCTCCAGACCACCATTGAGAGGAGCCTTGTGTGCTGGGCTCAACCTAGGCCCACCCAAGTTGCATTGAATTCTTGCCTCTAGTCATTCGTCCTATAATCTCAATGTTGTACCTCCAGATATTTTTCTAAGTTAAATATTATACAGACTATTATTCATTTTTGGATGGCTGAAACTTGATTATCTTTGTCTACTTTCTAAAGGGGGAGATTTGGCTTCCGATGTTACTCGGTTGTCTGGTCAGCCAGTGAAAAACTTTTCAACATTAGAGTCTCTCCTAAAGAAACCACATACAGAATATAAAGTTCTTGATAAGCATGGTTTTGGAAATGAACTCCTGTCTCGGGTAGAGAAAGAATGTGTAGAAATTGATATCAAGTATGAAGGTTTTATTACGCGCCAGCAAATCCAACTCCAACAGGTAAGCTGATGTTTTGGTGATGAATTTCCATGAGTTTCATTTCCTTTTTCTCTTCTGGTAAAACATATCATATTGAAATTTCTTGGTTCTTGTCTACGTGTAGATTGCTCATCAACAGCATAGAGCACTTCCAGAAGACCTGGATTATTCCACAATGTCAACTTTGTCCTTGGAAGCACGTGAAAAACTTTCTAAGGTGTGTAATTGAATTATCCAATTGAGTGACAAAGTTATGTGTTATGGATCTCCTAGGAACACCTCTTGCTAGATATTAGAGAATAAATTGTGATTCCACTTTAAACGGATTAATTGAAGAAATACTATTTAAAAAGGAAAATCCATTTTAAGAATTGTCATGTCAAATTTGTTTGGTCATGCATGTCAGACACTGATCAGACCTGCTGATATTACTGCTCTCCTCATTATCACTCTCAGGTCCGACCACAGACAATAGGCCAAGCTAGCAGAGTGGGTGGTGTGAGCCCTGCTGATATTACTGCTCTCCTCATTATCCTAGAAGCCAACCGAAGGAAGGCACAAGAACAGAAGAGGCAAAAAGTGCTGATGTCTGTCATGGCTGAAACTGATCAGACCTCTAACTTCACTGCTGTTCAGACAACCTCCTAAGATGACTGGTATATCCTCAATGCCCCCTCCTCACAGGTTCTGATACACATTATTGGTTATATAGGTGATGATCAAGGGCTCCGATTTTGAATATGGACCTTGTGAAAAAGAAGCAAATGGAAGAGTTGGAGGAGTGTTATTCTTTGGGCTTATCTCTTTTGAGTTTCTTCTAGTTCTAGGAACTTACTGGCATTAGATAAGCTGCCTGTGGATGGAATATAGCTGTTGTCAACAGACAGGAACTTCCTTGCTTTCCTTCAAGAGGGGACCATTGAGATCTTTGGTTGGTCCAACATCTGCACACCATTGAACACAAGCAAAGCTTAGAATGCATGTCTCTTTGTCTACTAGAGGAAACTGGATGGGTGAATACAAATGTTGGATGACAATGTGAAGGCGTGAATGATGAATCTCCTGTTAGTATGATCAAATCTCACTAAATGTGCATGAATAATCGTTTCCTCTTTCTATAAGGCTTATGTATTTTATCTTATTCTCATTGAGCAATGCATTACATCTTCCTCTTTTTCTTTGATGATTTTTTTTTTTTTTTTGTTATTTGGTGAATATTACATTTATTTTAACTAGCTTGAGGGGAAGCAAATTTGCTGTCCATGGGCAGGCGAATGGATGGATGGATGCTTGGGGGGGGGAGAGCAGAGTACCTCATGGGGCTGGTTTCTTATGAGAAATCCTCAATATTGTAAGGAGATAGGTATGGGCTATTAATTTTATCTTTCTACAGTATGTTTTTACATCTCAAGACGTCAAGCACAAGCGCGGTCGTTCTATATGGCTTCTGGCGAGGATCCATCAGATGACAATTGACATCGAAAGGTTCGTGGTATATTCTATAGACATTGGTGTATGACTGTGATCGCCATGTTAATGCAGGCAAACCTACTTTAGGCTGAATTTGGCATTCTTTATTTTAACGACTTATCTTCTTTTTGCACTTAAAACTCATTGTTCATAGAGGCATTTTAACTGCAAAAAAGAGTAAGTCCTAAAAATAAGGAATGCCAAATGCAGCCATATTCTCTGTAGACAGTATATGACTGTTTTGAGAATTTTCACTTTTACTCTTTCCTATAGTATCAAGTGATACCTACATTTGGCCTAACCCCTTATTAACCAAGTAACAAAGAAAGTATAGATTTTGGGTAGAAATTATAAATTAGTGTCCATTTACATAAAATTCAATTGGACGAGGAGGACGATAAAGACCAAATTTTCGTCCTCAGCTCTCTCTGATTTCTTTGTTTCACCACCAATGCCAGTTCCAGATCCAAAGACAACTAGCAACATCTGCATATGGCTCATCTCCTTCATGTTTTTTTTTTTGGCTGTCATAGTCAGAGTAATCCTATGATTGTACGTTCCTTGCATTACCTGGTTCCCAGTTGCCGGGACGTCCTTGTGGGGAATTCCTTGGTTTTTTTGGTTTCTTACATTGTTGTATAGATGCATATCCTGTTCTGCTATTATTGGTATTGGTGCTGGTGCTGGTGGTCGTGTAGCTCTTGCTGACCGTGGTGGTGGTGGTGGTGGGCGGGGCGGCGGTGGTGCAAATTCTGGGGCACAAACTTTTAATGTGGGCGATGCTACACGTGCAGCAGATGACGCTTCCAACTCTGGTAGCGGAGTGTCACGGGGGTAGTTTTACAGCGGAAGAAACCCGTGCGGCGTCTAGGCCAAGGTAGGCCAGGACAAGCCTTTGTGCGCTTAGAGGCTAGGAGTTGCCCGATGGGATGGCTCCACCAAAGTCAGTAGCACTGGATCATGACCTCAAGTCCAATGGTCGAGGCTCAGACCGGTCCATGGGAGGCGCCGCTTGCGCGCTAAAGGGGGACGACCATAATGCAAGGCGAGTATGTGCCAAAGAGGTGACTGGGCACCGATGTAATGGGTTTCCTGTATGCCGATGATGATAGGCACCTATGTACCATGATGATAGGCAATTGCTTGGGTTGGAACACACGTGCGCTAGAGGCAACGAGGTAGATCACTCAGCTTGGGCAAGGGGCTGGCGTGGTGAAGGGTCATGCTTGAGCCAGGCCCGCATGCCAAGCCTCCCTTGAGTATCAGCAGTGCAGTGTCGGTCCAACACTGTCCCCATGAGCATGTGTGCGCCCATGAGGAACCCTGGTAGCCATGCTAGCCATTAACCAGGGCCGCCCCGCAAGGGATGAAGGTCTAGGAGTGCCAAGGTTAGGCACACAAGGAGGTCGACCACCCCTCCTCAAAGAGTACGTTAAACTTTTGGTGGTCTGCCTGAAGATAACATTAATTCTCCCAAAAATCTTACAAGCAAAAATGATGGTGATGTCCCTAACGTAAGCCTACCAAGCGTAGGCAAGGCTAAGCCCGTGTCAGATCGTAACAGGCTCCCCCACTCAATCCATTGTCGTCCTCGACAATGGTCTTCCTCGTGAATGGGCATCTGTGTCCCACGCCATCCACTTCCTTGCCAATTCCAGGGCTCGTCTGGCTAGCCCGGGTCTTGCCTATGTTGGTGTCCATTTATGAGGACGGAACCATTTCACCATGCCAGCCTACTTGGACTTCACCCCCTGTGTTGAGGTTACTCAAACCGCGCAATGGCTATGCCATTGAACTGTGAAAGAAGGGTCCTCGAAGAAATGTGTGTGGTGCTTCACGGAGGTCCACCCCATGTATCATCTTACCTCAAGGCTCAACCGTCTTCTTGGTAGCTTTTCAGTGATGCTACCGAACACGTTGATCGGTTTACTCATGTTGGTGATGACCTGGGTACCCTTTCACCATGTTGGCCTGCAGACTTCACCTCGCCGATTCGGGTTACTCAAACCTAGCTATGGCTTATGCTCGCTTGGCCCTCGAAACTATGCTTCACCTCACTGACTCGGGCTACATCTTCACTCCGAGGGGGCCCCACTACTGCTGCCTCAAGGAGACCTGACCGCTTTGAACACGAGTGTGGCAACTTTTACCCATGAGTTGTCGAACATGCACTCGCCTTGTGATGCGCTTCTACTGCTGCAAGTGATCCACCTAAAAATTGAGCATGTCCACCTGATACTTTGCCGGTGTAGGGCCGCCATGCTCCAATAGCTAGTGTACCCACATTCCTATCAAGGCTCACACATCTGCCCCCGCATGAGGACAACAACCAATGCGTCTGCCACCGCAAGGGAAGCTGTTTTAGGGTCATTGGAATGGGGACATGAACAATGAAATGGCCTCTTGCCAGGCCTAAACTGAATTCTGCTCGATCCTGGGTGGAGGTGCCTAGGGACAACACCCCACAATCTGCTGCTTGTTGTGATGACCGCTTCAATTGACTCTAGGCTAATCTGCTGAAAACCAACTACGGCTGCAATTGGCTAGCTCACTCTGATACCAATTGTCATGGGGGTAGTTCTACAGCGGAAGAAACCCATGCGGCGTCTAGGCCAAGGTAGACCAGGACAAGCCTTTATACGCTTAGAGGCTAGGAGTTGCCCGATGGGAAGGCTCCACCAAAGTCAGTAGCATTGGATCATGACCTCAAGTCCAATGGCCGGGGCACTCTGCTGGCTCAGACCGGTCCATGGGATGCGCCGCTTACGTGCTAAAGGGGGACGACCATAATGCAAGGTGACAGTGGCCGAGGAGGTGACTTGGCATCGATGTGAAGGGTCTCCTGTATGTCGATGATGACAGGCACCTGTGTGCCATGATGATAGGCAACCGCTTGGGCCGGAACACACCCATGCGCTAGGGGCAACGGGATAGCTCAATCAGCTTGGGCAAAGGGCTGGCGAGGTGAAGGGTCATGCTTGAGCCAGGCCCGCATGCCATGCCTCCCTTGAGTGTCGGCAACGCAGTGCCGGTCCAACACTGTCCCCATGAGCATGTGTGCGCCAATGAGGAACCTTGATAGCCATGCTAGCCGTTAACTAGGGCCGCCTCGCAAGGGATGAAGGTCTAGGAGTGCCAAGGTTAGGCACCCAAGGAGGTCGATCACCCCTCCTCAAAGAGTACGTTTAGCTTTTGGTGGTCTGCCTGAAGATAACATCAGTTCTCCCAAAAATCTTACAGACAAGAATGGCGGTGATGTCCCTAACGTAAGCCTGCCAAGCGTAGGCACGACTAAGCCTGTGTTAAACTGTAACAGGAGGGCGGCGCCTCCATTTTGGATCCGTTGTCGTGATGGATGAGCTACAAACCTCGAACCAGGAACAGGATGATGATGATCACCAGGTATCGTCATCATCAAGTGCTGCAAGCGCCGACTATGATAACATATCTTAACAAATCACAAGAAAGTGATGAATTGCCATTGGCCTTATCAATGCACTTGAATTCATCAGAGATAGATCATACAGGCTAACAAGAGTTTTTGATTCATTACTGCACCAGCTAGCTGGATCTGGGATGA
The DNA here is from genome assembly GCF_056320005.1 of Nelumbo lutea. NCBI lineage: Eukaryota > Viridiplantae > Streptophyta > Magnoliopsida > Proteales > Nelumbonaceae > Nelumbo > Nelumbo lutea. The sequence goes on from NC_142688.1 coordinate 38,990,106, forward strand.
AGATCAAGATGGATAAGCACACCTCGGGAAGTTTTCGTTCATTCTTTTTGTTTCTCCCATCTCTGCATTTCTATGATCTCATGATACATCTTCAGAGGCTCCGTATTTGTATCATTCAGTTGTTCTTCGATATTCATATCTAAAGCCACCAGATCCTAATCCTCCTGCAGATCTGCAGCCCAGATAGATTAGATGTGTGTGTAGAAAATTCTATTGATTTTAGATCCTGCAATTTTTCGGCACTCAAATATGTTTCCTGGGTTCATCTTAATTGCAGCTCTTCTCTTTCTTTGGAAGATGGAACTTGTTAATACATCTAACTAAACCTACAGATCCATTTGTTATAGCCCATCAGGCCATCCTCTCTCTTTTCTTGGCAGAGAATTCATCTATATCAGCATAGAACATGAAATCCATTCACAGTTAACCTCCTTATCACCCAATTTCCTCTACATTTTTCTCTCCATTCACAGTTAACCTCCTCATCACCAATCGGGGCCAGTAATGACAACAAAATAGCTTCCTTTGATTCAAAACTTGTGCCCATTTGTAGATTCTGCAAACATGGCGGTGCAGTTTCCAGAAGGGAGCTTCTGGTTTTTTGCATAGGTTTTTGAGTACACAAAACCATTATAGTTTCTGCAAATATACCAATGCAGGATTGAATAGGGATGGCAACAGAGCACCGTGGAGAGTTCTGTAAATTTTAGACCTTACCCGCCTTCCTATCTCGCACTTAATGGGTTGGATTTTGAGAATCCAAACCCCGTTTCCCCTTATGTGAAAATACAAAACCTTCCCGAACCTTAACCCACCCACCCCCCTCTCCGGGCATTCAAGGGTAGCGGTGGGTTAGGCATCTAATTTCCTATTATTTTTTTGTCATATATAAGCAATAAATAAGTAAAATAACATAAATAAACAATAAAATTTCTAATTATTTGATTAATACATGTAGAGAACGCTTAAACTATCAATTACTCTTCATATAAAATTCAAAATATTATTAAATTCTACATCTAGTACATAAAATGTATATATTTTTCAACAATATGCGGGTTGGGAGGGTCAGTTTTATCTTAATACCATACCCTACCCATACCCGTCCTTCAAGGAAAGAAAAAAACCTCCCATGGGGGAGGGTAGGATAGAAATTGCCATCCCTAGGATTGAAGGAGAGGTACATGATATAGGTCTGCTTCTTTTTCTTTCTTTATTGTGAGGTTTTGCCAGCAGTTTTGGATGCTTGATTCTTTGTTCATATACAACAACTTGGGATGACCTAACCTTGTAGAAAAATCGTTCAAGGTAGTATTTCGTAGATAAGGTTCCAACCCCGCAATTAAAATGGTGTTCCTTTCCCTTTTCTGGTCGGCCATTAAAATGGAAATAGAATACAACAGATGATAATTTGATGCTTCATTTCATATTCTAACCTCTCTACAGTGTGGATTTCTTTCAACCGTAGTCTAAGCAAAACTTCCAATCTATGTATTAGAAAGAGGAAAGAGGGAAAGTAAAGGGTCGTCTCACCACAGAGCTCAAACGGACCTCTCATTTCTTGGTTATCTATTTTTAAATTAAATCATTAAAAATATAAGAAGCCACATCTCTTATAAAATTCATCACTGCTAATTGGCCAAGGTGGTGCACTGGGTTAAGTCTATGGAGCTATTCTCTGCTTATGCACATGATGATTTGTGGAGGAAGTGGAGAGAAATAGCAGCATCTTCATCAAAGAAACCAAAGGTTTATATTCCTTGGATGTTGGACACCATTTGAGGGATTCATCAAGCTAAACTTCGATGGTAAAAGTAATGGAAACCTGGGCCCTTCAGGTTGGGAGGGTGTTTAGAAATGTGCAAGCGTTGTTATGTTTTCAGGACCAATTGGCCATGGGAAGTGGGAACTCTGCAAGGGTTGAGCTTCTTGCAGTGTTACAGGGATTATAGCAGGCAAGAGAACTGAATATCACAAAACTCATCATAGAAGGTGATTCTTATGTTGTAATTTGTTGGCTGCAAAATGGTAATAAAGTAGTTTGGGGTTACAGAAATGAACTTAAACGGATTGAATACAAGGAACATGGCTATAAAGACACAATGGGTGCACAGTTTTGCAAATAGGTTAACTGATTATTTAACTAAGCAAGGGGTTAATAGGGATCAATTGTATTGGGATTTCTTGTAACAACTACTTGATATTGGGGTAGAGTAGTAATTGCTACCCTACCGAAGGTTTGTAATATTTTCACTTTTCTGATATTAATCAATAAAATACTTCAGTTATTCATCAAAAATAAACACCATTACTCTCTATAAACGGGTTGGGTCAACTTAAGAGTCAACCCAAGACTAACCCTGGCCTGGACCCAAATTTGCCAACCCTACTCTAATCAGTTTTTTATTCAATCCCATGCACATAGGTTTACTTGCTAGTATAGTAATTGAAGGAGACCATGTTGCTCAAACAGTACTTGTTTTCAGGAGAACATCAAGTTATACATTATTTACTTAAATAGGTGTCTCAAGTGTTTGATTGCTAAATAAATAACTAGTTGAGAGTTGATGTTCCATTTCCTTCTAATTCAGCATGATACTTTTTTTCTTTCAATTTGTGCTTTTCGTTTGGAGTAGAGGTCAGTTGTAATTAGGTTGGCGTGTAGACAGGTTTTCAATTCCAGATATAGACAAAATTGATAACAAACATGGGTTGCCTCAAACAGATGACCTATCATATACAAACATGAGATTAACCTTCCTTCCCCCCTCTGGATTTGTGATAATCCTTGAATAAGCACCATGTCTTCATCAACAGTGTAGATTACAAAGTAGACATCATAAGAAGGATCAAGAATGATCTGGTCCCAACGCTACTTCGTTTATTTTCAGCGGAATAAACCACACGGAGCCACCAAATGCATCAGACATTCCATGACTAGTGTAAGATGATTAATCGAAGGCACAACTGAGATGCGATCAAGACAACCAAGTGATTACAATGTACAACAAAAAGTTCACTGAATGCGAAATCAACATCTGCTAGGCAAAAAATAATAGCAGGATCAATGATTAATATCAAAGAAATATACTCCTTATCACCAGCCAGGTTGCTATTTAACATAAGAAAATGGTACAACTGTTTCTCTCTTCAGTTAAACATAAATGCATCCGTTGTCTTCATCAGAGCTCAATTAATAAATATTTCAGGTCATTGATGTAAAACGTAACCCTTCCCCTGAACAGTGAACAGGAAAAAACCAACAGTCAACCACTGTAGCTGCTATCAAGACATCATTGTCCCCTGTACAATGTTGGGGATCTGGTGGTATTTAATACATTAGACCACTTGTACACCACATTTGAAAACCATCTGTGTAGTTCAGCCTCATACCAAAAGAAAATTAATGCACCACCAATGCAATCAAGCAGAAACCTCTGTTTGGACCATGCACTTTTCTGCTTTCGTATAAAATAAATAAATTGAAACAACACTAAGCTGACTATTGCTTATATGAAATATGGAAAATCAGGAGGAAGTCTTATGAAGTCTTTTCTGCAGGAGTTGATTTAAAAATGCAGAGCAACAATTTATTACATTCAGCTACCCTTTTGCAGCTAAAATTCATTGGATATTTCATTTGAAGCAACAAAAAAAAGAATATATGTCCCTGTAACAAAACTAACTCTTTATTAAGAGTCAACTTGACCCATTGTACAGAAGCAATCCCTCACAGAATAAAGTTTGCATACAAGACTTGGAGCAGAAGATCCCAGGCCCAGTTCAATTCATCTCCGATTGCTCAACCTTGTCGATTCTGAAACCTCTAATCCTTACTTCTTCAGAAATTGAGGTGTCTTTGTAATCAACTTTTTCCAGGACCCAACCCTTGTTTTGCACAGAACCTCCTACTTTTACCTGTTAAATAACAGATATTGCCATCAATACACATTCAGTACTTTCTTCCACAAATTTTCTTCTATATAAACACATGCTGGCTGATTGTGTGTGTTTGTGTGTGAGAGAGAGATATATATGGGTATGTACCTCTGCATCTTCAACTGAATTGACAACGAGTGTTCCATCCAAAGTGAGATCCTCAAGGAAAATGTTGCGGCCCTTTATCACCATGGTAGACCTCTGAGTGATGGAGCAGTTCCCACCCACTTTGCTTCTCACCTCTGCAAAGGTTAGTGCCCATTTTGGTTTCCATACAATTCGAGGCCACACTTCAACCTCTTGACCATTGAATACATCAATTACAGGATCATCTACGTTGACACCAGCCTGGTAAACAAATAAGAATGGACCAAACACATTAGAGTGCACAATTATGATTTTTTTATAAGTAAGAGCACAATTATGATTATATTAATTGATTCCTTCCTATCAAAGAACCAAGTCTAACAATGGGAAAACCAAAGGTGAAGTCTGAATTGGATATAACAACACCACCTAGCGTGTGTTTTGTCAGTGTTTGACGGTGAACCCTTGGACTCTAATGAAGTGTTTGATGGGTGATTACCAATGGCTATATATACAAGGGCCATTGCTTGTTTTGATAAATAAGAGCACAATTATGATTATATTAATCAATTCCTTTCTATCTCAAACAATGGGAAAACAGATGATGAAGTCTGAACTGGATATGATAACTACAACACCCAGATGTGTTTTGTCAGTACACAGGTTTGACTCTGAGAGTGGTCACTTCATGAAAAAAAAATTCCAAAGGTTAGGCCCTCATCCAGCACACCCCTTCAAAACCCCAGATAGCTGGGACCAACATTGGGTGTATATATAAAATAAAAGAAAAATATATTAAAAAATAAATAAACTACATAAATGTTGGGGAGTACTGATTAACACTCGAAAACAAAACTGAAGGCTTAAAGAAACAAAGGATCACCCTGATAACAAATACAAATAACAGAGCGAAAAAAAACACCCATGATCAGTACCCACAACCATGGTCACAAGGTACCGGACAAAGCAAGCCAAATAAGCAACAACAGCCATGACAAAATACATGTTCACAGGTCACCCCTAACCAGCTTCTTTACCCAATAAACCACCTGCTCTCCTCTTATCCTTGTGTCAGCATTGATCTCTCCCCCTCTTTCAATATCCTAAAGACAGCACATGCCACCTCCTGACCTTCAAGGAAGAACAAGCCCAAAGATTTGGCTGTAGCAACCTCACAGTCCACCACCTGGTCTAACAGAAATTACTTATGACTTATTCACCAGATAGACCTTGGCAACTTGGATCCCCCTAATCGTCACTATCAACCTCCTCTCAGTCATGGTTTCAAATGTCACGAAATGTCGCTATTGTCGCCCGACATATGTCAATGTCGAGGCTCACCGACATGAAAATGGATGGTAATATAAAAATTACATTATTTTGGTTGATATTTCCTATATTTCGGAAATGTCAACCAAATTGGTCCAAATAACCAAAAAAAGACAGTTTTTCCTATTATGTCGACGGGATGTCAATAATGTCAACAGGATGTCAACTAATTTACATTAATAATATAATATATTAGTATATTATATTATTATAATACAGTATATTAATATAAATTATTCCATTAATAATTTCTATTTAATATTTCAAATAAAATATTTATAAAAAAATTAACAAAATATAAAAACAAAAGAATAAAGTAACTACTTTATAATATAAAACATAAAATATTTTCAAGAAATAAAATATTAACTAGTTAGTGTTTTTTTAAATGCTTATTAAAATCAGAAAATGTTTATTAAATTTTATAATAAATCATATTCTACATTTAATATAAAAAATCAGAATAGATTGATTAAATTTTATACTGAATCATAATTTATTATAAGTTTAGTATAAAAAATCATAATAAATTCATTAAGTTTTATAAGAAATCAGAATTTATCATAATCTTAATACTACAAATTGGAGGATCAGTTTATTAAATTTATAATAAAACATAATGTATTATAACTTTAATATTTAAAAAATCAGAATAAATGTTTTCTATTTACTAGTGTGAAATAAATATATTAGAATTTATAATAAATCAGAATTAAAAATAAGAAAAGAAAATATCAGATAACCTTGTAAAAACATCAAAATGCATAATAAATCAGTAAATCATCATTTACTAGTTTGTTATTGATCTTAGTTTCTTAGCTTTATATAATGGTTGGAAATAAGATAAAAGTCTAAAAATATGTATTAATGCTTCTTTTATCATTTGACAAAATATCATTGCATATTTCCACAATGTCCCTAATTTTTACAATATTTCCCCTTGACATTTCCGACATATGTCCTAGTTAGCCTAAAAGAAGGAGAGAGAGGAGGGCAAGGAAGGAGAGATACCACTTAAAAGATTTAAAGCATAGATTTAAAATTACATAGTAATGGTGTAACTCACAAGTGCAACCTCTACAGATCATAGCTGTTAATACAATTTACCTTTCCTTCAAAAAATACAATTTACTTAGCTTTCCATATTTTGTTTTTACTGAATCTACTAGTCATCGGACTAAGTCAGCATTGCAGTTGAAGCAGTCAATGTGGTAATCTTCGGAAAATAAGCCCTCTCTCATTGACCCACATATATGCATGTTTATGCATGCAAATACACTTCAATGGATTTAAGAAAGGAGTCAAGTTCAACTAAACCTAACTCAGCCTACCCAACTATTTGGGAACAGCTACATGAATCATGTCCTGCTATTATGCTCTATCGAGAGCCATGTAAGAAAGGAATCGAAGAATATATTTATACTTCCATTGAAGGAGACTGTCGAACATTAGGAAATTAACTATTGAAGGAGATTCAAAACCAGTAATGGGGTGGTTACAAAGTGAAGAAATTAAGCTGTGGAACTACAACAGTGAGTAGAAAAGGTTTTAGTGGTTGACCATATACCAAGGATATGGAAGTGAGAATAGAATGGGTTAAGATAAATGCAAACTCCTTTTCAGATGTGTTGTCAAAGCACGGAATGGGAAGAGAAAATTTGTTTGGAAAGATGAAAATGATAAATAGTTACAGCTCGGAGATACCATATAATCAATTTTCAGTTTCAGCCTAAAGTTACAGATCCAGTCCCAGGCCTGGTATCCCCCAATTGACCTTCCAAGTCACTCCTGTCCTGGTATCCCCAATTGTCTTTCCAATTTACTCTTGTCCTGGCTGGAAAACTAGCAAATCCATTGACAGGTCTGGGTGCCCATATGAACAAGCACTTCAGGATGGAAGCTAAGGCCTTGGTTTTTTTTTAATCCAGTGTCTCATAGACCAAGGGTTGAATGGGTGGATTCTAAAAAGAACTGTTATGATAATTATTTAAAAATGGCACATCCAAACTGAATATACTATGATCAGGGCTTTCCATAAATACAATCAGATGATTGAGTACCTTTCTGAGAATGAGATTGTTTGCCCGATAGATAGCCATTTCTCCAGAAGTTGCACTGTGGTATGGATTTCCCTTTGGTACCTTCAATTTAATTGGACCAAACTAGAGGTTAATATCATTTAAGCATGTGAGTTCACAAACTTCTAACTAGCATGGCAATAAAAGAGCATCAAAAGAAAGAATTTCTAGATTATTTGTCCACCTAGGAAGGAAATTAGAATCCAAGAATATACAAAGTTTTAATTATAAAAAGAAAAAAAAAAGAATATACAAAGTTTTAAGCATAATAGATGAGACGTAAATTTAAAATGGAAACTACAATAACCATCACTGTCATTTCCTCCTTGCTATCTGTAGTCAGCAAAACAAATCCCCTTGTTCATTCCAATCTATCTGTAGCCATGTCTTATGTCTACCGGTACACATAGTGCCTTTTTGAACTAGGTAATGTATTGTATTAATCACTTCCAAAACATGTACATCTATGGATCTGTACAGAAGCAAGCTAGAGGAGGGACAGAATCCCCTCCCACTTTTTTTATGCATACCCACCCAAATCTACATGTTTTAACTTCTCTTTCACAGTCCTCACTGAGATCAATGACTTCATCTCAGCTAATTTGTTCCATGAATTTGTTATTCCTTGAAATCTAAATCTTTTGCACAGTAAACAGTGGTCAAACTGCAGCTTTGTTAATTTCCCCTTCGGTTCAATCTCTATGCATTATCCATCTCTATTTTAGCTAACTCAGTTCCTAATGGCCATAAGGGGATTTGGAATAGCAGGTTAGCAGCTCACATTCATCATACAGAGTGTACTCCTGCTGGACTGAACATGTGTTAGCTAAAGTTGGTTCCAAAAGAAGCATCACTTTGCCATTTCGGACTCAACTCCTCACACAATATTAGTCAATGCATGCTAATGTTGTTGCATCAGGCTAGCATAAGCAACTTCTGTCAAATTCTCTCAAGAACTCACATTTGATGTTATGCCAATATCAGGACTAACAATAAGTTGGGCTATTCTAATTGATTTGATCAGATCAAATTCTCAACCCCCTAACCTTTCTGAAGAAATTAGTCAAGAAGAAACAAAGAAATGCAGTATGCATGACAAATATAAACAATATCATAGTTTTTGAGAAAAAGAATTGTGTACCTTAGCAGCATCTTCAGGGTTGTTCTTCACAGGTGCATAAGCAAGCCATGTATCCATCACCTGAAAGGTCAAATAGCAGCCCATTATTTGACAATAGTTCTGGACATGATACAGATTAATAATTTTAATTGATTTTAAGAAATAAAGAAAAGCTATTGATATCCTGGCATACGATACCAAAGTATTAACTTCCAAAACTAGAATATTTGATCTTGGCAAAACATCAACTACTAGAGATAAGAATTAGCACCACTGTAATTTCCTGTATCATATGGTTCTCCTCTTTTTCTGTTCTGGTTTTACTTATTTCTCACCCTTCACTGAACGAATTATTCTCATCATCCACTAAAATATAGCAACAATAATTTCTTTTCATCATCCAAATGATAGGAAAGTACAGCCTCAAATTCAGGTTCACTTACCGTAAATCCAACCCTTGCAGATGGGGGCAATGTTTTTGGATAGTCTTGCATCATACATTCCAATCTAGTGGATGACTTAAACGAAGTTTTGCTAGAATCTTTGTATCTGGAGTAAAGACAAATAAAATGTAAAGTAAATATATTAATAAAATTCTGATTGATATTAGTGAGCAAGAAAAGCATGCATTGCATTCTCAAGAAAGGGTTTGCATCACAAACTGAACTATGGCCTTCTTAATTAGTAGTAACATCAAAATTATATATGTAAACACTGAGAATCATCCCAAAGATGCAGTCTAGAGCTTCTTTGGAACTCCTTTGAATCCAAAGTGCAATGTCTTTGGTTGTCACTTTCCTGATACTATATCAGTACACCCTAGTGCTAATCAAAAGCCAGACTTTGAGCTTTCACTGTGGCAAATATCATAATCATTGCTACTGCATAAAAGTAAAGAACAGGGAGAAAGGAATTTACTTGGGATTAACAAACTCCTCAATTGCACCTCCTGTTTTTGTGAGCTCTTCAATGTAAGGGCCAAGTTCCAAAATCAGCTGCATGAATAGAAGAATCAGGTTCACCAGAAATTAGTTAATGAAATCATTAATAAAAAACTTGTCAATAAATTTTATATAACTTTCACCAAAAAAAATGCCAAACTCAATCACACCCTTCCCTCATACTTTGACTGCTTTTTGCCCCTTATTGTGTGTGACCTCTTAGGTTCAACACTATTAGGTAGTAGCAATTAATGTCAAACTCTTTCAGCATTCCAGATTGAACTCTTCCTATCTGTATTGAATTGACAGGTTGAACTCAATCACACCCTTCCCTCTTACTTTTGACTGCTTTTTGCCCCTTATTGTGTGTGACCTCTTAGGTTCAACACTATTAGGTAGTAGCAATTAATGTCAAACTCTTTCAGCATTCCAGATTGAACTCTTTCTCTCTGTATTGAATTGACAGGTTGAACCTTTCCACTAATCATTAGTGACACCTAGCAGTGTATCATGACCATCCTAATAGTTTGAATTGATGGATTGAACCTTTCCATCTATGGTTACCATGCAGGTAGACCCTTCTATCATACAATGTCCCGAAAGAACAAAGGGTCATGGTGAATCTATCAAACCCTATTTGCTCAATCATATGTCCACTGAATTGATGATGACTCATATGGTGACACTTGGGACTCTTTCCATAAACCATACTGCCTTGATCAAGGACTTCTTGAGTCACATCAGTGTCAGTTGCATAGGACATTCTCCCTCATGGAGGGTGGTAGATTCCATTTTGTGCATTCACATACCTCCACGTACAAGCCACCATAGCCAATTTGTGCATGTTTAAATCCCTTGATCAGGGTATAAGTGATTGTACAATTAAACTATCGAGGCTCATACACAAGGCATCCATGATGCCTCATAAACAAGGCATCCATGTAATTGGTTTATTAATGGGTTAAGTTCAGTAAACTTATTCTCTAACAAGCACCCACGCATTTGCTTTAGTGTCTGCACACAAGTGACTTGAGGCAAGCATAATGTGTGCCAATCTAACCAGATTATCAAAGTCCACTTGATAATCCTCCAACTAGAAACTGATTAAGAATCCCGTACCAAGAAAGTCACATCTCAAGCTCTTAGCGTACTTAAGAACATACAATCTTGACATAGAATCCAAGGACAATTCATGTAATTATGGAAGAAAAGACATGAATGACAAAAACGCCCAATTATTAATAATACATGCGAATAGTACAAGAATGCCCTTTCTAATTGGTTTTAAGGCATATGACTAACAGTTTGTGCAGGTGGAACAGACTAATTGGCAAGCATAATGCCTGCCAATCTAACCAGATTATCAAAGTCCACTTGATAATCCTCCAACTAGAAACTGATTAAGAATCCCATACCAAGAAAAGCACATCTCAAATTCTTAGCATACTTAAGAATATACAATCTTGACATAGAACCCAAGGACAATTCATGTAATTATGGAAGAAAAGACATTAATCACAAAAACGCCCATTTATTAATAATACATGTGAATAATACAAGAATGCCCTTCTAATTGGTTTTAGGGCATATGACTAACAGTTTGTGCAGGTGGAACAGAAATACACAAAGAAAAGAGGTGAGAATATGCTGATCTTGGGGTGTCTTGTTTTTAATATCAGCCCCTTGTTTATGAGTTGCTACCAATATTTTAAAATGCGGAGGTGTGACGCGAGGCGTTCCACTACCTAGAGGCGTGAGGCATAGTTCAGAACATAAGAGGTGTAAGCCTCCAAACACAAGGAGGTGTAGGCCTCCCTCAAAGGAGGGGGATGAGGAGGAAGAAGAGGAAGGAGGATCTCATTTTTCTTTATTTTTAATAAATTCTTTTTTTTGAACCTTCTTTTATATTAATAAAAATCTCATTTTTCTTTATTAATAAAAATCTTTCTTTTTCTCTTTTTTTCTTCTCTTTCTTTCTTTTCTTTCCCTTACCTTTCTTTTCCTTTCCTTTCCTTTTTTCTTTCTTTTTTCTTTTTTTTTCTGTCTTTTTATATGAGGTATGCATGAGGCACATAAGGTGTATGCCTCTAGCATGCCTCATGAAAAAAGCATATGAGGCGCATGCCTCTTACACATAAAGCATACACCTCAGAGGTATCAGATTATCAGCGCCTCTGGCATACGTCTCCAGGCGTACACCTCCCACGCCTTTTAAAACACTGGTTGCTACATTATGATCAGTATCTGTTTTGGTATATTTGGTGAAATCTCTCTACCTGAGTCTTTAAATTCTTGTTTTTAATATTTTTTTTATTTTCCTTACTATCAAAAAAAGTGCTGCCCAACTAGGACTGCAATCTATGATGCCCAGATACAGGTTGTGGATAAAGGTAACAGAGATACTACATTCCTATTTCCTAAAATCCTGACATAAATATATTTATCAAAAAAATCTTGACGTAAATATGGGTATGGGTATCCCAAGTAATATGCCTGTCATGCATATATATCTAGTTTTTTTGCTAAATGTCACTTCTCAAGACTTATGTCTTGTCTTTTTTATGAAAAAAAGTAAGGTAATTCATTAAAACACCACTATAGGCATGTACATGTCAGAGCCTTGTACAGAAACTGCCCACTATACATATTTTAAAAGTATCAATGCTACAAAGAACATCTAGAAATATCCATGCAGTATCTGTTAAGTATCAAATATGATATGCTAGGCATGTACAGGTATCTGGGTACCGTAGGCTGCAATGGGTTCAGGAAGGCTGAAATGGGCTAACACTCAAGGTAGATTGGAAGCTAGTATTAAGGCTAATAACAGATTTAAGACTAGGAGTAGAAAGGCATAAATTGGGTTGCAGAAACTCGGAAGCTAGATGATGATCTCAAGGACTCAAAAGGACCTTTTGGGCAGCATTAGATTAATGGGTTACGAGAAAAGTTTTATAGATGGACTGTTCAAATAACAGAAAATAATTAGAAAGCAGACATAATAATTGGAACTAGGTTAAGGATTGTGTCCTCAATAGGGTTATTCATTGGCTGGAATCCCCGGATTTTTTTCACCAATTATCCTTTAATGATTTTTGGAGGAATTGGTCAGCATTGACAAGTTGTTCCTCTTCCAAGGTTAGAGTAAGAACAAGTTGGGCACCTCCCCCTAAAGGCTTCTTGAAGCTGAATTTTGATAGTAGCAATCAAGGTAACCCAGGCCCTTCCAGTTTGAGAGGGGTCTTGAGGAGTGAGGCTGTGCGGTATTCTTCCTTTAGGAGTGGGAGACTCTACTAGAGCAGAATTATTAATTGCTCTGCAAGGTGTACAGTTTGCAACTCAACTAGGGGTGGAACAGCTAATAGTTGAAGGCGATTCCAAGGTGGTAATAAGCTGGCTGCAAAACCCAGAGTCAGTAGTGTCATGCTTCAGGAATGAAGTAAAGAAGTTCAAGTGGCTGACAAGGAATGTGTAAGAATACAATGTGTGGGGAGATCAGCAAATGCCTTGGCTGACTGTCTAGCCAAGCAAGAGGCAGCTAGGGAACTTTTGTCTTGGGCTCAATTGTAATTTGAGTTTATTTTGAGGTCGCAGCTTGCGCCTCTCCAAGGTTGTTTGTATTAGTTCATCTTTTCAATATAATAAAAGAATTTATTTATAATTGGAACTAGATGGCTTCACAGTAATATTGAGAAACCTAGGAGACTAAGAGAAACCAAATTACACCAATTCTACAAAATTATTAAATGCAAAACTGAGAGACTTCAAGGAGTGATAACAGTGAGCAGTCTTACCTAATATGCCATTGCAAAGGAAATAGTAAAACTACTGTCCATGTGAGAAATCTACCTGGTTTATATTTCCAGGAAAAGGAGAATAGCCCGTTTCACAATTCACATCTCCTTCAGGATATCCAGTTGCTCTAAGCAGAGGATCAAGCTGATTGTATTCAACATTAATCACCATTGTCCTCCCTGAAATCAATTTTTAGTCTACAAGTAAATACGAAACTTGATATGAAACCTAGTGGTCAATCAGAAGATAGCAGCATAGGTCTTTGTAATCCTATTGTAGAATAGCCAATCAAATAATTTCATAAATTAGTAAGTAGTGTCACTTAAAATATGTAATTGTTCAAAAGGATGATATAAGACAAAGCAACCACATTCAATCTTCATAAAGTTAATTCTCATACAACAACAAGCATATAGTAACTATCTAGTCCCCAAATCCAAGAAGCAGTGTAATAAGAAAATCACAATTAAAGCACCTTAATAAGCATCTTCTAATGAATTGTTGATAAAAAAGTAAAACTACTTGATCCTTCATTCTATTTGATCCTTCAATCTTTCCATGGCCAAATAAGAGGGGAAGACTAATGTGGAGATGCACTAGAGTGGTGATATTATGGACAATATGGGAAGAAAGGAATTCAAGATTATTCTTGGAAAAGGAAAGAAGCAAGGAAGATTTGATTGAAACAATAATGGTTAGGGTGGCCCACTGGCTCAAATCTCTAGAAACCTTTTCTAATGTAACTATCAATGACATTCTTAGAAAATGAAGGAAGTGGCAAATTCTGTCCCTTATACACCTGTTACTACTCATCTTTGGTCTCCACCAGAAACAGGATCTATCAACCTTAACTTTGATGGTAGTAGCGTGGGAAACCTGGGACCATCAGGAATTGGATGTGTATTTAGAGATGAAGCCTGGTGGGAAAGGGAGACTCTCTTAGAGCAGAGGCCTTGGCAATGATGGAAGGAATTCAAAGGGCAAGGTCTTTGAATATTAGAAAATTAATAGTGGAAGGGAATTCACAATTGGTTGTAAATTGGCTTCATGGTGATGAAATGAAGATGTGGATCTACAACAATGAAAAGAAAAAATTCAGATGACTAACTAGGGACATGGAAGTATCATTCAGCTGGTGCAAGTGTATCACTAACTCTTCTGCTGATACTCTAGCAAAACAAGGGGTGGGACAACAAATTCTGTTCTGGGCACAATTGTAAAAGAAGGGTGCAGTTAAGGGGAGAGATAAGTTGTTTTATCTCTTATGTCTCTACTATGCATATTTGCTCACTGTACTGTACCATTTTTCTAATCTAATGAAAAATCAATATAATGATAAAGGATGCACTAGAGAGGGAAAGTACCATCAGCATGAGTAAGCCTGGTGATTCCTCCAATAGCTTCTTTTGCTTTGCGAGGAACAGCAAGAGAATTAACATGATACTGTTTAATGGAACTAACACCCAATGATGCTGGAATTGCCTAACACACACAAAAAAAGAAAGGAAATCATAGAAGAACATTGAAAGTAATTAAGCAGTACATCAAACACAGAAAATCAAACCATAACAACATTTGAGCCACCAAACCTTGAAGAGAAGTCCATTAGTGTCTTGGAAAAATAGAACCCATTTTAGACCTGCATCTTTCCTGAAAAACAATGAAATTTGTAAAAATTCAATCATGCCCAAACACAACATTCAGAACTAGGGGAAAAGGAGATAGTAATACAATTACTTCAAATTATGTGAGCAATGAACCAGCATAAGCGACAGTAACCAAAAGATATGAACAAGGAGTGGAACAAAAAATTGATAGGGTAAATAAAAACTATTGGATCAGAAGAAAAATGCATACCATACATTTAGCAAGCCACTGGAATAAAGAAGTGAATGCACATCGCCATGGCCATGAGGTTTCGTCTGCCAGATGCAGACCACAAGAAAAGGAACCAAAAAGTGAAGAAAGAGAAGAAAGTGAAGAAATAAACCCTCAAAGTGATTACAGTTTTGAAATCATCATCATCTCAAGAGTATGACTTGAACTCTTGTTATAATCTGTAAAATATGTGTCATATAAGAGTTGTACCTGAATTCTATATTTGTCATGTGGGTCTACTGCAAGCCTAGCATCATTATCATCTAAGCATGCAACCTTTTCCTGAAATAAATTTGTAGATTAAGAGGGGAATCAACCACTCCAAACATTATAAATCCAAATACTTTGTTCAAACAGGGCATAGTATTGAGTATTCACAAACCTGCTTTAAAAGTTTCACTTGTGTAGGTTTCATTCCAAAATAAACATTTGATTCTAAAAGCTCCAAAGTTCTTGCATGTGTGTCATCAGATGTCATTATCACTAATGGTATCTGAGCTTGACATTGACCTGAATATTCCAAAATACCATCATTAGCAGAACACATAAAGAAAGCTCATCACTAGTGCATTTCATGACAACAATTACTCCGCACACGCACACACACAAGGGCAATGGCGTCATCACTAGTGCATTTCATGCATCGATCTACAGCAAGCTTGAGACAGAAAGCTCAAAAAAGTAAAGAAAAAGGGAGCCCAAAGTAACTGCATTTTTCAATAAGTCAAGTAATTCCTTTCAGTGATGATGAACAACTTTTGTTTACCAACCTTGGGCCAATCTACAGCTAGCATCTTGTAGAGCTAGAATTGATTCTATATAGTGCTGTAAGAAGCACGTGCCAGTTGTAGTTTCTGAAGGAAGAGCCAACTGCAATGTATAAGCAGGCAGAGCTAAGAACATTGCTACTTAAAGATGCAAACAAATAACTCTGTGATAGTATTACCTTGATCCCATTGTACCCAAGACGTTCCCCAAGCCCACCAGCAACAAGAACAAATGCAGCATTCCTTGCTTCCATGACCCCAGCTTCCTCAAACTTAAGGAAGTTTTCATCACCAAAGGTCAGAACCTCTCCTGATGGAACCTGCAAATAATCAATTTAACATCTCAAAACCTAGATTGTTAATACATGATTTCAAATTTTAAATTACATAGACAGATAACTGATTACGAGACTTTCTCACACAAGCCATATGGGTCCCTCCTGTCCCATCA
Source organism: Nelumbo lutea (assembly GCF_056320005.1). Taxonomy (NCBI): domain Eukaryota; kingdom Viridiplantae; phylum Streptophyta; class Magnoliopsida; order Proteales; family Nelumbonaceae; genus Nelumbo; species Nelumbo lutea. Next base: position 39,006,491 of record NC_142688.1, read on the forward strand.
AAAGTCTCATTCATGGTTGGGACAGCTGCACCAGGCAAGTGTTTAACAATAAACAAGCTGATCACCAGAGGTGCGGACTTCCCATCAACAGCATGTGTTTTCTGTAATTATAAGGGTGGAAAATGGAAGACCACCTATTCACTGCCCATTTAGCTCAGCTGTGCTTTCATATTTTTATAAGATGGTAAATTATCAACAGTGCAGCCCAAGGACACTGATGGAGCTACTGGCTAGGTGGAAGTGAAGGGCCTAAGTGACAAAGGAAGAACCCTGTGGAGCATCTTACAACTGGTGATTATATGGCCAGTGGGGGAGAGAGAGAGAGAGAGAGAGAGAGAGAACTCTCAGAATTTTTTAGAACAAAGCATTATCATTAGAACATGTTATCCAGAAGACAGTATCCACAATTCACTCATAATTAGCAGTGCATAAAGCCTTTAGTAATATCCCCCACTAGTCATATTTTGATTATGGGACTCTTTTTGTATAAAACTAAGGTAAAGGGAGGTTGAAAACCAATTTATTTTTGAAACGCACTCCCTATCCTTATCCAATGTATAGTCACTCAATGTAAATGGGCTATACTTGTACATGTTTCTTTTCGTATAAAATAAATATATTACTTCTTCAAGAAAAAAAAATTACATAGATGGATAACTTCAAATAAATATTTGTATTAAATACCATAATTTCAAATAAATACTCAGGAATTAGAATATATTAACAGAAAATACTTGCACAAGCCACAAGCTACCACAAAACACTTTAAAAACAGAAGTGCAAAAAATTACGGCCACAATAGTGACAATTATGAAATTCGAATATATAAACAGAGAATACTTGCTAAAAGCTACCACAGGACACTGTAAAAGCAGAAGTACAGAATATTATGGCCACAGCAGCAACAGAGATAAGCAGTGAAGATGCACCAAAAAAGGGAAAAGAAAGCGAAAAAACAACTTTCAAGTATCAATTATGATATATTGTCCAGAAACCTGCACATGGTTACATCTAACTAGTTTTACATGGCAAGTAGCTCCCATCATAGAAGTTCCCTTTGTACTTGGGTAGACTAGTTCTACATGGAAATGCACTTAATTCCTATATGAGAAATAGTAAAGGATCATTCCAGTTTTTTTTTTTTTTTTGAGAAAGAGTAACAGAATTTCATTAGATAAAGAGGTGGTACATGAAAAGATGTACAACACACATGGGAAGCCCCAAAGGATTACACAGGAAGCAGCCTATCACTATTATACAGGAGATCTTGCTTTGTGCCATAGTTTAAGACAAGATTTCGTTTATAAGTTTCATAACAAAATAAAAGAAGATTTATTACAAGAGAAGGTCAAAAAATAATAAGGATTGTTGAGAAAACACTCAATCATAATGCAAATTTCAAAAGAACAACCAAAAACTCAACAATGTAACCAATCTTAAGAACAATGACAGAGAAAACCAAAAGAAAAAGGTTCAGATGCACCATCTCTCCAGCAACCAAATTATCAAAAAACAGAAAAAAAAAAAAAAAAAAAAAAACCTCAACTATCTTTTGATTCCATTTATTTCCACATTTTCATTAACATATATGATGATAGGTTTGATAAACGAGTTAAAAAAGGACATGGACAATAATACTGCAATAACTTACGGAAGGGGTAAAGCCATCATATGGATTTTTTCCTGCTTTTGAATCGGCTAAAAGTTTTCTGGCATTCTTGATATATGATGCCAAACCACGGGGATAGCTTCCATTAAGCCGAGCAACCTGGTGGAAACACCAAAGAAAATCAACAAGATAGACAAACAAGTTTAAGAACAGTTATATTGGTAGAAAGTAATATTCATTCAATAAAATAGATGCCAAACTAGAAAGGCCTTCATCTTGACAATTTCATAGACCTTCAAAAGGGGAAGTCAAAGACTTGGGCAATAAAATCAATATTCAAAAACATTTTTTGAAGATAAATAAAAAAGAAAATTTATTATGAATAAAAAAAAAGATACAGAATATCCAGGTGACAACAAAAAAAACATCTTCAAACTTTTTCAGACAAATTACATGAACAAGATTCACAGTTCTCCAGAAATTTGAACCAAAGTCTTCTCTTCTAAAGCCTTCAAATTCTGGTAGAATCAGCACCAAATCCATGAGTTTTGTTCTAATGGCAGCACCTATTTTCTCCTTGCTCTTTAGTTTTCCTTCAAAGATTCTTTTGTTCCTCTCTTTTCAGACTTCCCAACATACTGCAAAAAGGATGCAGCTCCATAAAATAATTGCTTTAATGTCACCATTGAAATCCGGCCATGGCACAAAAACCGCCTTCGACTCAATAGGTGACCATCCTTCCATTTTGAAGATTTTAGGAAAATAATCCCAAATACTTTTTGAAGAACTGCACTTTACCAATAATAAACTATACTTTCTTCTGATAAAAGACAAAGCACAAATATGTTTGCCAAGTGAAAATCCCTTATCTTCAACTTGCCTTGGGTGAGAATGCTGTCCATTAACACTAACCACATGAAAGCTTCTACTCTTGAGGGATTGGATTCCCCATGACCACTTGGAAAAGAAAATCTTTTTTCATTTTTCTTCCCAGGAAGGCACCCTATGGAGTAAATTTCCATATCTTTTATGATGAAAAAAAGGGAAACCACTCCAAGATTTTTTTTTATTAGTAACAGAAAATATTTCATTAATCAAACCATACTGTTCACGAGAACAGCATGAAATCAAGTACACTGTAATGCACCAGCACGTCTTCAAAACTCTGTGAAACATCTAGTTCCACTAGTTCCTATTTCCCTTTTGGGTGAGTAAGCCAAAATAGGGCTATCTCATGGCTACAATGCACTGCAGAAAACAATTGAGCCATAGACCTCTTTGAAATACACATAGGTCATTTTGAATAAACCACATATAGGCGGTGGTGATTCAGGAATGCATGCAATAAAATAAAATTTGATGGAAGGAGGGAAAATTGGGAAAAAAAAATAGCAGATGTTTGACATCTTCAAGGAACATGGTGATAAGAGAAGGGAGCAATTGCGTAGTGATGATTTCTTTTCTTTTCTTTTTTTTTTGTTGAGCGTAGTGATGGGTTGAGAACTCTTATATAGTTGCATTTTCTCAGAACTCCATCATCTTTTATTACATCTCCCAATGTAGGCCCAGCCCAAATCCATTTTCAAGTTTTTATCAGGACCAGTAATAATGTGTAAATTCCAGAAAATCCAGCAGACCTATTTGCTCCACCTAGGTCCAGCTCCATATCCAGTGAAAGAGTTATTATTGTTCAGTCATTTACTTAGTCAAGTCACTTAATATTTTATCATGTATTTAGTCAATTGGTCGATGTTGGGTTTTGAAATGAGTTGGTCAGCATAAGGAGAGTCCCTTACTTAGGCATCCTATGGAAGAAAGAAGCTTTTCTGCTAGAACCTTTCCAGATCTTTCTTTAAATTATGTTTTGAGATTTCAGATTTGCATCAAGTGTAAAATGAAGCAGAAGTATTGGCCAGGTTGAGTGGCTCCTTAGTTAGAGATGTTGAGTATAGGGCTGCAAATGGATCAAATTGAAAAGGATATACGTAGATCCAAATATGATTCATTCATAATCGAATTCAAATCAGATTTATCCATCACATTTATATTCAACTCGGATTGCAAGGGGATATTGAATAGTATAAATAAATCAAACCTAAATTAACCAAAATATTTATTTATTATTAATAAAACGAACTAAAAATGACTTTGATATTGTATTTAATGAACAAAATAAATTGAAACTTGTATGAAACTTGAAACTATGACAATTTAGTAAAAACACAACATTGAAACCAACTTTACTAAAGGATATAATATAAATTTTAAGTAAATATGAGCAATATATATTTAAATTGAATAAAATCAGATTATAATGGATTGAATAGGGCTGGATCCATATTTGATCCAATTATAAGTCAATCGAATTCGATCTTCCCTTAATGGGGTTGAATTCAAATTTAAATTCAGACAACTGAATACAGTTTGCAGCCCTGGTTGAGTGAATCCACCTCCCTTTTTTAATGGGTAAATGCCATTATCAAAACTATGCAATCTCCTACATACAGTTTGGTCCTTTTCACTTTTTGCATAACTGTTAAATCAGAGAGGGAGTGCTAAGGTTGTAATAAAACCTCTACATTTCTATTAAAATATGATACAAAGAAGTTGGCTGCCCTACCCGATAAGCCTCCCACAAAAAAAAAAAAAAGAAAAAGAAAACTAAATAGACTCATGTATAGAAGACTCAATTTCTGTATACAGCTCCACAATCTACTCAGTATGAGTCTTGCTGACCATGGACCTTCTGTTTCTTTATTGACCAACTGGCAACACTTTTCAGATCTGTCCTAACTGTCACGTTTGTAAGCCCCCTTAAGATAGGCACTCAGAATACCTGAAGAATGCCAAATAGCTAACATCAAAATTTGTTTCCTTGTTGCATGCACCAGCATAAACAAGTAGGTTCAATATTGTGATCCCTACGGATTCCACCAGAACCATCTCTGCCTTGATTAAGAGAACCATGACTACCTAATGACCAAAATGGAACTGCAAGTTTTGTCCATATATAAGTAGCTGAAGCATCAAGATCATTTCACCTTGAAGGTCAAAGTTTGCTAGACTAGTGTTGCATCTCCAAATATCCAGAACTAGATTCTAATTCTTCACCAGAGGGAAGTGAAATTTTATTTTTCAAATGAGTATCCACCTTGTTGTCCTACTATGACCTTGGAAATCGGAAACCTTTACGGTTCCTTTCAGACTATATATTATATAGCATGCTCCAAAAGGTAATCCAACCAATGGTACCAGCCACTCAATTTCACAGGGAGTACCTTTTCATCCAAATAACTTCACCAAACCAGGCGAAAATCATCCTCCAAGATGAGTTGAGTAGGTGAAGAATGGCTCTCCATACATCATCCAAGAAATGGCGCTTGAAGAAGAAGAGTTCCAGATTTTCCTTGTGGTTCTGACATAAGATGAATTAAAAAGAATGTATAATGCCTAGCAGCACCAGCAGGTCTTGTGTGGAAAGGCATACAATCAAAGCTCTCTTAGAAATAAAGCTGTCTTTTGGTATGCTAGGTGCAAATTCCACCAGCTTTTCCAAATCCAGTGAAGAACCTACCTCCAAAGTCCCCAGACTTACTAAGTTATGAAGTCCGCTTTAGTGGTTTTAGTAGAACCAAACATATGGTTTTAAAGTGGATCCAAACAAGAAATAGCATTGCGTTGCCCCTGGGCTTCAATGAGATCAGGAGGGGGTAGGAATCCAACAACCAATTTTCCTACTTATGTAACTTACTGGAGAAAATCTGTTCAAAGCAGATTCAATTTCCATGTCCACTTAAGGAGCACTCCCTCGGAGAGCCACTTCCCGGTTTATATATCTTTAGCCTTTCACAAATCTGATTCAGGTCTGTTTACCCTTTATTTATGCATAGAATTTTGTTGTCCTACATCATCTCCCAGTACATTACCCTCGTCTTATAACCATTTTTCTACTAAAACATTTTTATTTCTTTCAAATCCAACTGATAGAAATCCATTATGGACGCACTGTACATATTCAAAGAGCAAAGGAAGTTTAGAATAAAGTTCGTAATTTTCAACAAAATTTAAGACGGTTGCATAACTGATCAACAACAAAACAAGCTAGCACCCAGTAAATGCATTAAATAGGAGCCAAGATAACAAAAAACTAAACCTGATCAAAGAAACTATTTTTCTCTCCGTCATCAACCCCTGGCTCTGGCCAATGCTCGAATAAATGACTCTGCCCCATCTCCAATAGCATCTTCGCAAGTTCAATCTGGCAATCAATGGCCATGACTATTAGATGACTATAAGCACGAGTCGAATTTACAAATGACAACGACTGTAGACATTTGGATTCTTTCTTGATAGATTCAATTCGAGAATACCTGGTCTGACGAAAGAATGGGGAGATTCTTCTGCAGATTAGGAGCCGAAGCAACCCAGTCGCCATTGATGTCTAGCTGTGAAAGCTTCTCGGCAGCTGATCCGAGCTCCGTCGCCATCCTGTAACTTAAATTCCAACGTCCCAATAAAAATGAGCGGAGAACAGAGAATATAAGAAGCAGAAGAGATCTTGTTTGAGTTATTTGATCCTTCTCTGAGCAGATCTCCGCAGGGAATTGAGCAAGATTAACGTAGATAGAGAACTACTTCTAGCTGTGACCGTGAGTAACCGGTAAAATCGTGAAGATCAGAGATGTGGCCAATCCTGAAAACTCTTCATTCTTACAAGTTCCAATCTGACGGTTTGTAGTGCATCATCATACAAAATTGGACTTGCTAGTTGTCATCGGATGGAAATGCATCTGATCCTAGAAATGACGTGGGGGAGATTGCTTCTTCTGATGATAAACGGCGAAAGCTGTTATTTTGTTTTTTTTTTCTTTTTTTTTTTTTTTTTTTTTTTGGGGGGGGGGGGGGGGGGGCAGGGGCGAAAATGTAAAATCAAAAGAGCATATTCCACGCATTTGGTGGCTTTATTCCCAAGCATTTACCAGAAACGGTAGAGATATCAGCGTCACCACTTTACCTGACTAATGGCTAAATCATAAATGCATGAGTTCGAGTTCACATCGTCTGCACCCACGTTGACGTTGCAGATAATTTTCTGCAACCGACCAACCGCGAGTAAGAAATGGCCCCAACACACGAGTTCACCCACGTTGCAGAAAATTATCTGCATATGCGAATAAGAAAAAACACGACGTTCGTATGGGTTTTAGCAGTAACGGAATCCAGAATTAACGGACGTCTGGGCTCCAAAGTCTTTTAAAATTTATTAAAATAGTAAAATATAAAAGAAAAAGTTTCTGATTAATACCTTTTATTTGGGCTCAATAAAATTTAAAATGCGAAAATCCAGTACTAGTACATGTTGTTAATCAGCTGCTAAGTAACACTTGAAAAGTGAAAAAGGCCCTTCTAATGCCATCTAATTCTCTTTATTAATTATCCAAATGTTAACAAAAAAATTGAACAGTCAAATCCTAACCTTTTTTATTCAAAAAAGTTCTGCTAGAATTTGAGATTATTCATTTTATTGTTAATGTTCGAATTGTTAATAAAAAGAATTAAATGGCATTTAAAGGACACTTTCATACTGGATTATCACATTTTAAAAATTCGAATATTAGATTGTCACATTTTAAAATTTTGAATACTGGATTGTAGCATTTTAAAATTTGGAGTCAAATTACTGGGTACCTTAAGTTTATCAAAAAAGAAAAAGAGATATAGATAAGGACGGAAAAGGATAAAGAGTTTTATTATAAAAAAAATAATGCAACAAAGATGCATGCCTGAAACATGATGCAAGCTGAGAAAATATATCCAACCATTTCCAATCTATTTATTAGAAAAACTGTTGCCAATTAAATTTCACTAGTTGACTTTGTATTCATATATTCAATAGAGCCTTTCTGATAATGTGTGCCATTGGCATTAAAGTAACTATGCAAACATTATCTCGAAGAGGATTTTCCTGTATGATAAATCTCTCAAAATTGAAAGAGGATGATGGCTAAAAATTGTGCAAGGATCATTGAAAGATGCCTCTGCATGGTTTCTTTATAAAGAGTGATTCTATACTGAAAGATCCTAGTGACCGGTGGCAGCAGCGATGTTTAATCGTCGGTTGCAGGGGCGTCAGAAGGTTGCAGCGGTGGCACAGCGGCACAACCAGTGATAGGTCGAGAGAGATATCGAGAGACAGACAGACAGAGACTTCCGAAAGTAAAATTTTGAGTCCAGAAAAAAAAAAAAGGATTGGGCGGGCATGTTTTACATTTTAACAAATTTTGAAAGACTTTGGAGCCCAGACTCTGTTACTCTTAAAACCATATGCACGTGGTGTTTTCTCATTTGCAAATGCAGGAAATTTTCTGTATCCAACTGTCCCGGATGTAGAGAATGTGAATTCACAACAGGTTTTTTTTTTTAACTTGGAAGCCCATATGAGTTAGATATTCTGCCAACAAAACACGTTTCAATCCTATATTAACTTGATCTAATACCACACATCTCACTGAGACTAGGACCCACTATAAAAGTGAGACTTATGATGTATGAGATGTGTTGGTAGAGGGTTAGAATATGTTTTATTGACAGATGATCCCAATCCAGCCCACACATAAGGAGTTCGACTCAAGAAAAAATTACTTTTGAAGGCCCGCCTATCTCTCTCTCTTCTCCCTCCATTCTTCTTCAGCCAAACAATGTTTGTATAAACATGGAGTTGGGTTTTGGTGGTAGGTAGGGGTGTCAATCGATCAATTTTGGTTTGGATCCAATCCGATCCAAACTTTATCAAATTAGATTTGGACGGTCCATTATAATTGTCGGAAAATAAATTGGTCCATATTTTTATTGGTTTGAATAGACCTAAACTAAACTTCCAATAATCCAACCATGAGGCCAAGCCCTTGTATAATTTGAAATCAATCAAAACTCAAAACAGCATAAAATCATTTTTACGAAAGCACTTTTACAAAAATATTTTTATAAAAAGTATTTTTATGAAAGCACTTTTATTAAAATACTTTTACAAAAGTCCTTTCATGAAAGCACTTTTACAAATGTAGTTTTATAAAAGCACTTTTACATGAAAGCACTTTAAAAAAAAAATTATGGAAGTACTTTTATAAAAGCACTTTTATGAAAGAACTTTTACGAAAATACTTTATTGAAAGTACTTTTATAAAAACACTTATATTTCAATAAAGTGCTTTTGTAAAAGCACTTTTATGAAAATATTTTTATCAAAGTACTTTTACAAAAGTGTTTTTTCAATGCTAAAAGTGCTTTTATACAATTTTTTATATTTCATTTGGTTTGGATAAAAGTGCTTTTATATAATTTTTGATATTTCATTCGGTTTGGATCGGATCCAATCCAATCCATTTACATTTTAATGGATTTGATTTGTATTGGATTTGGATTGAATTGGATCTAGTCCATTTATAAGTGGACTCACATTGGATTGGATCTGGTTGGACCAAATCCGTACAATTGACACCTCTAGTTGTAGGATGGATAAGAGTGGTCAATGAGCAAGAACAAATTGGTTTGTATATAAAAAAAAAAAAAAACAGTTTTTTACTATTAAAATCAAATAAAAAAGAAAATGAATTTAGTTGCATAAGCAAAAATTTTGATGAATTTGATTTTGCTTTGTTCAGTTGGCGCCTAGAGTGGGCAGGGGTGACCACAAGCTGAGCTGTTCGCGAGCTACTCGAGCTCGGATTGGCTCAGTTTCAACCGAGCTCGAGCCTAATAAAGTTCGGTTTATGAGGCTCGCGAACCGGCTCAAATAGCTACATACATACATACATACATAATAATATAATAATAATAATAAAATTATAGACAATAATATATATAATAAAAATAATATATATAATTTTTTTATTTTATATATAATAATAAATAATTATTATAATTCTTAATTTTTTAAATATCAAAAAAAAAATTATATATATATATATAAAGCATTTTTCTCAAGTCAAACTCGAGCCTAACTGAGCTCGAACTTATGAGCTTTTGACTCGAGCCGACACTGTTCGAGATTAAACAATAACAGGAGAGAGAGAGAGAGAGAGAGAGTTAGGCGGGTTTAACAAAAGTTGAAAGCTTTTGGAGACTCTCTTAGCATCCTACACATTTAAAACGTAAATATGACGTGTCATCCTCTTATTTGTTGATGCAGAAAACCAATCTCATAGCACGTCGCATCCATGCATTAGGAATATTTACCTATCAATGATAATATATAAGTAGCAAAGATGTTCTCAGTGCACGGAGTATGTTCCCAATGCACCATTGAAAGTGCTTTGAGATTGGTACGAGGAACTCAAAATTGGACAGAGATCAAGGGGGAAGAGGTGGTGGAAAAGTCGATTATTTCAACTCGGACTCAAGGAGTTTGCATCAGAGAACGAGGTGAATTGAACAGGAGCAAGAGGACACCAATGAATCTGGAAATGAGGTTAGCCACGCCACTGGATCCCAGGTAAGCCCACATTTGTTTCAGTATAGTAAAAGATGTAGCTTATTTGTATTTGCTTGGAACTACAAAGGCGTTGTGAGGAGAAACTTATTGCAAAATATGATCAATTTCATGGTTTTCAAAATCATATCGGACTGAATGGTAGGATCAGAAAAACTGGGAACTGGTCAGGTGATTGGCTCCATTTTACCCTAGAACCGTTATTTTGTCAAAAAATTATTGGTTTGGTCAATAAACTGTTGACCCAGGCAGTCAAATCGCTCAATGGTGTGGCCTTTTTTTTTATCAGAATGGGCCATCTGTTTGACTCGAACGATTGGACCATTTGACCCAAAAACCAGACCCCTGACCGGTTCATTGTCCGATTTGATTTTAAAAATCTTGATAAATTAGTTAAAAGAGGAGCTCTTGATTTTATTTTATTTTTTGTCTAAAACAAAAAGTCTTAGCTGAGAAAATGAATAAAACTCAAAGGAGACTGAAACATCAAAATGACTATATTTCCTAGAAGGGTCTTTTAGGAGGTTTAGCTTTATTGTAGAAGGAGAATAATATCAATGTGCATGGAAATTCTAATATCAGGGTAAATTTGAGCTATGGTTCACTTTGTTTGTGTTTAATAAACATTACATTTATGCATGACGGAAAACACATTTAATAAGATGTAAAAGTACATCAATAAAAAGGAAGTAAATTTGCATTCAAGTGGGCTTTTGATAAAAAAAAAAAAGGCATATGCTTTATTTTACATGTTTGCATCCATTACAGCTAAAAGTCTGTTTGGTAAGAAGATAAATTTGTTGCTGCAAAACTAACCCAAATTTACAATTTAAATGGACCGTTTTACACTACATATTTGCATTTACACTTATTTGCATGGTTTCCAAATGCAGCCTAATGCATTTAAGTGAAATAAATCTTGGGAAATGAGGGATTTCACATGGACAAATAGAAAAAAAAAAAAAAAAAAGGTTGGGTAGAATAAATAAAAAATTGGATAGGGCTTCCATCTTAGTTGAATTCCTATCCCTTTTAACTTAATCAAAGCAGAAGAAGGGTTGTATTGAGAATCAGATCAGCCCATTAAGGTTGTTACAAATAGTTTTCTCCTTTCCAAACTCATTCATTCTTCTTCTTTTTTTCAGAGCTGGATTTTAGAGGAAGATTATGTTGAAATAATTAAAAAGGGATGGGAGTTAAAAGTTCTAAGATTTGCTAGCTACATAATGAATTTGAAATGGAATTAAATTAAAGGAAAAATATGAAATGGAGAAGAGAAAGATTTGGGGATATAAATAGAAAATTGGAGTGCGTTAATGAAAATATTGCAATGCTTGACTCAAACGATTTAAATGAAGTGGAACAAGAATTAAAATGGAGACATAAATCTAGGCAATGTTGGATGAAAAAAAAGGAGATCAAAACACAAAATTCTTCCACCAACTGTGTGGATTAAGGATGAGGAGGGTAAATGGGTGGAAAGCTAAGACCAAATTTTAAGGAGTTTTTTGAAGTATTTTGGGGATCGATTCCAATATAAAGAAATGAGAAACTTAAAGGATCATAGTGTCTTTTTGAACTTGCTATTTTACAATTAGAAAATGAAATGTCAACGGCCTTAAACTCACAAGAGGAAGTTAAGGATGTTGTGTTCTCTCTATGAGCCCTTAAAGCCCCTAGACCGGATGGGATCCTGGCCTTTGTTTACCAGAAATCCTGAGAAGATATGGGTGAGGATATTTTTTGAATTTATTTAAGAATTCTTTAAAAATGAAAGATTTATGGGTAGAATTAATCACACTTTTATATCCCTATTCCAAAGATAAAGAATCTTAGTTAGGTTACCCATTATAGACCCATCAGCTTGTGGAATATCCTTTTAAATAAGATAATTGCAAAGTTGTTAGCTAATAGATTGAAACCCTATTAAACCCATGGTTTTTAAAAATGAACCGGTGACCAAATCGGTCAGGGGTCTGGTTACCGGTTTGAACAGTCCAACCATTCGACCTGAATGGCTAGCTTGTTCTAATAAAAAAATTAAAAAAATTGGAAAATGGTCAAAATGGTTTGAACAGTTAACTAGCCAGTTCAGTGGTTTGTTGACTAAAATCAACGGTTTTGAGGGGAAAAACGGGTTTGGGAGAAAACAGAACCAGTCAAGTAACCGATTTCCCAGTTTTTCCAATCCGACCATCTGATCCAGTTATGAAAACCATGATTAAACCCTTACTCCATAAATGGATTTTGTATGTCTAGGGAACAAATTCAAGATAATATAGTGATTCCCTAAGAGCTAATTCACTATATCAAGACCAAAAGATTTGGGGTGGGCTCATGGCTATTAAGCTGGATATCACAAAAAGCCTATGATACCCTAGAGTGAGACTATTTGATGTGGGTGTTGAAATCCCTGGGTTTTTAGATTATTGGTGTCAATTAATTTGGTTATTTATTTCCATTACTAAATTTTCAATTCTAATAAATGTAGTAAAAGGATGACATTTTGAATGGGCCTATGGGTATCAAGCAGGTAGACCCTCTTTTTCCCAATCTTTTTTCACAATCGCAATGGATGGGCTAATTAGATTGATGCAGAAGGCAAATGAGGAGGGGAAAATGTTAGGAGTTAAGGTGAGCAGGCAAGCTCCACCTATTTCACATATTTTGTTTGTTGATGATGTGATTTTTTTCGGAAAAGCTACACGGGATGAAGCTTGGGATTTCAATGAGTTAATTGGTAAGTTATATAAATTATCAAGATTGCAAATCAGTTCTCAAAAATCTGGAATCTATTTTAATAGACGAACCCCTCTTAAGGCTTAGGAGGGGTATTTTGTATATATTTGTGCTCTTCCTAAAAAGCCTAAAGGAGCCAAGATGATTAAGAAACAATTACAACGTCCTGGATAAGAATATCAAATATTTAGGTGTCCCTTTAGAAAAAATAAGAAAAGTGACTTTAGAATTTTTAATCTAAAAACTTAAAGGAAAGCTGAGCAAGTGGAAAGCTAATTCTTTGTCCTATGCAGGTAAGACCTTTTACGATCAGTCCTTCTGGCTGCCCCTTCCTATTGTACGAGTGTTCTGAGAATTCCCCAAAAAAGCAATAGAGGAAATGGAGGAAATTTAAAGAAGTTTCCCGTGGAGTGAAGTGAGTGGGAGGAAAAGAATGAAATGGGCCAACTAGGAAAATATCTATAGATCCAAAGAAGTTGGGGGTTTGGGTCTGAAGAGGATAAATAGAATGAAAAGGTGTTAATAGTCATGGTTTTCAATCCCTAGCCAAAATCATTGAAAAAGTCAATGATCCATTGATCTGGGGCAATTGAACCATTGACTTGTTGACCCATTCAACGGTTTTTTGTCTTTTTTATTTTTAATTATTTTTTAATTTTTTTATCGAAATAGGTCGTCTATTCGAATCGGACGATCAGACTATCCGGAAACTAGTGGCTAGAACAATTCCATTTCAAGGTCGTTTTCTAAAACCATGTAAATAGGTAACATATTAATGAGAGAAATGGGCTATGGGCTCAATTTATGAAGAGCAAATACCTTCTGGATGATGGATGAATCCTGAGGAAGATACCCCATTCAACGTCTTTCATTTGAAAAGGTTTGGCTCAAATGCTAATGGAACTAGGGCATTCTCTAGGATTCCAAGTCCATAAAAACTTCAATTTATTCTTTCAGAAGCCTCTGATAAACATTGTCTCTATGATGTTCTCAAACGGTTAGTTATATATAGCTTAGTATTGGGTTTGGAAAAAACTATAAACTCTTTCCCTTATGAGTTCAAATCAGCCCCCCACAATGTCCCACAATACATCCCCACCATGTATTGGAAACATCTTCCAATGATAATATGATGATGTCATCATCGGGAGATATTCCCAATGCACGACAGGGATGTACTATGGGATATTGTGGGGGGCTGATTTGAACCTATTAGAGAAGAGGATTTCATTGTGATTTAATGTGATGGAGGTGTTTTGAATGTGGGTTTTTATGGTACTAGCAAAAGTGCACGTGCATTGCATGTGGCAACCAAATGACCTTACTGATTGAACCATTAGCCTATTTAATCAGGAAAATGAACTATGATTAAGACATTAATTCATTTTTTTTCTTTGTATTTTATCCATTTGTATATTTACTAACAATAATTCTTATTTTTAAAACATATTTTTGTTTAATATGAAGAATATATAATATTAATGCATGTTTAAAATTTTAAATAAAATTTATAAAAAATCTATATTTTTATTTTTTATTATTTAATTTATGAGATAATAAAAATTACTTATTTATTGAAAGGAAATGTAATTCCAATATATTGTTTGAATATTGGTTTTTAATATTGTGGTCAAATCAATTATATATTTATATATGTTATTTATTATTTATTTATAAATATGTTATTTATATTGCATTTTTGTAAACTTCTTATTTGATGAAAATAGTTGAAAAATACATATATATTATAGAATGTACCCAAAATTATCTACAAATTTCTATATTTTTTAGAATTTTATGTATTTTATTCTTTAACAATAACACCATGTGTCCATCCATTTGACATGGATAGTCAAATCCCTAGCCCACCACTTGGATGGAAAAACCGTTTTTTTCTTTTTTGGTTAATTTTAAATCATGTATTCAATTTTCATCATTAATAAAAGTAATTCATTTTTGCATTTATTTTTGCACGGGGTAGTATCAAATGATGATGAAGATAATAATCAGCAACTAAATGACCTTACTGGTTGAACCGTTAACCTATTTACCCAGGAAAATGGACTATGATTAAGACATTAATTCATTTTTTTCATTGTATTTTAGCTATTTCTATCTTTACTAATAATAATTCTCATTTTTCAAACATATTTTTGTTTAATATGAAGAATATATAACATTAATGTATGTTTAATTTTTTATAATAATATAAAAAATTCTATATTTTTATTTTATATTATTTAATTAATGAGATAAAAAATTACTTATTCACCAATAGGAAATGCAATTCCAATATATTGTTTGAACATTAGTTTTTAATATTTTAGTCAAATCAATTATTTATATATAGTGTATATATATATTATTTATATATAATAAATGTGTTATTATTTATTTATTTATTTATTTATAAATATGTTATTTATATTGCATTTTTGTAAATTTTTTATATGATGAAAATAGTTCAAAAATACTTATATTTTTTTGTTTGTCTATTTCAACTATTATATTTTCTTTTTTATTTATTTATTATTTTCTAAAAATTAAATCATATCGTATTATATTCGAATATCTGATTTGATCGAATTCAAATTCGAATCAATATTTTTGAAACTTGGTCGAATCTTTGCATCAGATCAGATTTGAATATAGCCTGATTCAAATCTGATATGATTTATTTACATCCCTACCAAACCACTTGCCTATGATGGCGTAGCTAATTAAATTATTGAACCATTTGACATGGTTAGTCGGGTCATGTGTTAGACATTAATGCTCTTTATTTTTTATCATAATTTTTATCTCATTTATATCATTAATGAAAACAATTCTCATGAATCACACTTTTTTTATATGACAAATATATAATATTATAGAATGTATCCAAAATTATTGACAAATTTCTACATTTTCTAAAATTTTATGTATTTTATTATTTAATAATAACGTCATGTGTCGATCCATTTGACATTGATAGTTTAACCACTAACCCACCACTTGAATGGAAAAACCATTTTTTCTTTTCCAATTGATTTTAAATCATGTATTTCATTTTCATCATCGATAAAAGTAATTCTTATATTCATATTTATTATTGTTTAATATGATGAGTATATAACAATAGAACAATATCAAAATGCTTTATACAAAGCTTATATTTTTCTTTGAGTTTATGTATGTATGTATATATGTATTTAATATTCTTACTTAGTTATGACATCATAATTGACCCATTTGACTCGGAATGTTAGATCATTGACTTACCTATCATCTAGATATGGAAATGATTTCATTTTCAAACTAGTTTTAAATTTTGCATTTCATTTATATATATCATTGATAAAATAATTATTGTTTATTATACTTATTTTTGTTTATATTATTAGTATATAATATTATAGATGTGCCAAAATTGTTTCATATTTTTTGTACTATTCTATTTTAAAAATTTTATTTTTAATTATACATCATGGATTGACCTATTTGACCTGAAAGGTTGAACTACTAACCCACCCCTAGATAAGAAGATGGTTTAATTTCCCATCGGTTTTAAGTTGTATATTTGATGTCCAACATTAATAAAATTATGTTTATTTTATTTTTTAATATGACGCATATATAATAATAGAATTGTGCCCAATTTTTTCAAGTTTTCTTTTTTTATATTTTTTATATTTTTATATTTATAGAATTGTATTATTTATTTTTTAAATCATGAAATTATCCATTTGACCCAAATGGTTGAAGTACTTACCCACCACCTAGATGGAAAATATGATTTCATTTCTAAATTTATTTTAAAAATATAAAATTCCATTCTATTAATAATTATTGTGTATGGATTTATTAATGGAATTTAATTATGATAAACAAAAGTATTTTTTATATTTTTAAATTTGTATTATTTGTTTATAACATCATAAAATTATCCATATGACCCAAATGGTTAAATTACTTACCCACCACTTAGATGAAAAATATGATTTCATTTCTATGTTTATTTTAAAAATATAAAATTTCATTCTTAATACTTATTGTGTATGGATTTATTACTGGAATTTAATGATGATAAATAGAAGTTTAAATGTTGGATTCAATGAGAGATAATGTGATTTATTTAATGACTTAAATGTGAGACTTAATAAAAGCTAATTGAATATACTTAATGGTATTCTTTTAATTACATTTTATGCCCTTTTAATAGAGATGAGCTAAATTCAAGATGAGGGGTATTTAGTAAAAAAAAAATCCAGAAGCCAATACCTCCTCATTCGCACTTTTATAAGTTGAGTTGGGGATGATCCTTAAATTGATGACCAATGCATTGGAAAAAAGGGTTGGAAGAAGATAATTGTTGTGTTAGACTCCGAATCTACAATGGATGCCAACAATGTATCGACTTTTAGTGCATATGGACTTATCATTATATTTTGGTTAATATTTTGAATTTAGTTAAAAACTTTTCTTTGTTCTCTTTGTATATAAAAGTACTTTTTACTATAGAGCTCATAGTTTTAGCCATGGTTTTAAAAAATGACCTGGAAATGGAATCATTATGGCCACCGGTTTCCAAGTCGATGGTTTAACTGTCCAGTTTGAATGAACGGCCGGTTCTGACAAAAAATAATTAAAAAAATAAAAGAATGACCAAAAAACATTGAACAGGTCAATAGTTCGACTGCTTGGGTCAACGAGTCATTGACTGATTCAACAAATTTTTGCCAATGACCAGGTTTGGGGTAAAATGGAACCAATTGCCTGGATAGTTCCCGGGCTAATCTGATCGTTCGGGTCAACGACAGTTCGAAAACCATGGTTTTAGCCCAATGCTATTCTAAGTGTAGTTAATGTATTAATGAACAATAATGTGAGTAACAAATCCATATTACATACCAATAATAAAATAGTAAAATGTATCTTTTCATTGAAATGATTTTTGATATATAGCCCCATGCTGCACAGGAAGCCAATACCCAACATGATGACAAAAGGTATTAAAAGAAAACATAAATCTTATATCATTTGTCCCCCAAAAAACAATAGAAGAATAATAAATTAATGTAACTCATTAACAATTTCAAATTAATTAATATAAAAATATATTTCTTTTGAAAAAACAATGCATTTCAAATTCATATTAGTTTTATTATTTATTATTACTAATATTTATTTTTTTACTATTTACAAGGTAATATTTAATAATCATTATTTTCTATTATTCATTACTTTATTATTTATTATTTTAAATAATATTTTTATTTGTATGATCAAAATTATATTTATTTATTGAATATAAAGTTCCTTTTTTATGATTTTTAAATTTTATTAATACTTTTTACTTAATAATAAAAATAAAATTATTATTTAGAAGAATAATACAATAGTTTTTATATGGATTGCAAATGAGTTAATTTTTATTTATGACTCAATTTAACCCATGTGATTATATTACATATCAGCCGTGAATTTAATGACATCTAAATCTATCTCATTATCGCAATACCAAATTTGAGTATGATCTAGACTTGAATGCAAGTCTTGACATTTAAATACAAGTTGAATTCAACCATATACAAAACTGATCAAATTATTGAAACTTCAAGTCTAAATCCTATCCAAGTAGGGTGGAATTGCATTCCTATTATTTACGTGTTTAATGATAATGGAGTGTTTTTTTTTTTTGCAATTAGAAAAATAAATTTTGGGGTGGGAACATGTCTTGGGATTTCACAACCTATCCAAGTATAGGTAGAGTCCAATATTAAGCTAAACCCAACTCTCTCTCGATCTATATATTGAATTGAACACATAAGAGTTTAAGTATTATGTGTTGAATTTAATAATATTATTAATGTTTTAGAGTCTTATGTAAAAATACGATTGATAGTTTATGTGTTTTCTACACATTTTGATCAAATGATTGGAAATTTTGATGTTTGCTTATGTTATGATATTTGTTTATTGCTTATATGTAACAAGAAACTAGATGTGGGTTCTAGACTTAACCCACACAACTCTCAAATGTGGGGAGGTTATGGTTAGGAAGGATTTGGATTTGGAATATCCAACCTGTTACAAGCAAGGTACAAAATTTTGATATGTATTGGGTCGTATCAGCCGATACGTATCATATTGTGGCCTTCTCGGTATGCCCCTATAGGGGGTGTTTCGGGATCTAATCTGGTTCATGGGCTAGATGGGCCTTAAAACAACCCCTTTGAACCAGGTTGGAAAAAACTAAAAGAAAATGATGCATGCCTCAATACAATCCGATATGCCCCTATCGGCGTATTGAAATGTATCGATATTTTGATCCTTGGTTACAAGCTTTAAGGATGGTATGAGTTTGGAGGTTTGGGAGGTGATAAGGGTCTAGAATTTACAAAACAATCCTGACTTCCCCAAACCCACCCCATTACCACCCATGCTAATCAATGTTTGATATTTTATATTTCAGACCATATTCTAATTAATATGTATGCATTGTTATACTATATATATATAATTGGACTTGGATTTTTATTTGCCTAAATGGGAATAAATCCACATTCAATCAAATTACTAAATAGATGCAGGTTTTAATTCAGCTTAGGTCAAGCTAGGTCAAGGGTATGCGAGACATGCACAGAATATACTTACTATCATAATCCAAGGCCTACAATATACTTCTATAGACTCTTCACAGATCAACATAGAGCACCTTTTTCCAATAAAGAAAAAAATATCATTAAATTAAACCAACTTTTTCAAAGAAAAACCCTCAATAGTTCACCTTGCAAAGTAATTCCTACACTTAGAAAGAGATGAGGTAAAAACATCCAAACTCCTTGAATGTTAATGCATGAGTCGGCCTTGAATTTGTGAATGTTAATTAACTTGTTAACTAACTTAAACTAAAATGTAAAAAATGTTATTTTTCCCAATATAACGAAGATAATATTATAATTTTCAAAAATATTTCAGCCACATTCTATCACTCCATCAAAGAAGGCAAATATGTAATGAAACAAAAAAGAAAAAAAAAAAAGAAATTGAGGCAAGAATAAAATGACAAAAAAGAACTTACAAAATTATACACCATCAAGGAAATTGGGTTGTTTTATGTCTTTTTTTTTTAAGTGCATTCTTTAAAGAAGTAAAATATCACTTTTGCCTTCATTTATTTATAACTAAGAGACAAGGGTATTTTATGTGTACTAATTAGTCTAGAAGTCAATGCAAGTTATTCGCACTTTAATAGTATAGATCAAGGGCAACTTCTTATGGCAACTATATATATACTCCGCACATTTCCACTACATATATATTGATGAAAGTTTTCGATAGTAAAAAATGCCTTTGATTATTCTTCAAGTATTCTACACATGTTAGATTGATGAAATCTTATTATTTGGACTTTGGTAAAGATTTGTAGTGAATTTAAGATTCTAAACCCCAACTTTGGCTCAACTCAAGCCTTATTTCCATCTCCCTCCCTCCCTCCCCAACTTTGATATGATTTATGTTCTTCAAAAATTCTATTATTTTTAATTTTATAGGTATTAAAGGGTTTCACCAAGGATTTTAAAGTTGTTAAAAACTTAATATGGGACATCATATTATATCGATGTTTTAGTACTTGGTGATTCATCATCATCGTTGTTGTTGTCATCATCTTCCCCCTCATTTTTATTGTTGTTGTTGTTATTGTTATTATTATTATTATTCATTCCTTTTTATAATAAACATAAGTAGGGATGCCAACAAGTCGGGTTTGGCATGGGTTTGCCTCAACCCTAACCCGACCTTATAATGCCTCAACCTGAACTTGACATGACTCGCTTGAAAATACATGATTTCTAAACCTGACCCGACCCTATAGAGTCTAACCCAAATACCGACCCAACTTAACATGTAGCATTTCAATTGTATTTTTTAACATGTTTTGAAAACCTAAAGTCCATTAATTTAAGTTAGGAAATTATTTTATATAATTTAAGATGTCACTTTTCCCATTAAAAAAAAAAAGAAAAAAAATCAAAACCAACATGTAAATAAATCTTAAACTTTAAAACTGTAGAGTTAGAAGTTAAAAAGTTACAAGAATACATTGTATATATGCAGGGTATCATGATTGGCGAGCGGGTCAGCCAAAACCCAAACCCAACTTGGGTTGAATAATCAACACCCTAAAGCCCGATATATTGACCCTAACTTGACCATATAGGGTTGGGTCAAGCTAGGTTTACCATTTGACCCGACCCATTGACATCCCTAAACATAATAAATATCTTTCTTTCATACATTAATAAAGGTTGGCTTAGTTTGTTTGTAATAAAAATTTCATTTACATTGGTTCTAATGTATGGGGAGGGTAGATAGGATAAGTGTAAATAAGATAAGTGTACATTTTTGTTTAATTTGTTTTAGATCTAACTTTATCTTATTTGTTTGTAAGAAATAAAATATAAGGTAAAATAGAGTGGTCCTTGCATTATATGAATGAAAATATAGATAGGAGGGTTATTTATTGGGAGTTTAGTATGAAGCAATATATTGTGGTTCTCATTTTATATGAGAAATGAGGTAGAAGGGAAATTGCACAAGCGTTTTACCATTGGCTCCAGATGTCTTAATTGTAACAAATTCACTAAGGGTACCAACAAATGTGTTAAGTGTGTAATTGTATCTGTTGAGTTAAAAGTATTTAATAAAATGTTATGAAAAAACAAAGCATGGATAAAATGATTGGGTGGTTGTCAACCATCTTGAATCAATTTGCAACTCTCCATAAAAGAAGTTTGCTATTAAGAGCTTATAGAAGAAAGCATTGAAATTTAAGTGGTCTACAATGCTTTTATGTTTTACGAGTTAATATAAATCATATGCATGAGATACACTTTATAAGCTCAAACTTGACAAATCTTAGTTCACCAAATTTTAGAGACCAAATAGATAGTATTGGGTATAGTTTTTAAGTGTTCCTATACTTAAAAAAGTAATCAATTTAAGTACCTTGAGACCAATATGAACCCAACCTTTCCCAACTTGATCCCACCTAAACAATACATATATGCATCTTATTATTTTACATATTTTCAATCCATGATGCTCTTATCGTCATCATTCATACCTTATCCCAACTATATGGGGTTATCTATATGAATCCCATCTCTAAAGGATTGGACACCATTAACAAGAATGTAGCATTTTCCTTTCATTTTTTTCAACTGTAAAAACAAAAACAAAAACAAAAGATAATAAGTAAAAGATAGGTTTGATTACCCATTTCAACTCAGAGGAAAAACAAAAGGGGGTAAGAAACATTGAACAAGAGTGTAACATTTCCCCTCTCCATTAACATCAACCAAGAAATATAAAGCATTTTCCATTTTGGTATAGCTACACTTGTTTGATATTTATTGTAATATCTCCTTAACATTGACATGTTTTAAAACATGAAACCTAATAAAGTATGACAAACATATTCTCGTGCAATCAACAACATCTATATATGAGAGAAAATTCACATTGCAAGGGCACTTGTAGCTTCCTTTAGAAAAGCAAGGCCATTAGGAACTTGCCTAATAATATCTCTTGCAAATGCCTAAACTTCTTGATGTATTAATAAACTTAATTTTAATGATTTCTATCTTTGGCTAAAGAATAAATGGACATGGCTCTATTTGGTGACTCGTTTTAAATAATTTCTACCTCTTACTGAAGAATATTCATTTTCAACTAAAGAAATATATAGATAAGTATCTAAATGGTTTCTCTATAACTTCTCTATAATTGGAGAAAAAAAGGATCATTCTAGATGGTTTCCTCATTGGCATTGGCATGAGAAGGGTTAGGGTTTTCTCTCACTTGTTTCTTGTCTTTGTAATAGTAAAACTTATATTCTCAATTTCTTTTACACTTAAATTAAAAATGAGAGGGTGCATAATGGAAGGGACAACTAGGGTTTAATGACCTTGCACATGTGAGATCGAATGCTTTGTATGGCTGACGTGTAAAAGGTTGAATGGAAGAGCACCCTAGCTTGCACCAAGGTGATTGCAATGGACCCAAAGTCCCCTTTTTGGGGATGCCAAGTTACTATCTCAATTTCTGTTATCCTCCATTAGCCAATTGAGGGGTGGCTCAATTGGTACATTAGCTAGTTTGTTCCAATAAAGGCATGGATTCAATTATTGCAACCATCAACTTTGGGGAGGGGGTTATTAGTGTGGTGTTATACCATTCAAACAACCTCTATGGGGGATCTGGGTGTAAAACCAAAATACCAAAATACCAAAAAAAAAATCTCTCTCTCTAATGCGCTCTATACTGGTTTATGTACTTTTTAAATGATGTAATTGGTGTGGTATAATCTGTATGGATGGGCATTGAGCAAACCCATAAATTTGTCCAAAACTACATGAATTGGGTATTGTCAAGTCTTATCTTTTTACTTTATTGATGCAATCCTTGCTCATTGGTTGGTATTGGGCTAGCATGGCTTGAACCACAATCTTGTTTTCCAAGCATAATAATAACTAATAAATCGATTAGAAAAGTTACCCTTAGCTAGGTTTGCAAACAATTTAGAATTTGGAACCAAAACTTGGTTGTCAATATTGGTTACAAGGTTGGCTCCAAGGTATATTCATGAAACCAATTATTAAAAAGTATATAATAATATGTTGTCATTGCCTTTATTTTTCCAAAGCTTTGACCTTCGATAACAACCTATCAAAAGCATTATACATTTTAAATCCACATAGTCATTCAATTTTAAGGAAAATATAACATAATCCAAAAACAACCTAAGTAATATCACATAATCACTACTAATTCATAATCTAAACTTTTACACACATTCAACATTCTATATCTATATCTATACTATTATAAAAATTATAATAGTATAGACACATTTGGAATTTTTCTTGTTTAAAATGTCCTTATTTATGTATTTAGTCCATATCTAATTATGAGAGTTGAAAAGGTAATTCCAGTTAATGTTTTTCACCTCATTTATCCCATTTCATTAAGCCTTATATTTAAGGTATTGACTTCCATTATCTCTTATTAAATCATATATTTAAGTTATTTTTCACTAATAAATGATACTAATTAGATCCATGTTCAATACTTTTAACAATATAAACCCGCATATTTTAAAACTTTTAAAGACAAAACCATTCTTTATCCAAGCAATGACCAAGCAATTCAACCATCTGAATCAATTTGGTCAATCCATGAAAAACTAGACAAATTTTATAATATTTTTATTAATCAAATTAAAAAAGTTAGTGTAGCAAACAATACTTATTTTTATTGATGATGAAAATGAAACACATAATTTAAAACTAACAAAAAGTAAAATTATTTTCCTTCTTAGCAAAGATCAATAGTTCAACTTTTGGGTCAAATGTGTTGAACTTTAATGTTATAATTAAATAATAAAAAATAATAAAATATAAAAACACAGGAAAGAAAAAATACATAAAATTTACACAAAATATTTGGGCATATGTATAATATCATATATTTGTCATGTTAAACAAAAATAAGTGCATACAGTAGAATTATTTTTACACATATATAGAATGATAGAAAATGAAAAAGTATAGAAAATTTGAACAAATCTATAATTCTATATTTACACTACTACTAAAAATATGAATAAGATTGTAAAACTTTATTTTGACTAAAATACCTATTATTTGAATTTAATCCATGTTTAATTGTGAGGCTTAAAATGTAATTTAAACTATTACTTTTCATCTCATTTAATTATCTCTCTTTAAATCTTATATTCTCTTTAATAAATGAGCAAAAAAAAGATGCACTAAGAAGATAAAACATTACAAAATTAAAAGA